>NC_061113.1:139920615-140293579 GCF_002878395.1 Capsicum annuum
ATAGAAACCGAATTAGAAAAATAATGGAAAATCTAAAAGAAAAATTAATATGGATAGAAGAAACCTTAGAAAAAATAGTAAAAAGCACATGTGATTGTTTATATAATTTAAAAAACTCATTACGAGAAGAACAACACAAGATAATAAATAACATTGAAAATCTAGAATTAGATATATAATAAATCTATTTCATATGTTAGTTAATCGCCTATATCCGCACCCCCCTTACAAATGGTCTTTTCATGGGTTGTTAGAAGAAGTCACGATCAAAGTCTTAATTTTTTAGATTTCTTTCTATTGTAATGACGGGTCCACCTAATAACTTGTTGAGAGTGATAATGAGTCGTATTGTAAACTTGTCACCACTAAGCTGAAATTTATGATCCACCACTATCGCGGCAATGACTTCACACAATTGCTCGATGTATCTAACAATGGGTTGTTGCTTGAGTCATTGTAACTGGCAGTTGATACACCTCAAGAGAATATTTTTAGAACTTCATCCTACAATATCGGATTAAGTTAAGACTTCCATGGACGATATTTTGATGGTTCTAGAGCTCAAAACTTAGGGTATTACAAATTTTGGGTGAATTCTGTTTTCCATCAAAATTCCTTATAAAGGTAAGTTAATTCATTCCATTAACTAGTGTTTAACTATTAGAATTACTAGTTTTTAGGTTTTGGGGAGGATTTAACTTAACCTAATTGATTTTTCTAGATCAATAGCATGAATTAGGTAAAAAACCATTGGGTTTTGTTAGAAGTTAAATAACCTTTTGCATGACTATAATTAACTATTGTAATCATAAATTGGTAGGACTAAGGTGGAATGATGTTAGGAAACCCTTTAATTGGAGGTATGAAAATGAATTTGACCTTAAGGGTTATGGTATTAGGTGTAATCCATCCAAGTACTAGGACATTGTCTAAATGGTAATCTTGTGATTGTTTTAGACCACAACCGAGCAGAAATTACATGAAAAGGAGAGGCTCAAGTTTAATAGGGTGGTGCAAGTTGAGGTAGGTGATGGTTTCACGTAGCTAAAACCCTACTTGATTTATGTGTGCATATTAACCATATTTTTGTATGCTTGTTACAATGAATGTTTAAGGAAATATAAATAGTTAAATGATATCCTAAATGTTAATCACATGCATTGAGGTTATATTAAAAACTTGTTGGTTTTACAAGTGTGATAGTTATTTCCATCGTAATTGTGATTGTTGTAATATCTTTTGATTATTGTGGGATGTACTGGGATTTGAACATCATTATGGGATTAGTGATACAAGCTGGCATGCACTAAGTGTCTGGGATTTAGTCACTATTAGGAAGAAGTACCCTTGGATTCATTTGTGCTTGTTTTTGTTGATGATATTTTTGTTAACTCTAAGAGTAATGCAGAACATATATGTAGGAGGGTTCATAGGTCTAGTTGGTTCTTGATTAAAGTATAGAAAAACCAATAATATAGGTTTTTTAATCTATAAAGTAAATCAAACCATCATATAACCAGTTTTTTCGATTTCAGTTTTAGTTGGGTTTTTTTGATTATTTTTGGTTTTCTTATTTTTTACAATTATAATGCGATTGAAGAAACAATCAAATGTTTCTATTCTCCTGGCAAGGGATAATGAGCTGTTGCGATGAAGGTTTGAGTAATCATTCTATTCTCAATGAGTGCTTGAGTCATTGAACTACAAGTGGCTTGCATGGTTTATATCGGTATGGGAATATCCCATAGAAAAGAGTATTTTTAAAACTAAGTGTAAGACTCATAGTTTTATTTAGATATTGTTTTATGGGTTAGTATACATGAGATTTCAGCTTTCTATTTTACTTATGATCAATGAGTGTCCTTTTACACTTAGCCTGCGTGATTTTCAAAGTATGTTCATCTTTAATTTTACTTATTCTATAAAAATACAATTTTAGAAACGAGGTGTAGTGACTCACCCAATTTATCAAATTATGCTTTGTTATTAATGTTTACCATATTTCAACTGTCACTTTATTTTAGCCTCTTCATGAGTCTATTTACACATAGCATGTATGTTTTAATATTATGCATTGATTCAGTTATATTGTAATCTCAGTTCAATCTTTGTTGTATACTTAAGGGGTCCAAGGCTTGAAATTCTAACTAAGTGTTGAGGACATAGTTATTTCAAGACGCCAAGACTTTATGAAGTTTTATTTTGACCTTCCCAACTTTGAGACATTGGATTTTGAGTTGATTCATGTCTAGAGAGGTTGAAGGTACGCCTCGAAATAGTTTTGAGATTTGTAGACAAAGTTTAGGATATGTTTGGATAGCGGAGATAAAGATCCCCCATGATATTGCTGCGACACGTTGCTTTCTCCCCCAGAGTAATTGATGCAGCGCGTTACTCTCTCCCCTAGAGTAAGAGAAGTGGCACGTTTCTCTCTCCCCTTGAGTAAGTGATGCAACGCATTGGTGCCCTTTCATCCAGTTTCTTGATGAAGAAATTAAGGTGCAATCTAATCTTTTTCCTCAACCCAAGTCATTTATAACACGATTGGAAACATTAATAGAGGCATTATTTTACCCTTTCTCTCAAAATTACTCAGTTGAAACCCTCCTCCTTCCCAAGAACAAAATCTAAGTTCCTCTCCCCAAGAATCTAAGGTTGACGATTCCAAGTTCAATCAATCTTCAAGAGTATAAATATTGAGGTATGTGGGGTTTATGAACAAGGACATTCTTCAATCCTTTTTCCCAAAACTTTTTTAAAAGATTAAGTTATATGAATTGCAATTAGGATTCATGCCCACATTATTTGGTTTTGAGTTTATGGAATAACTATGTGATTGAAGTATTAAATTGCATACTTGTTATCATTTATGTATGTTTTGACTTGAAGAATTCTCTATTATGATTTTAAATAACATAAGTTTGATTTTGAAACATGGATTAAAGTGTTCCAATTGAGTTTTAAGCATGATATCATATTAAAAATTATATGAAAGCAAGTATAAGATTTAAGGATTATGATTAAGCACAAAGTTTATAACAAGGGTTAATATTTTGATTCAACTATAAGGCTTGAAATCCATATTTGTTTACCTTACATATGATTTAAAGAAAAGAAAAGCATAATTAGTTCCTAGTATACTAAACCTTATGCTATTTTAAGGTGGATTTCCTAAAGTATGAGCATATAAATAACATGGGAGTAGTATTTAGCACCGTGTTGGGTATGAGTCTGATGTTACATGCCCTAAAAATACATACCACCATAGGTTTAAGTCCAAATATGGGTTAAGCTTAGTGATCACTAAGATCAAGGTTCTATTCCAATATCAAGGGTAGAACAACTCTCCCCGACGTGGGTAAGACATTACACTCCATGATTTCTCACATGGTTTATTTCGTCTAGAAGAACCTCCCTAATTAAGAATAAAACTAAAGCTTTTAAAACTAAGGGTTGTGGATCACAAACTTTATACTTATGCTTACTAATGTTTATGATTTTCCAGTCTTTGTTTTGTCAAAGCTCAAAGTGAGTCATTTTTACTTAGCATGCATTATTTTGAAGTATATGAGTATATTAATTTATTGTTTTACCTATGAATTTAGACACACATACTCAGTACATTCCAAAGGTACTAACCCACATATGTCTATGTGCTACATTGTCTTATTTTATGGGTTCTGGTAATCAATTTCAAAAACAAGATTGTCTACGAACATCATCACCTACATCCCAACTTTTGGTGAATACTCATATTTAAAGGACTCAATTTATCATAATTTGATATTGATAAAGGGTTTCAGTTATTTGATTTCTATTATGTTTGGGTCAGCTAGGGCCTATCCTAGTGGATCTCTAGTTAGAAGTAGCGGCTTATCTAAAAGTTTTCTATTTTAGGTTAAAATGTGTTTGTTTTTAAAATTTCCAAGTCAATGACTTTCAGTTAAGATATTATTTTAGTTATCTTCAGATTTTATATGTCAGTTTGTGTAACACCCGAAATTTGGTACCCGGAATGCTACACGGTGCTCATTACCCCGAAGGATTACAAGCTAACTCATGATTGATAAATATACTTGTATACTGTATGATATAATGTAAAAGGTGGAAATAATAGACTGAAACATACCATAACATTCAAAACATATAAAACAAACTATCTTAGAGTATGGTATATCAATATAAAACATGAACTGAAATAAACTATCTGAATGTGCTATAGTCTGAAATGCTATAAAACTAACTGAATAAGGAGTTGATGGGAAATGTCCCCAACTAACTCTAACTACTGAAATAAACTAAGTAATGAAAGAATCAAAAATTCATATAATAATATCCTCAAATGATGAGGACTCACTGTTAGTATGACTGCTGAAACTGGAATGCTAATGTTGCGGCAGTATGCGTCAGTATGCGTCAGTATACGTCTCAACCTTTGTAACAAAAGAAAAGTATACGTCAGTATGATTGAATATACTGGTATGCAAGTGAGGTAGGCTGAATGCAAGGGTTCATATGCATGAATGATAATGATTGACTGAGTAACATGAATGTGGGAATACATACATGAATACATAACTATAAATGAGATTTTGACAACACTGATTACTGAGTCTGAATACTGATAAAATGGATTTCTGATAACTGATATAACTGATACTGAGTGATTGTGTCTGACAATCTAGGTTCAAATGGAACTAGCTGAGTTCCATATTGAGCTGAGTGACTGTATATGACTGTCCTGAATTCTGTAGAACTATCTGAGTTCTATTACTAAGACTAAGTTTGAGACTGTAATTATGGGAAGTATTACTTTAACCGACATGCACCTAATAAGCTATTATAGCTAATTTGGGGTCCAATCTATAACCCAAATTGGAAGAGAGTCAATATCGCATCACTGGTAAGGACAAGTTGTAAGTCATCTCTCATCTAACAGGTACTTTATGGAGAATTGTGGGATCCTCATATAACAAGTTAAGACATTTTATCTACCCTTAACTAGCAGGTTTGATGTCTCAACCTATGTTGTCTACATAGTTTTAGAGCACAATGATTTCTTCTAAGAATCACACCCTATAATAACTGAGATTACTTAGATTACTGGACTAATACTGAATTTACTGAGTTTTCTTGAGTCATGTAACTGACTGAATTTTATTGATCATGGATTGACTGTGGTTATCATGAAACTGACACTGGCTCTAGGCACAAACTAAATTGTCGGGTACAAGTACCCCCATGACTCGACAGCATGAAGCTTACAAGACATGACACTTCCTGGACTCACGACCATAATCAACAATCCATAATAAAATCATTGGGAATTTCATGAGGCACTTGATTATCCTGGTTAGGTACATGAATAGGAAAGCATATAAACATGTCATAATTTCATAGTATAATCTCATGAACAATCCATCAAACAATTTCAATACATAATAATAACATGGAAGTCATTTTGAACATAAGGGTAAAGCATACGTTCATAATTTTGGTCGCAATTAATTCATAAGGCATATTTCCTATTCTCTTAGGAATTTTATCAAACACCTTGCATGCATAACTATAAGCTTAGGCATGGACATTAAATTAATTCATCATGGTTGCATAAATCAACATAATTTAGTAGATTTCAATCCACATGCTAGCATAAATTAATGAAAATACATTTAATTATTCCAACTTGGGTATCATACACAACATCAAAATGATCATAATCAATTTACAACATAAATATCTTAATTTATTATTTAAAATTAGATTTTTGGGCTTCATGGACAAAAACAATCCATGAATGAACACTTGACATACCTGGGTGGATGATTTATTAAAGATTGGAGGAGGAAAGCTTGAGTTCTTGACTTGGGATTAAGCACTTAGGGTTTCTTGTTCTAGGGGTTTGATCATTGAAAGAAACCCTAATTTGGTATTGTGAATGAATAATGAAGTTATAAGGTATAGTAGTACAATTAGGTGTCAAAATGAGTGTAAAAAGACCCAAATACCCTTTTAAAAATGGCTTAAAAATCACCGAATGTGATCTACGATGGTCCATCGCTGGGTCGATGGCCCGTCGGCCTGACCGTCGCACTTGGACCAGAATAGGGACTTACTACCTTAGTATCGATGGCTTGGGAGACGGTCTATCTCAAGCTCGAAGGTCCATCAACCTATCCGTCAAACTTAGCTAGAAGATTGACTTATTGCCTCAACTGTGATGGTTTAGGCGATGGTTCGTCACTAGGTCAATGGTCCGTTGGCCTGACTGTTGCTTTTGAGTATTTCTAACAGTCCTCTGTAAAAAACATCCATAACTTTTTACTCTGATACCGGATTTAGATGAAATTGGTACTGTTTAAAAGATAATTCAATTTCCCATATGATAAAAAGCCAAAATTAGGGAAGTTCTATCTGGTTTAAACATTAATCATTTAGGAATTCATCACTAACTCTTCTGGATACTAGATTTGATTTAAAGAAAGTTTGGGGTATTACAATTTACTTTTCACATGAGTTGTAAGTTAAGTAGGCTTAAAGGGTTAGCTTGGGAGTATTTTTAGTCTTAAGAAGAATGTGATATATAGGGTGTACTTCCAGGGAAATATAAACTTGGTATCACAGCCTAAGGTTTTAAAGTGTCCTAGGGAGTCAAACAAGTTGCATTACATAGAATCTTGATCATTGATGTGAAGTCATGGATGTGAAGCATACCATATTTATGGTCAAGAGACTATGAGATGAGTTACAAATCATTTATACTTTCATGATCTATCATGCTTTCCATTGTCTCTATCTACTTTAACTCATGCTTTTATGTGATAGAATATTCTTCCTCGATGAACCATTTCACGCAAAACTGGCGACAAACCACCCCTGAATGCCGATCCTCTAAACAAGAACATTTCTCATGCTAAATTTTTGGCTGCCTTTTAGGCATTGGCCTAAGATGTGAATGACAAAGTTTAGGGCAACCAACAAGAGACAATCCCACTTCAGCCAAATGGTAATTTATCTGCTACCAGAATCTATGATTTCATGAGGATGAATCCACCTGAGTTTTATGGGTTAAAAATAGATAAGGACCCCTAACTCTTTATTGATGAGGTGAGAAAGATCTCTCAGATTATGCATGATACTGAGGAGAAAAATGTAGAATTGGCATCCTATAGGCGAAATGATATTGTATATGATTAGGTTGCGATGTAGAAGGAAGGTAAAAGTGATAATGCAACTCTTATGAGTTGAAAGGTATTCTAGAATACATTTTTGGATGGGTTCTTTCCGTGTGAGAGTAGGGAAGCTAAGGTTGAGGTGTTCATAAACCTGAGGTAGGGATGTAAAACAGCGAAAGAGTATTGCCTCAAATTTATTCAGTTATCTAAGAATACTCTCGAGTTGATAGCTGATCCTAGAGCTTGTATGAGTAAGTTTGTTACTGAAGCATCTTATTTGGTAGTTAAGAAGTGTAGGACTGCCATACTTATTGGGAATATTGATATTGATAGGTTGATGACTTATGTTCAGCAGATTGAGGTAGTAAAGTTAAAGGAAAAAAAGAAGAGGAACAAGAAGGCTTGAACTAAACAGTTTGAGTATGATCAACCTTAGTTTGTAGGGGGAAATTATTCACAGTTTCAGGATCATTCGTCAATGCCTGCACCATCTTTACCTAGTTCCCCTATTTCCAAGACTAAGCAGGAATAGTATGGCAGGTCTTAGAAAAGTGTGGGTGGAAAAACCAGTTATTCGACATTTTTAAAGTGTAGTAGGATTCATCTGGGTGAGTGTTTACTAGGAAACAGGGGTTGTTATGGGTATGGAAATTTTTGCCACAGAATCAAGGAGTGTCTGTATGCTAAGTAGGGTTGCATGGATATTTGTCCTCAGAGTCAGGTTAGTAGCACACTAGCTCATTGAAGTTTCCCCATTCCTTCTTAAGGTGCATTATCTAGTACCGATGGCGGTCAACGCCAAAATTTGTTTTAGGATTTACCATCTTGGTAGGAGTAGGAGAGTTCACCAGATGTTGGTACTGGGATGTTTCATATATTTTATGTTGATGCATACAAGTTGTTAGTTTCGTGATTATATATCTTTTATGTGACTCTATTGATTGCGGTATGTTTTTAGATAGGACTAGGAAATCTTTCTAAGCCCTTCTGAGTGTCCCCCCTACAGGGTATGTCAGTTATTGCTAGATGATTCTATAAGAAGTGTTCTATCAGTTATGGTAGATTTCAATATTATTTTTGGCATGGAGTAGCTCCATTCATACTATGCATCAATAGATTGTCGAACCCATGTGGTGAAGTTTCAGTTCCTCGATGAGAAAGTTTTTGAATGGGAAGGTAGGTAGTTCTATGTCTCCCAAAGTTTATTTCATATATTTTAAGCCCAAGAAGTTGATATCAAAAAGGTGGATATATTATTTAGTTCGAGTCGAAGATACTAAATCTGAAGCTCTAACAGTTCAGTGAATCGTGAAGTCAATGAATTCCCTGGGGTTTTCCCTAAAGATTTTCCAGGGGGACCTCCAGATAGAGAAATAGGATTCGGGATCGATCTCTTTAATGATACTCAGTCTATTTCTATACCTCCTTATTGTATGGCTCCATACAAGCTTAAAGGACTAAAAGTGCATCTTAAGTACCTCCTAGATAAAGGTTTCATGAGGCTCATTGTCTCTCCATAGGGTGCTTGTGTCCTTTTTGTGTGCAAGAAAGATTGTTCTCTCTAAATTTGCATTGACTACCGCCACTTGAACGAAGTCACAATCAAGAATAAATATACTCTTCCTAGGATTGATGACTTGTTCAACCAGCTTTAGGGTGCTAGTTATTTCTCTAAGATAGACCTCATATTCATCTATCATCAGCTTAGAGTCAAAGAATGTGACGTTTCAAAGATAACCTTGAGAAATTTGTATGGTCACTTCAAATTTGTAGTTATGTCTTTTGGACCAAAAAATGCCCCTGCAGCTTTCATGGACTTGATGAACAAGGTTTTTAGGTAGTACTTGGACATATTTGTCATATTCTTCATTGATGACACCTTTTTCTATTCCCTTATTTAGAATGATCATGCAGACCATTTGAGGGTTATGTTGCAGACCCTTAAAGATCATTAGTTATTCTCTAAGTTTAGTAAGTACAAATTTTAGTTTAGATTGGTAGCTTTCCTCAAGCACATTTTCTATAGTGGAGGCATTCGAGTCTATCCTCAAAAGACCTAAGCAGTGAAAAACTATCCTACACTTATCTCTCCGTCTGATATTAAGAGTTTCCTAGGTTTGGCTAGCTATTACCGATGGTTTGTCAAAAGGATTTCTTCTATTTATTCCCCCATGGATAGGCTAACCTAGAAAAAGGTTAAATTCTAGTGGTTAGATTCCTACGATAAGAGTTTTTAGGAGTGAAAGACTCAACTCACTTATTCTCTAATCTTAACTTTACCAGATGACCCAGATGGGTTCATAGTATACTATGATGCTTATTGAGCTATTCTGGGTTGTGTTTTCATTTAGAAATTTAAGTTCATAGCCTATGTCTCTAGACAACTTAAGCCCCATGAAATGAATTATTCGACCTATAATCTTGAGTTGGCACCTGTGGTCGTTGCCTTAAAAATTTAGAGGCAGTATCCTCATGGGGTTTATTTTTATATGTTGATAGATCAAAAGAGTTTGCAGTATGCATTTGCACAGAGAGACCTCAAACTTCATCATAGAAGATATCTTGAGTTATTGAAACACTACGATAAGAGTATGTTGTATCATCCGAGCAAGTTCAATATAGTGGAAGATGCCTTTAGCAAATTGTCTATGGGTAGTGTGGCCTATCTTAAGGATGATAAGGAGTTAGTTAGGGAGGTCTATCAGTTGGCTAGGTTAGGAGTTCGGTTAGTTGATTTGTTTGATGGTAGTACGTGGGTTCAAAATGGTTCAAATCTTCATTAATTTCTAAAGTGATAAAAAAAACAGAGATCCTAGTTTGGTTAAATTGAAGGAGTTAGTTAGAGATCAGAAGAAGTTTTCTCCCAAGGGGTAGATGGTGTGCTTTGATGTTCAGACAGGGTATATGTTCTTTGCGTTGATGGTTTGAGACAACGTATATTGGTAGAGGCACATGGTGCACATTATTCTATCAACTCAGGAGCTACTAAGATATACCATGATTTGTGGGAAATCTATTAGTTGAGTGGTATGAAGAAAGATATTGCAGAGTCTGTGGCCAAGTATGCAAATTGTCAGCAGCTTCAAGTTGAGCACCAAAGGCTTAGTGGTTCATTTACAGAGTTTAATATCCCCACTTTGAAATGGGAGGTAGTGAATATGAATTTTTTGATGGGATTATCACGTACGCATCGACAACATGATTTGATTTGGGTCATTATCGATATAATATGAAGACATAGGTATAAATAGTGAAACACAACTTAAAGTCTGTAGTATTCCAGGTAAACTCAAGGGAACACCCTTCAAGTGACTTAAAAGGCAAACTAATAAATCCTGAAGCACTGGGCATCAACTGTACTTTGTTGAACCTGAGCTGGAATTGCACCCCTATAAAATAATCATCTTTGGCATATATAACCCCAGGCTCAGGAGAGGCCTCCGTAGCACGTACTTTGACTAAAACAGCTTCTCATACCCATTCTCTACCTCTAGGTTGACACAACCCCTACTTCATCCGCTAACTAGGGTTCTCTAGTATCCGTAGACATATTAAGGCCGTGTGTTATTAATTATAAAGGTATTTGGGATGACCACTTACTTTTAATTGAGTTCGCCTAAAATAATAGTTATCACTCTAGTATTCAGATGGCTCTATTTAAAGCTCTTTATGGGAGATGATGTATATCTCCTATTAGTTGGTTTGAAGTAGGCGAGGCTGCTTTGATAGGACTAGATGTAGTGTTTGAGGCTATGGAGAAGGTTTAGTTTATTTGAGAGAGGTCGAAAATATCCCAAAGTCATCAAAAATCTTATGTAGATGTAAGGAGAAAGGATCTTCAGTTTAGTTTTGGTGATTTAGTTTATTTGAAAATTTTTCCTATGAAGGGAGTGAAGAAATTTGGCAAGAAGGGAAACCTCAGTCCCCACTGTGTTGGCCCCTATAGAATTGGGAAGTTACCTTATAAGTTTGAGTTGCCTGCAGATTTGATATCACTGCATTACTTATTCTATGTGTCCTTATTAAAGAAATGCATTGGTGATTCGACTTCTGTTGTTCCTCTAGAAAGTGTTGATGTTAAGGATATCCATTCCTATGAAGAAGTCCTAGTTGAGATCCTTGATTGTCAAATTCGCTGGCTAAGGAACAAAGGAATTTCCTTGTTAAGGTTTTATGGAGTAATCAATCCGTAGAGAGAGCTACTTGGGAAGTAGAAGAAGATATATGAGCCCGATATCCTTACCTTTTCTCCATAAATTAAGACTACGCTTGAGGTAACTATTTTCCTTAGATTGACTCTTTTAGTCCTTTATTTAAGCTATGCAACTAATATATTGTCACGCATGCACTCATGAAGTTAGTTTAGCCCATGTAGTATCTGTCATGTTTCAGAACCTAATATTTGATCATGTTTCACTTTATCAGTGTTTAGTATAGACTCTCATCCTTCATAGTATCTCAAATTCGTCAGTCTTATTTGAGGAAAAAAGGTTACAAGGCCGAGATATTATAATACCTCACAAGATTCTAAGCTCAATTCAGTCTTTGTTGCATACTTAAGGGGTCCAAGTCTTGAAATTTTCACAAAGTATTAAGGAATTAGTCATTTCAAGACACCCAAGACTTTATGGAATTTCATTTTAACCTTCCCAACTCTGAGATGTTGGTTTTTAAGTTGATTTATGACTACGGAGGTTAAAGGTATGTCTTAGGAGAGTTTTGGGATTTTTGGACGGAGTTTGGGATATGTTTGGATGGCAAAGACTTAGAGCCCCAGTGATATGGCTGTGATGCATTGCTCTCTCCCCTAGAGTAAGTGATGCAGTGCATTTGTCTCTCCCCCAAAGTAAGAGAGGCGGCGTGTTTCTCTCTGCTAAAGAGTAAGTGATGCGGTACATTAGTGCCATTTTGTCCAGCTTCTTGATTAAGTGATCAAGGGGTAATCTAGTCTTTTGGCTCAACCCAAGTTGTCCAGAACACAATTTTGGACTTCCATATGGGTATTATTTTCCCCTTTGTCTCAAAATTACTCAATTGAAACCCTTCTCCTTCCTATGAACAAAATCCAAGCTCCTCACCCTAACAATCCAAGGGTTCAAGCTTCCAAGTTCTATCAATCTTCAAAAGTCTAGCTGTTGAGGTATGTGGGGTTTATGAACAAAGACATTCTTCCATCCTTGCGCCCAAAACTTGTTTAAAAGCTTAAGTTAAATTAATTGAAATTAGGGTTAGTGCCAATATTATTTGGTTTTGAATTTATGGAATTACTATGTGATTGAAGTTTTAAAGTGCATACTTGTTATCATTTATTTATGTTTTGACGTAAAGAATTCTCTATTATGATTTTAAATATCATGAGTTTGATTTGAAACATGGATTAAAGAGTTTCAATTGAGTTTTAAGCATGATATCGTATTATAAATTATATGAAAGAAAGTATAAGAGTTAAGTTTTATGATTAAGCACTATGTTTACAAGAAAGGTTGATCTTTTGCTTCAATGAGATGGCTTGAAATCCATATTTGTTTACCTTATGATTTAAAGTAAAATAAAACATTATTGGTTCCTTGTATACTAACCCTAATGCTATTTTAAGGTGGATATCATTAAGTATGAGCATATAAGCAAAAAGGGAGTAGTATTTAGCACCGAGTAGGGTATGAGTCTGGGGTCACTTGCCCTAGAACTATGTGCCACCATAGTTTTAAGTCCCAATATTGGCTAAGTATAGCGATAATGAAGATTAAGGTTATATTCTGATGGTAAGGGTAGAACATCTCTCCCTAATCTAGGTAACACGTTGGACTCCATTATAGCTCACAAGGTTTATGTCGGTTAGAAGAAAATCTCCAAGAAAGAATAAAAGTAAAGCTTTTAGAACTAATTGTTATGGCCCTCAAAGTTTATATTTATGCTTCATTACTTATGTTTTTTATTTTGCAAACTTTGTTTTGTCAAAGCTCAAGGTGAGTCATTTACACATAGCATGCATTATTTGAAAGTATTTAAGTATACTAAGTTATTGTTATGCCTATGCATTCAGCCCCATATACTTAGTACATTCCATAGGTACCGACCTACATATATATCCATGTGCTACATTGTGTTATAATGTAGGTTAGGGTGCTCAATTCCAATAGCATAATTGACTACGGGCATCACAAACTACATCTTGAGTTTTGGTGAGTCCTGGTATTTTGAGGACCAAGTTTATGAGACTTTGATATTGATGAAGTGTTTCAGTTATTTGATTTCTTTTAAGTTTGGGTCAGCTGGGGGCTGTCCTAGTAGCTCTCTAGTTAAAAGTAGAGGCTTATCCGACATTTTTCTATTTTAGATTTAAAAGTGTTTGTTTGTAAGATTTCCAAGTTAAGATATTAATTTAGTTATCTTCAAATTTTTTATGCCAGTTTATTTTTTTGCATGAGTTCCTAGTAAAGTAGGCTTAAAGGGTTAGCTTAGGATTACTATAGTCTCAAGCACCGTCTAACGTCCAGGGTAAATTTTTGGGGAATTATATTTACTTATTACATTCACCCCCACTTACTAAGTAGATTAAAAAAGTACAGACAACATATACATATGCGTGGCTACAATGTTTCACAATGTAGGAACTAGTTGTATCCCACACACCATATTCAAATAGGTTGTAGCTTTCCAGCAAGTAGGTGGTGAGTTCTCTTAATTCTAGGACTCGATTTAACTATAGTTCCCATGTTATATGTTTTATTTAATTGTATTGGTTAGGGATAGATGGGGTCATGTCCCCACTACCTATAGTCCGTATTTACATAGGCTTCATAGACAGTCACCAAAAGTTGATGTATTTAGTTTCATTTTTCTTCTGTATAAACAGTGTTGTAAATTTTCAAAAAGTATTGTACTGAACAAATTAATCTAAATAAATCTCTTCGTCTTATTATTTCCAATTTTATGTACTTTCTTTAGTTGCTATGAATTATGCTAAAATCACGGGTTAGCTTGGAAAAACTTGTGCTTCTAGGCATCGTGTGACATCCAGGGGATAGTCTCCTGGCGGTAAACTTCGAAATTAATGCATCACTTCAGCATCTCTATACCTTTCTTTCAAAACTATGATCATTGATACTAGTTGTTGGACTATATTACACCAAATATATTCTTGACATGACAATAATATTATCTTTTTTTGGGCTGAGTATACACAAATTTTCACAAAAGGTCTCACCCGATTAAAAGTGCCACTACATTATATGCCTAAAATCCTTTCTTTTCAACTACTAAAGAAGGACTTTATCTGCATACCTAACATACTATATACATGATATAGTCAAATACGAGTTAAGTTGATATAGAAGTGGAAAGGGAGCCAATGTCATTATAAAAATCACTACTAGTAGCAAGGCACAAAATAAATTTCCTTCGAGTTCATTGACAATCTATCACTATAATCTAATGGAAATAACACTATGAAAGAGTTGTCTACATTATAGAACACTAGCCAATATGCAAAACAACCTAGAAAGGTTAAACCTTTGAGCAAAAGATTGACAATTTAGATGAAAGAACATTATGTTCTTTGCCATCCAAATAAGTACTAGAAAATGTTACATTATAATGTACCTACTTAGTGCAAATATTTCTTTCGCATTCATGACCAAACGATTTACAGTGGAAAAAAGACAAACAAAGAAAATGTCAAATTAAGAATAAAATTTGTATTTACCTTTTTCAAGTTGCTCAATTTTCTAAACCTCTTCTAAATATTCTTAAACCTTCCATTCTTTAAAAGGTGATTGTATCCACTATTAAGTGAAAATAAAAGTTTCTACAATTTTTGGTGATAAATAACTTCGATAAGAATCAAGAATATGACCATTGGTACTGAAAGTTGATTCTGATGCAACAGTGGATACAAGAATATAAAGAAAACCCCTTACTATTTTTCAAGTAATTGGATATGTATCTAACAAAGCTTTCCACAAACCCAAGATGTTAAAATCCTTTGTGTTCTAAATATTATTTAATAAATATTGATCAAGCTTAAATTTTTTAAATGTTTTCCTCTTCTTCTAAATATTTATCCTGTTGATATGGCAATATATCATCTTTACCCATCAACTTAGTCAACTCCAATATTATCAGTAGAAGTTTCATCAGTAGAATCATTATAGTGAGAATACAAATATTTCACCATGCCTTCCATCCTGATTGGCCTTTAATTTTCCTAGCAAAGTACCATATGATTTGCTAAGAATAAATAGCACACATATTATTTTATATGTACGATCCAACACAATTGCAACAAACAATAACATGTTCCAATTCTCAGGTTTCTCAAAATTTCGTACTATTTATCAAACTTAAGTTTCATTCTTCCAGCCATGTCAATCAAAATAAGATCTTCATTATAAGAATGCTTAACAATAGAACTCTAGACATTAAAAAATTCATGAAAGAATAAGTTCAAAGTAACATATAAGCTCCCTAAAAATTGTAAAGGAGTTTGATAGAAAATTTTAGAAACTTTATGAAAGCTCTCACATTCTACCAATTAGTTGTAGTTGGATATCCTTTCAATCTACTTTGAATAAAATACTTTTGGTAGTTATGATCATTACATACATTATTGTAAAGTCCTTTTCAAAATTCACATTTGTATGTTGCATTGTATATGTAGAATTCCACTTAGTTTCAAAATCAACACTTAAAAGGCCATGATGATCTATCTTTACCTTCTTATTATATAACTTGAAATAGGTAAACCTAGAAGTAGAAGACTTTACATATATCACTGCATTTCCTATATTATAAATGGGCTCAATATGTTCATCTAAACATTTTTTTACAATGATATTCAAAATATGAACATTACATCTAATATGTAAAAACTCATTTCCCAAAATTACCCTTTTCTAATCATCAATGCATGCCTTCAAATGCTTAATGATAGTATTATTAATAGTTACATTATCCGGAGTCACTATAAAATAAATTTTTGATTCCCCAATCTAACAAACATTCCTGAATACCATTATCTCTAGTCTCACCCTTGTGATTTTGTGTTTGGAAAAAATTAAGAATCCTCTTTTGTAAGTTCTATTCATCATCAATTCAATGCGCAGTGACAACCATATAAGTCAAATTTTGAAGTGAAGTCCATGTATAACTAGTAATACATATATGTTAGTTCATGACTAGTTTCTTAAGCTTCCCTTTCTCATCTTGATAAATCTTCAAACCGCATCTAGATATAGTTATTTGTGAAGGTAAATCAAATTATTTTAATCTTTTGCCATCAATTTTTAAAACCTTCCTGTTCATAAATCTTAAATGGTTGTTCATCAATAATGACAAATTCAACAATGGCCCTCCTAGTATAATCCACATTATACAACACTTATTTAGTAGAACGTGTTCCATTTTGTTTTCCCCCTATTTTGATAGGTATAGGTTTAAAATTTTATTGTTTTCTATCAAAAACTCTAAAGGGAGACTTGAGACATTTTTTATTTAAATGTGACCATAATGTAGAAGTCACATTTCTTTTGGTCTCAGCAGAAAAGTGTTTAGCTTAATATTTATATTTTGCTCTACATTTATCTTTGTTAGTGATAAATTTACTAAAGTGATCCCAAATTTGTGATGCTTCTCTTCTAGTATTACCATCTATAGGATTAGAATCTGTAGGACTTGTTTTTTTTTTCTTTTTTAGGTGGAGTACGGAAAGGAAGAGTGCCTTTATCTCCCTTTTGAGGTGCTAATAGAGTCAGTGGATTGTCGACAGTTATTTCTACATCAAGTCCAGCCGTAGTCTCCGTCTAATAATGTGGACACAACAAATTAAGACTTGTCGTAGCGGTAGTAATGAATACTAAAGAACAAAGAAACAAAACATCAATTAGAAACTAAAATGAAGTCTAGATAAAAATATTTTTTTTTAAAACTAAAAAAATTGTATATTCCACGTATTGATTAAAAAGAGGTAAATGACCTCTGAGAAAATAAAAGATGGAGAACTGGAGGTAGCCTTTTAAAAGCTTAACCTTATAAAAAGATAACTAAAAAGTAATTTCATAAGAGAAAATAAAAAGAAGAGAAACAAACCTAAATCGAAGCTTTAGGAATGAGGAGAATGATCAAATATGAGGAAAACTCTCTAGAAACTCGGAAAGTAAAATGAAAAGTAAGTCAATTGAAGAGATTTAGTTTTTTATAGTAATGTTGGGATTTGAATTAATTTGTTACCAATGGAAAAATATTATAATTAAAGGCTCAAGAATATATATCTATTTTCTAAATATAAAAAAGTAATAAAATTAATTTAAAGTAATTAGAAAGTAGATTATTGTAATAATTTTATATATACGAAATTAAAATTAAATATGTATTATGTCGATTTGATTTGGGGTTGATTTCATTTTAATTTTGCTAATATCAAACCACATTAAGAACAGTCGAATTTTGCTTTCCAATGCAAAATCAATCAAACCAAATCATAATTTAGTTATTTTATAGATTTGATTTGGTTTATCAGTTTGATTTGACTAGATGGTTTGGTCTATACACCCCTACATATAGGTCATCTTCATATTATATTGTAAACTTTAAAGGATAAATAAGATAATGGTATGTTCTCTATATGTGAATTATTGATTTCCTATGTGGCCTTTTTAGGCATGTGATTTTGAGTAAAGGAGTTAATGGTTGATCCTTAGTAGATTAAAATTTTCAAGAGATGGTTCTAGCTTGTATCTGTTATTAAGGTTTGGTGTTTTGTAGGTTTTGCTAGTTATTATTGTATGTTTAACATAAATTTTATCTCTATAGCTACTCACTTGTTAAGGTTTAATTAGAAGGATGTGCCATTTGTATGGTTGGACAAGTGTGAGGGAAGCTTCCAGAAGATTAAATTTCTTTTGACTTCCACTCCTATTCTTACCTTGCCAATTGAATATAAGGATTTTATTATATTTTGTGATACTTCGCATTCTAGTTTTGGACTCTATTAATTCTAGATAAAAATCGATTCCTATGCTTTAAAGTAATTGAAGCCTGATGAGAAGAATTATCCAACTTATGATTCAAAGTTTGAAATAGTAGGTTCTGAACATAAGATTTTGAGATACTACCTTTATGGTGTAAAGTGCGAAGTATTTACTGACCTTCGTAAGATGTATCAAGTTTTCACCTATAAGAAATTGAATTTAAGGAAATGGAGGTGGATGTAATTGTTGAAGGATTATAATGTGAACATTAAATACCAGTCGGGTAAGTCTAATTTGGTATCAAATGCATTGAGATAGAATTTGTAAGAGTGGGGAGTCTAGCTTACATGAGGGTCTCAAGGTAACCATTGGTCAGAGAGTTTTAGACTCTATTATTTTAGTTTATGAAGCTTGGTGTTTTGGGAGGGGTAAAGTATTAGATAGAATTGAATTAAGGTTTACATTCCTTGATCAAAACAAAGCCAGGTAGTTTGAAGATATAAATTTTAATAGAATTCGAAACTAGGTAGTGTGTGGTGAGGCTTTTGATGCAACACTTAATGCATGTGGATTATTGATGGTAAGGGGATGCTGTGTAGGATTGAGGATGGTGATTTGATTCTGCATTGCTTCTAGAAGCTCATTGTTCTTAATACTCAAATTATTGGGTGAAACCTAGATGTACCATGACTTGAGACAGCTCTATTGGTGGCCTGATACTAAGAAGGATATAGTAGAGTATATAGGTAATTGCCACAACTATTAGTAAGTGAATATGGACATCAAAGGCCTATGAATTTGTTTTAGACAAAGCCTATTCTCGAGTATAAGGGGGAATGGATAGCCATGGATTCGTGGTGTGTATTCCTAAGACCTTGGGTAGTATGAATAAATTTGGGTCATAGTGGATAGGCTAACCAAGTCATGTCTTTAATTAAAAATAGAGTGGATTACAACTCAAAGTAGTTGTCTAAGATTAATATCATATTACGGTTGCATGGAGTGCCAATTTCTATTATTTCTGTTTGAGTTAAGCTGATTAACTCAAAGTTTTAAATAGGTTACATGAAATATTAGGCACCAAGCCTGATTTTAGCACTGCTTTTCATCACTAAACTTATAGGTCGTCAGTGAGGACTATTTAGGTGTTTTAGGATATGTTAAGGTCCTATGTGGTTGACTTTAGTAGGCAATGGGATAAGTTCCTATCATTTGTGTGAATTTTTGTAGAACTATAGTTATCATTCTAGCATCAATATGGATCCATTCAAATCACTCTATAGTAGAACGTGTATATTACCCTTAGGGTAGTTCAAAGTTGGTGATGTTAAGCCTTTGGGAACGAACTTGGTGAAGGAAGCTTAGTAGAATGTATGGTTCTTTCAAAGTAAGTTAATGGAAGCCTAGAGTAGGTAAAAAGAATATATGGATTGCAGTATGAGGGATATGTTATTCAAGCCCGATGAGCAAGTCTTGTTGAAAGTATCTCCTATAAAGGGAGTTATGCATTTTGGCAAGAAGAGTAAGCTTTTTCCTCGATAGGCTGGTCCTTTTGAGGTTCTAAATTATGTGGGATTAGTAGCTTATAAGTTTTACTATCTAGCAAGCTTGTTAGAAGTCCATCTAATATTTTATGCGTCAATGCTTAAAAGTATCATAGAGATGGGGATTACATCATCAAATGGGATTATTTGTTTCTTTGTAAAAATTTATCTTGTAAAGAGGATTTAGTTGTAATTCTTGACTAGGATGTTCAAAAACTTAGAAAGAATGATATTTGGTTTGTAAAGGTCAAATTAAATCATTTTCTAGTTGAGAAATCCACTGAGGAAATTGAGAGGGATATGCAAAATAAGTAGCCTCACTTGTTTGAGGATACAATTATTGTTTTTTCATTCTTTCATTGTATTTCATTTTTGATCATTTAGGGATGAATGTCACACAAAATTGTATATATTGTAACAAAATGTTCCATAATTACAAGTAAGTTTAGCATGCCAAAATTGGGGTTAAGGTTTTCCCCAAATTAGGAGTTATAAAGTTCAAGCTAGACTAGTCTTAGATTCCAAGCAAGGTATGATATAGGAATACTTGGAAATGGATTAGTTAAAGGCTACATAATTCAAAGTATCTTTATGATATAGCTAAGATGATAAAAAATATATAGGATCTTTCAAAAGTGAATTCAGGTGAGTAGAACTCTCATTATTAATCATGATGCAAATGGTTAGTTTGTGATATCAAAATCTAATGGTGTGTCACGAAAATGGAAAAACAATGAGCAATTTTGAGTTTCTACCCTACCTACCCTACTATAGCCGGTGTCAGGCTTCTACGACTACACTGCTATAGCAAGAGTCAGCTTTGGTCAATCCCATCACAATGGATGGATCCCACTATAGTGGGATTAGGATGCTATAGTGGGAGATATGCTAATCAATGTAAAAATTACCCCAAAAATGTTAATTTTATTATAATTTCAATTTAGGGAGAGCTCTAGAATTTAGTGCATTTTCCACTTATTTTCCATCAAAATTTCTTTTAAAGGCAAGTTAATCCCTTCCATTAACTAATTTTTAACATCTAAAATCACTAATTTCAATTTTTGGCGAGGATTTGAATTAACCTAACAAATTTTTCTGGTGCAATAGGGTGAACTAGGTAGAAAACCTTCCAGTTTTAGTTAGAAGTTGTTAAATTACCCTTGCATGGCTATAATTCACCATCATAAATATGAAATTAGTAGGATTAAGGTGGAATAATTATAGAAAACCCTTTAATGAGAGGTATGATCATGAAGTTCAACTTTGGAGATATGAGATTTGGTGGAATCCATGCTTGTACTAGGTCATTGTCTAAATAGTAATCATGTGATTGTTTGTAGACAACAACCAAGATAAAATTGCATAGAAGGCAAGGCTTAAGTTTAATTGAGTGGTGCAGATTGGACTGAGATAGGTGATGGTTTATTATAGTTGAAACCCAACTTGATCTATGTATCCATGTTAATTATTTCTTTATATTCTAGTTATAATGAATATTAAAATAATGATAAATGGATAAATAATAGCTTAATTATTAATCACATGGAATAAGGTAATATTAAAAATTTGTTGGTTTTACAAGAGTGATGGTCATTTTCATTTTCATTGTAATTGTTGTGATATCTTTTGATTATTGTGGGATGTATTGGTATTTGGACATCTTTATAGGATTAGTGATATAATGTTGGCATGCACTAAGTATTTAGGATTTTTTACATAGACAAGAGCTCTTCCCTTGTAGGACATGGTTAGTGGTAAACCAAAAGACCCTTAACATGTGTTACAAGGTATTGGTGAGAATGATGGTTCCTTGAGAGAACCGAGTTGATGTGTCAACATATTATATTTGGTTCATTGTGTGAACCATGATTAAGGATAATGAATATTTTTGTTGTTGAATTAGATTATTAAGTAGTCTGTACTAAATTTAAATGACTAGTATATCTCTTTATTTATCTATATATTTATGTAATTCAGACATGGTTTAATGTATTACTAATGAGTCCTAGATTGTTGAGTTGGATTGACTGTTAGTAGTTAGAGTCTTGACTTGAGTTGTTGTCTATATGACTTATTCTTGACTGAACGTTATGGTGCTATTTGAAAGGCTAAGAGTCAATAATTGAAGTATAGTGATACGGTAGGTGTTTATGATTTTTCTCATTTACTAGGTTTTCTTTCTTGTTCATATATCTTATTTTAGGTTCACCGATGACCCATACTAGTACACCATTGTTTCTTGTGTACTGAAACTATTTATGTTTTTCTCTTTGTTGAGTTTAAAATATTTTCCATTAATTATATCAAGATCTCAGTTATGAAGAAGATCAAATTCAAACTCAATGGTGAGCTACGTCTTTTAGATTCCATAAGTTCTTTACTTTATTCTTGTCTATTTGTTTTGGTCTTGGTCATTTTTTTGATTTTTGGGTCGAATCCATATTATTGACAATTGTAGTGCTTTGGTATAATGACTTTCATATTTTAGGGTTGTTTTAGATTTTGTCAATTTTGCATTTGTTATTTTATTTAGATTATCAGAGATATAGTTTTATTTAATGAGAAATAACTAATTTGACTTATTTTTACTAGTGTTGGGTTCAGTAGTTTGGATTAGTTAGTTGTCCAACTGGAGGGTTAGCGACAGTGATTTGCTATAGAAATATAGCACTTTCGATCCTTTAAACAAGGAAAATAAGCATGTTTCTTAGGTTGTTTTGATAAATAAGATGCATTTTGGGTATGTCTTGCAGGAAAATAGGTTTTGGATACAAAGTTTGTGAAAAAAGATGAAAAATGGAGTTTTTGGCTACTTAATTCATCAATTTTGGGTATTCATGATACTTCTCCAGATGTTTGTGACCAAAGCATGTGATGAATGTTAAAGAGTTGAAGCTAGGTTGCAAATATTGGAAGGCCCGACCCTTACCTTTGTCATCATGTGGTCTGTATACGACTAACGTAAGTACCAATAGTGAAGATCCCGGGAAAAAGATCAAAAAATTAACTTACGACAACTAGCAATGTCAACATGTGGACCACATGTAGCATATGTGGGCCATATTTAGGGAAGGTAAGTGTCAAAAGTCTAAAATCCCAAGAGTAGATGCTGCAAAAAAATTTTCTACACATGTAGGTGTCTATATGCGCCCAACCTCAGACCTCATGTGGACACCACATGTAGCCACCAACCTTTTTTTGTCCTTTTTCATCCGGGCTTTGATTTTAGGGTTTTATCATGTAATATAAATACCCCTTATATGTTTTTAGTAGAAGTTATGCAATATTGTTACTTACAAGTATTTTGATTCAGAGATTTGATTTTCGTTCTGGAATTCCCTTGTATTGATTTAGGTTTATTAATTCGGTTAAAGTCTTCAGTTTTTACTTGTTATTATTGTAGTTTCATTTTATGCTTTCAATCATAAATGTTGTTGATTACTTCACAAGAATGAGCGGCTAAAAATCCTTAGCTAGGGTTGTTGAAACCCAGGTGGATTAATAAAGTAAGGGAAGTGCATACGTTGTTCTGAACCAATACCCATTCATGCATTGTATTATGTTCACTTTAATAGATATCTTAGTGGTTTAAAATTTTAGGATCTTGCCTAGATTATTAATACTTACTCCAAAAAAGGAGTAGTGACTAGGAAAAGATAGCTACAATAGTAATTTGAGGATTAGCTATCAATCAATTCTACTAGGTATTGTCTAAGTAAGATGGTTAGATATCATCTGATAACTAGAGACTCAAAAGGTAATAGTTAACAGGGATCAAGATAGGGGTTAGTCGGCGATATCCTGAGACTTAATCAATCTACTTATCCAAAAGACTTTAGCTGGTACATAACTTATTAGATTTTACATAGAAGGTATCAGGTTGGTTCAATAAACCATGATAAGCCTATGTTGTTGAAAATCCAGGGGGAACATAATCCTAGTGTTCACCTATGACTAATTACAATGAAAGTTGATATTAGCTACTTGTTTGATATTGTTACTTAAGTACCCCTATTTACATTTCTAGTTTTGTCCATTGATTACAATTGTTGAGAGCCACCATTGGGATTTAACCCCAACCTTTTTTGGGATACTATATTTGATAGAGACTGCAAAATCTTCAATGTGAATGTGTATCTTGGGTGTTATCTTATTTTTGTGTCATTGCTAGGGAATACGATGTTGATTTGTTTATTAAGGTTATTGCAGTTTATGGGTCTTTTTGTTCCTAGTTAGATATACATTGTAGTATGACTAACACATAGAGTAGAGAAAATTCCTCACTCCTATTGAATCCTAATCTAAAGAGGATCCTACAAACACCTAGTAGGATAATGAACCCCAAAAAAAGATGATATTGCTAAAAAGGTCCATGATGATGTGCCTCCCCATCTTCCTAAAGGAGTAACGGATTTTTTTTACTAGAAGATAAAAGTGTTTTTAGCACAAGACATTAATGAAAGAAGGGCAATAGAAGAAGCTCAGCGGATAGATTAGGAGGTAAAGATAGCTGAGCAGAGATAAGAAATAGACCACCGAGCAGCACTCGGTGGAAACTAGAATAGAGTTAGGACACCATCCTAATATGATACCAATATATTAGTATTTGCATCACTATAAGCATGATGAAAAAGATACGGCGTATGTTGAGATGATAGAGAATGGAGCTATTATACCTCATGCCTTGCCCCTGATATCAAGTTTAATATCTCTAGTGCTATGATCTAGATATAATTCTTAAAGGGTGTATGTGTGGGATTACCTATAGATGATGCAAACATGCATATTTAAAATTTCACTGGGTCTGCACTTTATATACTATTCTTAGGGTAGATCAAAAGGACCTTAGCTAGAGGTCATTTCCCTTCTCGCTTATTGGAGAAGTATCATTATGGATGGGGAAACTTCCAAGGGCATCTATCACTACGTGGAATCAGTTACAGAGACAAATATGTAGCAGGTTCTTTCCTTCATGTAGGGTATTGCATCTCATGGATGGGATTTATAAGTTTAGGTAGTTGTAGTCAGAATATATGTATAAGGCATGGTTCAGGTTCAAGAATAATCTTAGCACAATACCTAACCATTAAATTTTAGGGCCAAGATTGTTGGAGATAATCTATTGAGCCCTGACCATTAGATCTTGAGCTATGGTAGACACCATATTTAGAGGATCTTCCATGAGATTGTGATGGGATATAGCTTTTAGTATTATGGAATAGATCTCACTAACAAACCAATGGTGGTAAACTCGAAGGATGAGATAGGTTCTGACACCTATCCTATTGGAGTTTATACGAGAAGAGAGTGGCTGAGGATATTGTAGCTCAGGATATTTCACTCTTAAATACTTATATTGGTAAGTTGTCTTAATAATTTGCAGAAATGAATTCTGTAAAGGTTAATATAGTAGGGGCACAATGTGCAACCTCTAGAGTTCATGAGTTTGTATTAGAAGAGAAGGCAAAATATTTGTATCATCAGTTGGGGGCTTTCCAAGACCAAGGGTAAGAAAACCAAGGTCAGAACTATAATAATGATAAAGAAAGAGATGGTGATTGCAGAAAGAGAGATGACTATAGAGAGGAGGGAGACCAGTGCATTCCACCTGGCAGATGAGATGCTAATTGTAGAATAGAAGAAATCTTGAACAATATGATGAAAGGTCAAGAGAGTCAAAAAACATTCTTTATGGAATTTAAGGATGATATTTCAAGATATACCTAAAAAATTGAGTCATATGCAACTTCTATCAAGCACTTGGAGCAAGATGATAGACAAATCTCTGCCACTTTGACTCACTAATAGCCAGGTGACCTTACTAGTATCATTGTACAGAATCCTACAACACTTGATTATTGCCTGGATATTAACACTAGGAGTGGTGCCCCACCTAATGAGAAGTTTGTGCCTACTACTGATGAGCTGAAGAAGGATAATATTATTGCTAATATGCAACTGGAAGCTGACTTGTAGTTATGATGATTATGAGAGTGAGTACGGTGATAACTAGGCCACAGATGATCCCAAAGATTAGGTGAAACATTTTAGCATGATTTATTAGACACCATTAGTAGAAAAGAAAGGGGAAGTAGGTGCAAGTACCATCTTATGCTCTATTACGAGTTTTGATATTAATTAGGCTCTATGTTACTTGGGATAAAGAATAAATCTATTGCCATTACTGATGTACAAGGTGTTGGGGTTAGGATAACTCAAGACCACATCTGTAAGGCTTTTGATAGACGATTCATCTATAAAGAAGAGAGTGGGTATTTTACGTGACGTTGATATAAGGGTGGCATCCTTCACCTAACTAGTAGATTTTATGATCTTAGACTATGAAGTTGATGCAAAAGCTTTGATTATCTTGGGTAGAACCTTCATAGCCAATGGTTGTGTGTTAATTGATATGGAATTAAAATATATCACATTTAAATTAAATGATGAGTAACTAGTATTTAATGTGTGCATAGCAGTATAATAGCCAGATAAAATGAGAGTAGTGACAGTGATAGACATTATGGATAATGATGTAGTTGCGGTAGATGTGCCTATTGAGAAAAGGTTAAGGGTAGAAGCATTAAGAACAATGATTATGAACTTTGAGAGTGATGAGATAGATGAATATGGTGAAATGGTTAATGCATTACATAACATAGGTTCTTACAAATATTCTCCTAAAAAGATGGATCTTTACTTGAAGAATAGAAATACACCTCCTTCAAAGCCATCCATTAAGGAGCCACCGATCTTGGGATTGAAGGCCCTCCCATCTCATTTATTGTGTGTCTTCTTGGGGACTAACATACCCTACCAGTGAATATTGTAGTATATTTGGTAGGGTAATAGGTGGAAGCTTTGATATTAGTATTGCATAAAAATTCAAGAGAGCTACCGGGTGGACCATTGCAGACATTGTGCAGATTTCACTAGGTATATGCACATAAAAAATATAGCTTGAGCTAAATAGTACTCCCAGTATTGAGCATCGGAGCCGTCTAAACCCTCTTATATAGGAGGTGGTGAAAAAGGAAATAATCCAGTAGTTAGATACTGGGGTGGTTTTCCCCATTGCAGACCACAAGTGGGTCAGCTTAGTTTAACTTGTGTCGAAGAAAGGGGGAATCATAGTTTTTCAAAATGAAAAAAATGAATTCGTACTTATGAGGCTAGTGACCATTTGGAGAGTCTACATGGATTATAGAAAGCTAAAAATGTGGTCACAAAAGGACCATTTCCTATGCTCTTCTGGATCAGATGCTGGACATACTAAAAGGTAGGGGTTGGTATTATTTTCTTGATGGGTACTCGAGTTACAATCAAATCATGATTGCTCCCAAAGACCAATAAAATACTACTTTCACTTGACCTTATGGGAACTTTGTGTTCAAAAGGATGTCATTCCAATTATGCAATGCACCTGCCACTGTTCTAAGACACCAAGGCTTTGGAATCTTATAAAAATTGCATGAATTGTGCATTCTAACCTAGATACTATTTAGGTGTATCACTCATACACTTATGTATGAGTTTTACCCTTCTACCCTCCCCTTTATTGTACATTAAATAGCCTAAGAGGGTATAATAATGTCAAAAATATGACTTGGCCTCTCTTGGTCATATCTTAGAGTAAGAGTCGCACACAACTTAGTATTATGGAAGTTTGTCTTGGTTTTGAGTGACTATTTTTCATATCAAGGATAAGGTTCTGAGAAGAAGTCTTACCCCTTGAATATGACTCTAGGGTGTGTGTTTGTACCTTGGGCAGTGTATGATTCCTAGGTGAAGCCTAAGGTACGAGTTAGGGTACCACTCAAACCATAAGGTACGGTCGACTTAAGTGAGTCGTACCCTCCTACGGGTTCATTTTCTAGATTTTAGCTAAGGGCTCTATGATTATTTCCCAACCCAAAACCCTCAAGTATACTTACTTTATTATTTTTTGTGGCCTCCTAAACCCTTATTTGCAAGACAAAAATATTCCAAATCCTCTCCGTACTTTTATAAAATAAGATTATATGCTAGGGTTTCAAGGGTGTTCATCTAGAGGCAAAGAAAAGTCAAGTTTCATGGTGGATCATCTTGTTTAATGGATATAACTCTTTTCCTTATTTTTAACACAAAAACCATGTATTTCAAACATGTATTAAGACTTTTAAATTATGATTTTGAAATCAAATGAGCAGGTTTTTATTGTCAAACTATGTATTTACTTATGCGGGTGCTTGTTGGTTGTGTTTTAACAAATAGGTCTTAAGTAACCCTAATAATGATTAATTATTCTTTGATTTTGGCCTTGATAAAGGTATACACACAAGGTATTTATGCAAGTCTCTAAGTGAAATTTCTACTCACATGTTGACGATGTGTTGAACTAGGGCAATGGCCCAATGAATATGAATGGTTTCTAAATGGTATTTTCAATATATTATTAGCCGTGAAATATGTTAATTGATGACTTTATTGGTAGATGGCAAAAAAGGGGTTAAAGTCCCTATTTAAAAAATTGAATTGTGTTTGAACTAAAGTGTAGTATAAGATGTCTAATGAGGAATGACTGGGTTGTAAGTGTCTAGGTGACCATTAAAAGGAATTGAATTATGAAATGTGTCAAGGTGTTGGACTATTTGAGTGATTAATTAATAAATGCCCCATGAGACCTTTTGGTCATATGTGGTATTGAATTTGTTAAATAGATTGGAGACCCTAAGTATTGAATAGAATATGTGTTGATGTTTGAAAAAAGGGTGAAAGTTCTAATATCGACTAATGATAGTCATGGCAACTTGTGGTTAGAGTCCCCTACCTCAGAAAAATGCAAGTGGTTAGAGTCCCTTGCTTGAATACATCGACTTGGGGTTAGATTCCCTTATCTAATATTGCTTGAGTCTAGAGTCCCTTGACCAATTAAATGGCTTGAGTTTAGAGTCGCTTGCCTAATGAAATGGCTTGATGTTAGAGTCTCTTTCCCAATTAAATGGCTTGTTGTAAAATCCCTTCCTTAAAGAATGTGTGTATGCGGTTAAGTCCCTTAAATAATGAATGTGTGGAGGTGGTTAGAGTCCCTAACTAAATAAGAAAAGTTTGAATTTATAAGTGTAGAAGGTAGGATTCTTTCTTTTCATGTCATATTATTAAATGCTTCGTGAATGTTGTTAAGCCTTGTTCCTTTGATTGGCATGTGCTATATGTATATGTATGCTTATGTATATAAATATGGTTGAATATGATGTGATAGGTTGATATTGAATGATGATGATATTTCACCCTTATCCTTGAGTTATATGCTAGCTCTCCATCTGCTAATTGTCTCCAGATGCTATGTCCCCATGCAATATAAAGGATGGAACATCTTCTTCTCTTCCTTCATAGTGACAGGTGTTCATGTGGTTCGTTCGATTGACATTGAAATGGTGAGGTTCCATACTTTAGAAGTCATGCACTTCATAGTTGTCAGTTTATGTTATAGACTTGTTTTTTTATTTGATTTCGGCTATTGTCGTGGGCATGTCCCGACATATAATTAATTTTGGATTTGTGTAGAGGCATTGTGGGTGACTATGGACTTGGGTATATTGGTATTATGTTGAAATTGATGAAATATTTATCCATATTTAAGTTATTATCAATAGTATAGTCTCTGGTATCTTGATGTATGTTCAGAGTTCCTCCAACTCTTGTAGATTGATGTGATCATCAGGTTGGGTTTATAGGACGATCTTCGGTCTATGTTGGGCTTGTGGTTCCCATTTGAAAAGGCCCGATTTTGGGTCATGCAAGTTTGTATCAAGCCTAGGTTCATGATCAGTTGGGAGTCCACAATGTCGTGACAAGTAGAGTCTCTTTTATTTGTGTGAAGTACGCCACACTTATAAGAGAGGGGCTATGATTTATTTTAGGAATGTTTCCATTTTTATGTGTTAATCTCAAGCTATAGAGTTTAAGGTCTTGGATTTCTTTGATGTCTATTTACTATCTTTTAGATCATGCCTCCAAGGAGATTCGATATGCGGGCAAACCCTATCGATGGCCCTATGGACAGTACTTGACTAACTTTTGGGGTCCAGACCCAGGCTAAGGCTGCGGCATCTGAGCATCGTCGTGAGGTTCCAAGGGTTCCTATTACCCATACTTATGAGAGTGACACTCATACCCAATCTCCACCTGTGGATGCTTTTAATGCTAAGTTTCATCGCTCTATCAATGATAATGCTCAACTCACTCCCATGATTAAGGGGTGAGGCATTCGTTGTTAATAACCAACTAGAGTTGAGGTCGAATCCAGAAGGAGCAAATAATAAATTTCAAGTCCTATGGGTCCTCTATTTACTAAAAGGTTACCCGGAATGAGAATAAACAAGACATATAAAATAAAGTTGGAGGATTAGTTTGTAACTATTTTCGAATACCAATGCTCGAATATGCCACTTTTTATTTAAAATCAAGATTAGAGAGGATCTTTTCTACCTAAAGGTAAAGCATATGGGTTGATGATGGTTTATCATGAAGTGTAGTTGTTGACCAAAGGATAGGCTAGGTCAAAAGTTATTATGTTCAATCTTTCAACAAAACTACTACGATTTCACCCATTGGCTCTTTCAAGCACCTAATAAGTGTGTATTTCGTAATCACCCAAAACCCCAATCAAGCATCCCTATTTCTAGGATAATGCTCTTGAAATAATTTACACCCTAAATACACTTATTTCAAAGATTGCAAAAGTTAGTGAACCACAAGCTCAATTGTCCACCATTATTTGGTCCCCCTATAATTTTTTCAAGGAAGTTATGGGTTACCTCAAGTTCACCTTCATCCGTCTTTCAAGGATGATGAAGGGATTTTAGAGTTTCATGTTTTCAACCATCAATCCTATTTGGAGATTTGGGGTTTGCACCCATCAAATTCAAACTCATTAACCTTAGCAATGGTGGAATCCGTACTCAACAACTAAAAATCATGCAAACACAACAACACCCACACACAATTACACTTGAATTCAATAAAATCCCAAGACTAAATTATTTAGCTACTCATGAAGAAAGTAAAGAGATATGTACCATAAGGATTATCCAAAACATTCACTCCTTACAAAATTTCTAAGAAATTAAGACTCCTAGAGTAGTTACACACATGCCTAATTAGGGTTTCTACCTTTCAATTCAAAAATATCTATGAGGTAACGAATTCCAAAAGGAGGAAGGGTTTTGCTTATATATGGTTTGGATTTTGTGTATGCAATGTTATAAATCTGCCCTTGGACATATTCCCACTGAATTGTCTTCACACTGGTTTGATAGTGACCGCAGTTGTGTTTTGCAACCATGTTATGATGACTATCTTTACGACCGCGACCACGGCCTGAAGACCTAAAATGATCCACGTCTTTAGCTGCACTCTTCTTTGCTCCCTTTTTATGATTTTAAGTTCCATTCCACATCTTTTCTCATTCTTAATTATATAGCTACAAAATATGGAGATTAGTGCCTTAAATAACAATTATGTCTCATTTAAATTTACAAACACGGTAGTGCACATAAATAGTTAGTGCGAATGAGTGGTAATATCACCACTCATCAACACCTCTAACTTAGAATCTTGCCTGTCATAAAGAAGCACCACCCTTTACTATGACAAAACTCCCTATGTATGCCCACATGTTAGTTTCCAATGAGCATGAAGATCTCAACTTGATTACAACCACAAAAATCTCTGCACACATAGGTCAACAAATTTTTTAACGACTCCCCTTAACATAAAATGGAACAACGATGGATGAAATAGACTTTGATGAGAAACAAGGTAGCAACTACTAGCACTCTAGAAATGACTCACTTGTTAACCACAACATGTTATACCTCCTTTTATCTCAATATGCAAAAGAGGACAACTTCACCCACCTCAACCTATTATAAGCCTCCTCATAAAAATGAAGATTTCACATGCCTAGTTTCTAATCATGCGATAAGGAATTTTAAGTTCAAACACTAGTTCTCTCAAGAAATTCTCCATGTTAACAAGTACCATGCCATAGTCTTGCCCCTATTTTCAAGCACCAATACAATGACTACATTTAGTTTGGAGTCACAAAGGGATTTTGAGCTTATAATTTAGGTTTAGGGTGGTGTAGGCTATCTACTTAGGACAATAAGTCTAAACCTTACTTGAAATTCTCAATCATTCTCTTTTTATACTTTGCTATTGGGCCACTTCTTTTCACTTTACTGTTTTGTCCAATTTTCCCCCTTTTTAACTCTTTTTCCTTGCATTACGCTTCATGCAAATCTTTCTTCTGATGGACTATCTCTTCCATCAAAGAAAATTCTTACTTGTTTAAGCTCATAGGCACTTTCTTACGACTTCATAGATCAACTACACTTATTTCTCTTTCCTCCACCCCCAACTTTGGCTTTTAGCCTCAATTTGTATTCTTAGATTCAAGGAGGATAGGATTCAAGAGTGAATGAATAGAAGGGTTACGACTTGCAATATATTTGCCAAAGAAAAGTCCAAAGGCTCAAAGAGGGTGACTAGGGATAAATCCTAAGTATTGATATGCTTTTTAGGATAAAGTGGGCTTGAAAAATAACACGATGCGCTAGATCATTTTACCAACCAAGAACAATTAAAATTTAGCATTGAAAGACTAATGAGGCAAGTTCTAGATGGTAAAAGTAAACATGAGATGTAGACAATTAAGCTCACACACATAGCATGTGAATGTTGTCAAAGGGGTTCAATTTTTCTACGACTCTAGAAAAAGATAGAGTATCACTATTTTTCTGAAGTTAATTTTTGGAGTCATAGAAAGAGGGAAAGTTTCATCACGAGGTTGCTCACGTGCATACTTTGAATTTTGTAAAATTTTTAGATAGAGGAGGTTGTTTTTATTGCAGCCGCACCACGCATAATTTGCTAATCATGGCAACCACCTAAGTTGATGTATGACCCAAGTTGATGTATGACATTGTGCCTCTAATACGGGCGAACCACTTACACAACTACTTAGTCTTTGTTAATGGGTGTGAGTGCAGTCCCCAAATCATCAATGCCATAGGTAATCAGGCTTTCCTTACATTGACTATGATGCCATAGGTACTCAGACTTCCCTGTATCCATGGTTAAAAATCCAATCACGACGCTTCCTTAAGAAAGTAATAACTCACTCTATTAGAGGGAAAATCACATCGATTAAAACTAATCTAAAGTAGAAAACTAAGAACTAAGTAACTAATCCAGGAAAATGTGGACACCGTAAGAGTTCAAAAATATAAAACCCAAATAAAACTAAGAATGATCCAAAAGAGCAGAAAAGTATGAAAAAATATAAATAAAACCGCCCAAATCAAATAAATAGAGAGACATCCCCAATTAAATGGATAGTATCAAGGATAAAAAAGATTAGGGTGCTCCCTGTAACCGCATCAATCGATGCTTTCACTCTCGGATTCTGCAACATCTCCATTCTCTTTAAGATCAGTCCACCTGGCTGGTGCCTCATCATCATGCTCCACCAAAGAGGAAGAAAGTCAATCTCTAGGTTGTAGGACCTTCTATAGACCCTTTACCCCCTTCTAGATATTAATAAAGAACTCATCCCTATTTTTCTTTCTTGTAACCATTTTTCCATATTCAATCCGGAGGTCTCGGTGTGACTTTGCCAAAGAAGAGTAGGCTTTCTCAAACCTTACAATGGTATCCTCTTTATTGTTTTGGTCTTCCTTGTACTCCTCATAATCACTATATGAGACATCTGAATAATGGGTGGCAGAGGGCTCTCCCTGCCCTTGGAGCAAACTAGACACAAGATCCCTAATGGCTTTAATTTTAACTTAAATCTCCTCAAGAGGTTCGGTAGTGGTTGGCTTATGAAACTCTGGCTCAATACATGTCGGATTTTCCAAGTTAATCTTTCGCTTCTTTCCTTTACCAGGTTCACCCTCTCCTTAAGTACTCAAGGGGTATATGGGGGCACTAAGACACACCCATGTATCACTAGCATACTCTTCAACCCCCGATCTTCTACAAAGCTCAATAATGAAAGAGGGGAAGAAGAGATGCACACCACATTGGTTCTTGAAATAATCAATTTAATACACCACAAGCTGACCAACATCCAAAGGGATGAAGACTAAAATACAAGCAACCATTCGAGCACGCTGATCTGGGACTGCTGTCAAATTAGTGAAAAGAGAGACTCGGCTACAAATAATATGCAACCATGTCCGTGTCTTAGAAGTAAAATCATTCACGGAGATGTTTCTGTTAGTCTTTTCCCAAGAGACTTTCTTTCCAGGGCAAAGCCATAGTGCCAACTAACTCCGCAATTTACAACCATTTGCTTTGAAGTCACCCATGTCTGCATGTTGGAGCCCATACACCATTGATTTGCTTAGCCCCAACTTTCACCGGTTTGCCCAAAATATCAATAGTTACATTGAATGGGTCCGAGAGGGACACTTCACTTATGTTGGCATAAAATTCACGTACCCATTGTTCATTTGAAATACAGGCTTCCAGAGCAAAGCATTGCTACCCTATGTCTTTAAATTTTTCATGAAATGCCGATAGTTTCTCTGGCACATTCTCCAAGAAAATACCTCTTTCTCGGAACAGCTTTGCCCTCAAAAGATTACTATAGTAGTGAGTGTGGCACTCTAGTGCCATGAATCTGATGTGATCATACTTGTCCATGAGGTTTTCCTAAAAATACTAGGCATGCATTATATCAGTCAATGATATTTTATCATGTAAATTGTACCTCATTATTAACTAGTGCTCATTGGAAAAGGTTCTTAACGGGGTTGTACTAAAAACACTAGGCATACATTATATCAATCAATGAAATTTATCATGTAAATTGTACCTCATTATTAACTAGTGCTCATTGGAAAAGGTTCTGGATGAAACTAGGCTTAAAATTTGGTAGTGCAGGTCTTTTGGCATGGTAGGGAACTGGTCCCGTTTATTGCAATTTTAGGTCAAGACTGCGATCACGTTGTCTCAACCATGGACCGTAACCGTGGTCGTGATACCTGAGGTTGGTTTCATGCCAGCTCCCCATATTTAAACCCCTCCCAAGTTTTTAGGCTACTAGCATGATCTACAATATGGATTTATAAGAAGACTATTTGATAAATACGAATAAGCATTTGTATGTGCCCTTTTGAATGCAATTATTACTATTAAAAGTTTATTTGGTCAAAGTGTCCAATACTTGTTGTGTACATCTCATTTGTCTACCCTTTTTGCATATTATTGGGCACTCAATATTTCCCACTTTTATGCGCACCTTAATAAAGTATCCATCACTAAACTAATACCAAGTATGACAACAGGGAAAGCATTACAATAAAAACTTTAGGCCCTCTCTTAATCTTCCATTATAAGGCCTATTTTAAAAAATGAGAGAATAGATTCATGATACCTACTCGAGTTATGATGCAAGAATGTTATTGGAGAGATCAAAAACTTGGACAGAATCTTGCCCAAACTGAAGAGTACAATTATAAAAGGGAGTGTGAGAGAAATGAGTGAAATCAGGGATTAAATATTTAAAGTAACCACGACCACGGTCTAATGGCCGCAATTCCAAACATGTGGGTGATCGTGATCATGCTTAAAGACTGCAATAGTAGTAACTGAGAGCAGTTCTTCTTCCCTATTTTCCCTTATTCAGCTCTTTGCTCAATTTTTACAAATTTTTCCCTTGTTTAGTTTTGCAAAGCAAGATTTCACACTTCCCCCTTTCCAAGCTTATCCAACGCACTTCCATAGTGCCACAAATGGATTAGTTATTCATATGCCAAAGCTAATATATATACTATAGAAATGTGATGAAAGGATATGGGCCACTTTCATGTCATTTGTGGGTTGACTCCCACATAGCGCCTTAGTTATCATTATGGCATGACGTATTTCTTCTCTAATACTCAAAGTCGGTCATCAAACCCCTTCTTATTCACCCTCGCATTCTCATCAAATAAATTGGAGATTTGCGGTTTGCTTTTTTGTCTTCCATATTTTGAATACACCTCATCCTCTTTCACCCTAAACTTTATTTCCTCCAACTCTAAATTGACAATCGCCCTTACGGTGGCCAAGAAAATACGACCAAGGATAATAGGTATCTCTTGGTCCATTTCACAATCCAATACCACAAAGTCAACAAGGAGTATAAACTTATCCACTTTAATAAGAACATCAAACAAAATTCCCACCAACCTTTTGATGGATAGGTTCGCCATGAGAAGTCTCATAGAGGTCGGTGTAGGGGAATCCAATCCGAGATTCTTGTAGATGACAAAAACAATTAAGTTGGTGCTCGCACCAAGGTCACAAAGAGATTTTGAAAACTTATGTGTGCTGATTGTGCAAGGGATGGTGAACACTATGCTATCATTTTTCTTTTTTGCAACCTTACTATCAATGATAGCATTACACCGATGAGTTACCTCAATGGTGTTAACTTCAACAAGTTTTTTCTTGGACATCAACTTTTTCATTAGTTTAGTGTACCTCGGGATGTTATAGATTACCTCGAGCAATGTGATTTTCATTGATAGGTTGCAAGGTCTTTCCATGAGCTTTCTCAATTTGTCACCTTCCTCCTTTTTATGTAATTGATAAGGGAACGGGGAAAAAAACTTTGATTGTGTGACTTTCGTCACTCTATAGATTTTTAATATCAACCGCTTCTTCATCACTTTCATCGGTTCCCTTTTCATCATTTCTTTGTTAACTTTGAGGTAACACCTCCTTTACCTTCACATTGGGCATTTTCTTAATCAAGTTTCCTTTAGAGGGTTCATTAAGGGTCTTTCCACTCCTTGTGAGAATTTCTAGAACTTGGACATCATTCTTTGGATTATCAATTGTGTCTGTAGGAAGTCTACCTCTAGGCCTAGCATTTAGTTGCATGGATATTTTTGTAACATGGTTTTCCAAGTGCTTAATAGAGGTAGAGTGAGACACTAGGATTTGGGAAAGTTAAGTAAAGTGACCTTTCAACTCTTGGACCATTTTGTCCGTACCTTCCACTCAATTCAATATTCTTGCTAACATATCCTCATTATTGAAATTTTTGGGTTCAATTGCACTTTAATCCTTGTCCTTATCTTGCTCATAGGGGGGAACATAATGGTCATAATCTCATTCCCGATTTCTCCAATCTTTATCCCTCTTGCGGTCGATTCAACCTTTTTTCCCACCTTGACTTTTATAGGAGGGTGGGAACCCCTAAAGTAGTTAGCCAAATAACAGATTTCCTCATCGAATTTCCTTAATTCTTCATCATATTTATATGAATTTGATGCTATGGTATTTACTGCTTTCATAAGTGCACCCATAACATGGTTTGTTAAGATTTCAAGTTGGGTTATCATTTTTGCCATGTTCTCCTCCTTTTCTTCATTCTTCTTTCTTTTTTCATTATCAACCATGGAAGTATTAAAAGGGATCTTAGGAACTTTTATATATCATGTATGCAAAACTCAATTTTTCTTTGATACTTCTCCAATCAATAGAAACGTCGTGTGGTGGTACACCTTCACTAGGGAACTGCCTGCCGCATTTTCCACCACCATTTTGTTTAATAGATCAAGATCATGGTAGATGATCTCGAGAAGCATCTTCTCTGAGAATTCATGATTTGGGCATTAAGCTAGCTTACTATTAAACCTCTCCCAAGCTTCAAATAAGGGCTCTCCATTCAATTGCCAAAAATTCACAATCTCATCCCGCTTTTGAAGTATTTTTTATGGTGGGAAATATCTTTAAGAAATACCATAGTAAGGTCATCCCAAGATTTAATTGATCCTAGTGGAAGTGAGTGGAGCCATAAAACTGCCTCGACCATTAGGGAGAATGAGAAAAGGAAAAGCTGAATCGATTCTTGAGTAATGTGGGCTATATTGAACACTTATTTGTAATTCTTTAAATGGACATTTGGATCCTTAAAGGCTTGAACCCCATACAATCCATTTATTTGTAACATGTGAAGCATTACTCTAGTCACATGGAAGACTCCATTCTCATTAGTTGGTGAACGACTGCACTTGTTTGTCCTGCTTGATTTTGTGGGGAATCAAATGAGCCCATATTTCTTGATCTATCACTCATTTCTTTGTTAACACTTTGATTTTATACAAAAGATAAAAACCAACTCAAATAAGTAAATTACACCACCCCGGGCATTCCCCAAGAAAGAAGTACACCGCATAAGTGAAATTCATATTCCACTCCTTGGAAATGACCCTATTTTGATAATTCTTAACTCACTCCCATGATTGAGGGGAAAGGTGGTCATTGTCAGTAAACCAGCTAGAGTTGGGGTCAAATACACAAGGAGGAAATTATAAATTTCAAGTCCTATAGGTGCAATAATTACTAAAAGGTTACCTGGAATGATAATAAACCAGACATGTAAAATAAAATGTGGGGATTAGTTTGTAACTATTGTCAAATACCAATGCACGAATATGACACTTTTGATTTAAAATCAAGATTAGAGATGATCTTGGGATTATCATGAAGTTTAGCTGTTGACCAAATGATAGGCTAGGTCGAAGTCATTATAGTTAATCTTTTAGTAAAACTACAATGATTTCACCCATTGGCTCTTTTGATCACCTAACCAGTGTGCAATTCATAATCATCCAAAACCTCAATAAGGCATCCCTATATCTAGATGATGATCTTGATATGGTTTACAGTCTAAATATACTTATTTCTAAGATTGCAAAAGGTAGTAAACCATAGGATCAACCAGTATATTTTCCCCCTATAACCCCCTTTCAAGGATGTTATAGGTTACCTCAAGTTCAATTTAATCCCTCTTTTAAGGATGATGAAGGGTTTTTAGAGTTTGAGGTTTTCATCGATCAAGTTAATTTGGAGTTCTGGAGTTTTCACCCCTCTAATTCGTACTCATTAACCCAAACAATGGTGGAATCAAACTCAATAACTAAAAATCATGCCAATACAACTACACCCACACACAATTACACTTTAGTTCAACATAATCCTACAACTAAATTACTTAGCTACTCATGAAGAAAGTAAAGAGAGCTATACCATAAGGATTATCCAAAATATTCACTTCTCAAAAAATTATTAAGAAATTAAGCCTCCAAAAGTAGTTACACACTTGCCCAATTAGGGTTTCTTCATTTCAATTAAAATATATCTATAAGGTAAGCAATTCCCAAAGAAAGAAGGGTTTTTGCTTATATATGGTTAGGAATTCATCTATACAATGTTACAAATCTTCCTTGAGGCATATTCCCGCTGAATTGCAATCGCGCAGGTTTGATCACGACCGTGGCCACATGACCATAGTTGTATTCTGCGACCGTGTTATGCTGACAGTCTTGACCGACTGCTACCACGGTTGTAGTAACTAAGGCGGAAAAATCTCGGTCTTCAGTTGCACTCTTCTTTGTTTAGTTTTTATCATTTTAAGCTTCATTCTACATCTTTTCTCATTCTCAACTATATACCTACATAATGTATAGATTACTGTATTAAGTAACCATTGTATCTCATTTAACTTTACAAACATGGTATTGCACATAAATAGTTAGTAAGAATGAGTGGTAATATCACCACTCATAAATCAAACTCTTGACTCTATTAGTAATCTCTAAATCAGAGTGTGGTGCTCTGGCTATAATTTTTTTGAAGCTATAAAAGTTGGCAAATTTATGAGTTTGAACCCTCCTATGTTCACATGTATGTAGGTTAAGGAGGATCGTTAATGCTTCATTGCTGAAATAAAGAACATTTTTTGGATCATGCATGCTTCAGAGGTTGAGGCTATCGAATTTGATTTCTGCTAGTTGAAAGATGTGGGGTACCAATGGTATGATGGGTGGGAATTATCTAGAGGTGTGGATACTAGTTCTGCCGTGTGGGAGGATTTCCCTGGGGCTTTCTTGGACCTCTACTTTCCTCAATAGTTAAGAGAGAAAAAGGCAAGATAATTTTTGAACTTGAAGTAAGAGAGGATGTCCATTTAGGAGTATGCCTTACAGTTCCATTAGTTGTCTAGGTATGCTCCCGAGATGGTTTCTAGCATAAGGGATAGAAAGCATAAGTTTTTTTTGGTATTATCCTCTAAGTTGGTGCTTGAGAGAAAGGCAGTTTTATTGATCGAAAACATGGATATTTCTTGATTGATTGTATATATGAAATAAGTGGAAAAAAAGAAAAAGAAATAGGATGAGTTTAGTGAAAGTCATGGGAAAAAGAATAGTCCTTCCAAGCATAGTGGTATAGATAGGAGAAAGTAGCCACAAAAGAAGTGGAGGAATTTTGATTCTTTCGGGTAGTACTCCTTACCCAAAAATATTGGGTGATTGTCAATCTCAATTTGGAGGTGGGTTCTGGGCATCGAGTTCCCATTCTAAGATTAGTGGGGCTTATTCGGCTCTATCCTACCCACCTTATAGATTATTTTGGTTAGCCTCATCATGGTGAAAGTGAGAAGGGGCAGACAAATGTTTTAGATATGGCCAGATTGGTCACATGCAGTAAGGTTGCCCTTCTTTAGCATCTTTTTAGGCCAACAGGGCCCCTATTACTACTTTCTATACTTATGCATCAAAGGGTCTATGTGTGCTTAAGGTTTTATTTCTGGTACTAGCTTTGGCCAAAATCATTTGTATTCACTTTTTACTCACCAGGATTTTAAGGCATCTCCCAATATTGCCACAGATATGTACTAACTTTTCTCCTATGATATGTATTATTTTCTTGATACAGGGTCTACTTTTTTTTATCTAACCCCATTTGTGGCTATGCATTTTGGTTTTGGTCCTAAGAGTCTGTCAGTTCCTTTTTTGTTTACATCTTGGAAAGAGACTCTGTAGTTGTTAAAAGAGTTTATAGGAGGTATGTGGTATATATTAGTGGTAGATAATCTCTCATGGATTTAATAGAGTTGGATATGGTTGATTTTAATGTTATTCTAGGGATAAACTGGTGTCACTCATGCTATGCTTCCCTAGATTGTCGGGCCCATACGGTCGTGTTAAATTTTCATAATGAGCTAGTCATTATATGGGAAGGTGGTTTTTTAGTACCCAAGGGGAGATTTATTTCTTACTTAAAGGCCCAACGGTTGATCTATAAAGGGTGTTTGTAACACTTGGTCTGAGTTAAAGATTCTAGCTTGGAAGAGCCTTCCCTAGGATCTGTTCCCATGGTTAACAAAATTACTGTGGTTTTCCCCAATTATTTTCTCGATATTCCTTGATAGGGAAATTGATTTTGAGATTGATCTTTTTTTGGACACTCATTTAATTACTACCCCCTTATAGAATGGCTTAGACAAAGTGAAAGGAGCTTAAAGACCAATTAAAAGACCTTTTATATAAAGGTTTTATCCTTCTTAGTGTGTCTCTTTGGTGTGCTCCTATGTTGTTTGTGAGCAATAAGGATGGTTGTCTTCATATGTGCATTGATTATCATCAGTTAAACAAAGTGACTATAAAGAATAAATATCCTCTTCCTAGGATCAATGATTTGTTTGATCAAATTCAAGGTGTGAAATGGTTTTCTATGATTGATCATAGGTCGTGTTATCATTAACATAAGATTAGGGAAGTGGATATCCCTAAGACTGCTTTTAGAAGCTGGTATGGTCATTATGAGTACCTACTCATGTCCTTTGGGTTGACCAATACCCCTACTACATTCATGAATTTGATAAAAAGGGTCCTTCATCCGTTCTTGGACTTTTTTTATCATTATTTTCATTATTATATCTTGGTTTGTTCTAAAAGTGAGGTGGATCATGTCGATCACCTTCATGTTGTGTTGAAAACTTTGAGGGATCATCATTTGTATGCAAAGTTCTCTAAGTGTGAGTTTTGGTTGAAAGCTGTGACCTTTCATGGTTATGTTATTTCTAGTGAGGGCATTATGGTAGATCCTTAAAAGGTTTAGGCATAAGTTGCTAGACCTATGACTACAATCGACATTCAGAACTTCTTGGGTCTAGCTTGGTACTATAGGAGATTTGTGGAGGGTTTTTGAACTATAGCTACCCCATTGACTAAGTTGACACAAAAAAAGGTCAAGTTCTTATGGTCGGATGCATGCAGGGGTAGTTTTGAGAAGTTAAAAGATAAATTGACTTTAACTCCAGTTTTGACCTTGCCCGAGGGTAATAATGGTTTTGCTGTATATTGTGATGCTTCTCATATTTGTCTCAGTTTTGTATTGATGCAGCATGGTGGGGGGTATCCTATGCTTATAGGCTATTGAAAGTTCAAAAAAACAACTACCCTACTCACGACATAGAATTTTTAGCCATGGTTTTTGGTTTGAAAATTTGGAGAAATTATCTCTATGGAATTGATGTTGACATCTTTTTTGATCATAAGAGACTTCAATATGTGTTTAATCCAACTAAGTTGAATCTGAGGCAAATAAGGTGTCTTGAATTATTGAAGGACTACGACATGAGTACTTATTACCTTTTGGTAAAAGATAATATAGTCTCCTATGCTCTTAGCCAATTGTCCATAGGGAGTTTGGCCCATGTAGATAAGGATAAGAGGGAACTGAACAAGGATATTCACTGTTTGGCTAATCTTGGAGTTCGTCTCAGGAACTCGAATAATGTTGGTGTATTTTTACATTCGGTATCGCATTCATCTCTTGTTGTTGAAATAAAGGAAAAACAAGTGTTGGATTTTGAATTGATAAAGATTAAGAGTACTGTGGGTCAATAAAATTTTATCGACTTCGTGCTCGGTTGTGAAGGTATCTTGAGGTACCAAGGTAGGAGATGTGTTTTTGACGTTAATGGATTGAGGAAAAAGATTATGGAGGAGGCTTATGATTCTCGATATGCTATTCATCTTGGTTCCACAAAGATGAATCATAGTCTTAAAGAGTTTTATTTTTTGAATAATATTAAATAAGATATTGCTAGCTATGTGGCTATGTGTATGGTGTGTTAACAAGTGAAGATTGAGCACTTGAGAGCCAAGTGTTTATACTAAGTATTTATGTTGCCAGAGTAGAAGTAGGAGGAAATTAACATGGAATTCATCATTGATCTTCCTCGATCTTGGAATCAATGTGATTCTATTTGGGTCATTATGGATAGGATGACCAAGTTCGCTCACTTTTTGCTAGTAAGGACTAGTTACTTGCTGGAGGATTATTCAATGTTATATCTTGTAGAGATTGTGAAGTTTCATTGTGCTCCGTCTTCTATCATTTTGGATCGTGGTAATAAATTCTCATCTCACTTTTAGAGGTCATTCCAAAGGGGTTTGGGTACTATAGTGTGCCTTAGTACCGCTTTCCACCCGCTAATGGATGGACAAGTGCAGTGGACCATCCAAAACCTATAGGATATATTACGTTCTTGTGTTCTTGATTATATAGGTAATTGGTGCTACCATTTTCCTATAATTGAATTTTTCTATAACAATAGTTACTGCTCTAGCATTGGTATGGTAGGAGATGTTAATCTCCTATTGGGTTGTATAAGTTTATGAGGGTAAGTTTTGTGGCCCCGATATAGTTCACCAAGCCTTAGAATAGGTGAAGGTGACTTGTGATAGGTTAAAAACCACTCAGAGTTGCCAAAAGTCCGATGAGGATGTGAGACGTAAGGATTAGGACCTTAATATTGGTGATTGGGTATTCTTGAAGGTGTCTTCGATAAAGGAAGTGACGTGATTTAGCAATAAGGGGAAGCTTAGTCCTCGGTATGTTGACCCCTACTTGATTTTTAAAAGGGTGGGCAACATTCCCTGTGATTTGAGTTGCCTTTTAGTTTGGTCTCCATCACCCTATTTTCTAAGTCTGTATGTTATGAAAATGTGTGGGTGATACTTTGTTAGTTGGTTCCTTAGAGGTTGTTGGTATTTCAGACTATTTTTCCTATAAAGAGGTCTCGATGAGGATCTTGGATTGCCAATTTTTCCAATTGTGAACAAAAGAGATGGCTTTGGTAAAGATTCTATGGAGAAACCAAAAGTCTGAGAAAGCACTTAGGAGGCGAAAGAGAACATGAATTCCAAGTATCCATATTTTTTTATCATGGAAACTCATGATTTAGGTATATGTTAACCTTCTTACCTTGACTTGTGTCCTTTTTATACTATGTGTTTGAGTCCCTAAGTTGTAAAATAAGCAAGTGTTTTGATAAGTAATGGGTTGAGTCCCAAAGTCACTAAGACAAATGGTAGATTTATAATGATTATAATGTGTGTTGTATCCTTGTGGTATGCTTTATTTTTTATCTCATATAATGGTTGGTTGGATGTGTAATAATGTGTTAAATTTTGTTCATACTTTCCTTACCAGTTATTCGAGGACAAATGATCCAAGTGGGGGAGAATTAAGACACCTAGGCTATGGACCCCTAGAAAAATCTTATGAATTATGCATTTTGACAAAGATAAAGTTTTGGTGTGTCAATCGTACAATTGCATATGAGTCATACCCTTATAAAATCCTATTATTGTGTGTTGAACATGCTAGGAGGTTAACATACTATCCACAATAATACTTGGCCTCTCCTGGTCGTATCTTAGCGTACGAGTCTTACATAACTTAAACGTATGGAAGATTGTCTTTATCTAGAGTGGACTATTTTTGGAATGAGTCAATGGTATAGTTTAGGGTACAAGTCTTACCCCATTGTGTGTGGTCATCCCTTGAGCAGTGTATGAGTGCTAGGTGAAGCCTAGTGTATAAGTTAGGGTACCACTCGTACCCTAGGGTACGATTGTCTTAAGTGAGTCATACCCACCTGCGGGTTTAGTTTCTATCTTTCAGCTAAGGTCTCTATGGTCATTTGCCACCCCAAAAACCCTTATGTCCCCTTAATATATAATGTGTTGTGGACTTCTAAACCCTCATTTGCAAGACAAAAATATTTCAAATCCTCTCTACACTTCTCAAAAAAAGATTGGAGGCTAGGGTTTCTAGGGTGTCAATCTAGAGCCAAAGATGAGTCAAGTTTCTTGGTGGATCTTGAATAAGGCATATAACTCTTTCCTTTAATTTTAACTCAAAAACCATGTATTTCAAACATGGATTAAGTCTTCTAAATGATGATTTTAAAAACAAATGATAAGGGTATTGTTGTCAAATGCTGAGCAACGATTGTTCTTGCTTATGCTTGTAGTTATACATGATATTGGTGATGCTTTACTTGTGTGGGTGCTTGTAGGTTGTGGTTTAACAAATAGGTCTATAGTAACCCTAAGAATGATGAATTATGCTCTGATTTTGGCCTTGATAAAGGTATATGCATAAGGTGTATGTGAAAATGTCTAAGTGAAATATCTAGTCACATATTGATGATGTGTTGAACTAGGAAAATGGCCCAAAGAATATGAATGGTTGATAAATGGTATTTTAAATATATTGGTAGACATGAAAAGTGTTCATTTATGACATGGTTGGTTGATGTCCAAAAAAGGGTTAAAGTCTCTAAATATGAAATTGAATTTTGTTTGAACTAAAGTATGGTATAAGATTGCTAATGAGGAATGACTGGGTTGTAAGGGTCTAGATGACCATAAAAAGGAATTGAATGATGAAATGTGTTAAGGCGTTAGCCTATCCGAGTTATTGTTTGATAAATGCTCCATGACACCTTGTGGTCATTTATGGTATTAAATTTGTTAAGTGGGTTGAAGTCCCTAAGTATTGAATAGAATGTGTGTTTAAGTATAAACAAACGGTTAAAGTCCTAATGTCAACTAATGATGGTCGTGATATCTTGTGGTTAGAGTACCCTGCCTAATGAAAATGAAAGAGGTTAGAGTCCCTTTCTTTAACACATCAGCTTGGGGTTAGAGTCCACTATCTAATATAGCTTGAGGTTAGAGTCCCTTACCCAATGAAATGGCTTAAGGTTAGAGTCACTTGCCCAATAAAATGTCTTGTTATTAGAGTATTTTTCCTAATGAAATTATTTGTGGTTAAAGTCCCCTGCTTAAAGAATATGTGTATGTGGTTAAAGTACCTTGACGAATGAATGTGTGGAGATGGCTAAAGTCCCTCTCCAAATAATAAATGTTTGAATCTATAAGTATGGAAGGTCAAAGTCATCCACTTCATGTGTCATGATTAAGTTCCTCTTAAAGGTTGTTAAGCCTTATTCCATTGATTGGCATGTGCTATATCTATATGTATGCTTATATATATAAAAGTGGTTAAATATGATGTGATAACTTGAAATTGAATGATAATGATAATTTATCCTTATCCTTCAGTTACATGATAGCGCTCCAACCACTAACCGTATCTGAACGCTATGTCCCCATGCGATATATGGGCCAGAGCACCTTCTTCTCTTCCTGCGCAGTGATAGGTATTCAAGCCATTCGTGTGATTGGCATGGAACTGGTGAACTTTCATACTTTGGAAGTCATGCATTTCATAGTCCTCATTTTATGTCAAAGAGTTGCCTTGGATTTGGTTTTGACTATTATCAAGGGTATGTCTCAACGTAGATATATATAAATTTAGTTCAGATTTGTGTGGAGGCATTGTGGGTGACTGTGGGCTTGGGTGTATTTGTAATATATTGACATAAATAAATTTTTTAGACATGTTTAAGTTATTATGATTAGTATGGTTTCTACTATATGTTTGGAGTTCCTCTGACTCTTGTGGATTAATGTGATGATCAGGTTGTGTTTATGGGGCAATCTCCGGTCCAAGTTAGGCTTAAGGTTCCTATATGAGAAGTCTTGATATTGGGTCGTGTTATTTACAGAGATGTATGATGTTCATATTTTTTGATATGGTGGAGTACATAATCGAAGTATTGATAGATAACTTTATAGTGGTTAGGGACTCATTCTATAATTGTTTGGCCCATTTGGTCAATGTACTACAGAGATGTGAAAAGTGCAATTTGGTACTGAACTAGGAAATATGCCACTTCATGGTTAAATAAGGTATAGTTCTAAGGTATAAGATCTCCAAGCATGGTATTGAGATGGACAAAACAAGGATTGAGGTAATAAAAAATTGCCATTGCCTGTGTCCGTTAGTGGAATATCAAGCTTTCTGGGTCATGCAGGATTTTACAAGAGGTTCATCAAGGACTTCTCTAAAATTACAATTTCTCCATTCTAGATTTTAGAGAAAGAGGTGAAATTTGTGTTCGATGATGCATATCTCAAGGCTTTCACATGGCTAAAAAGAGGTTGATTTTGATGTCTATTATTATGTCTCCTGATTGGTCTGCACCTTTTGAGGTCATATGTGATGCAAGTGGAGTGGCCTTGGGGGCTGTCCTAGGCCAATGGAAAGAAAAGATCTTTCATCCTATCTACTATGCTTGCAAGGCATTAAACCTCGCACATAAGAATTACATAGTTATAGAGCAAGGGTTACTTACAATGGTTTTTGCCTTCAAAAAAAATTGATCTTATTTGTATTGGGACTAGGGTCAAAATTCACACTAACCATGCAACTTTGAGATTCTTGTTGCTGAAAAAATATGCTATACCATGATTGATTCATTGTGTACTCTTACTATACGATGTTGATTTTGAAGTAAAAGAACAGAAAGGGATAGAAAATTAGGTTGCAGATCACTTGTCCAAACTTAAGGATGACAAAATGTAGAAAGTTGGGATGATCATGAGATAGATGATACTTTTCCAGATGAGAAGGTCTTGGCAACATCTTAAGACCTAATACCCTGGTTCACTGATTTTGCCAACTATTTGGCAATCAATATACTCCCAGAAGATCTATCCTTCCAGCAACGAAGGATAGTTATGCATTAGGTGGGGAAGTTCTTTTGAGATGAGCCGTTCCTATTTTAGGGTTATGCTGATGGTGTGATTTGAAGGTGTATTCCAAAGGTGGAGATGATGAGAATTCTAAAAGCTTATCATTCATCACCTGTTGGGGGTCACCATAGTGGTACTCGTAAAACACACAAATCTAGTAGTGTGGGCTCAACTAGCCTATAATCTATAAGGGTGCTCATAATTTTTCGCAAGCTTATGACCAATGTCAGCATCAGGGTAATATTTCACGGCGCCATGAACTCCCTATGACACTTATTCTAGAGTAGGAGTTGTTTGATGTGCGTGGGATTGATTTTGCAGGCCCATTTGTGAGCTCCTATGTCATGAGATATATTCTGGTAGTGGTTCACTATGTGTAGAAATGGGTGGAGGCAGTTGACCTTCCATTCAATGAAGGTAGAAGTTTTACTGCCTTTATAAACAGAAATATCTTTTCTTGATTTTTCAATCCACATTCAATTATCAGTGATGGTGGGTCTAACTTTTGCAACTGCCTATTTAAAGGTCTATTTATTAGATATGGTGTAATAAATAATATGGAAACACCTTACCATCCTCAAACGAGCGGGAAAGTTGAGGTCTTTAATAGTAAGTAAAGTCCATCTTTGCAAAAACTATGAATGCCAATAGGACTGACTGGTCTAGAAATTTAGACGATTCATTATGGGCCTAATAGATAGCCTACAAGAACCCCATAGGTGCCTCCCCATATCAGCTTATATACGACAAGGCACTCTATTTATCGATTGAGCCTGAGCATAAGGCACTATGGGCGTTGAAAAAGTTAAATTTTGAGTGGCGTGATGCCGTAAATTTGAGGTTGAGCAAGGTGAATGAGTTTGATTAATTTTGACTCCGTGCTTATCAGATTTCAACCATATACAAAGAAAAAAATGAAGTAGTATCATGACAGGAAAATTGAGAAAAGGGTATTTAAACTAAGTGATTGGGTCTTGTTGTATAATTCAAGTCTCCGTTTGTTTCTTAACAAGCTAAAATCTAGGTGGACTAGACCATTCACTATGGTGAAGTTGATTGCACAAGGTTCTATAGAAATAAAGCATGATAGTGAAATCCCATTCAAGGTAAACGGGCAACGAGTAAAGCACTATATGAGAACCTAGAGGAAGTGAAAATCTGTCTTAATCTAGTCCTTGGCAAAGTCTGAATAGCCAAGGGAATAATGCCGCAAAAATAAATTAGGTGCTTCTTGGGAGGCAATCACAAGTAGCTTCCTCTAATTTTTGTTTCTCCATAGAACCTTCACTAAATCCACTTCCTTATCCTCAAACGTTGAACTTTACTATCTAAGATTTCAATTGGGACTTCCTCATAAGACAAGGAATATGAAATACACACACTTTCAAAAGTAACAATCAAGGAAGGAACGCCTACACACTTCTTCAATATTGAAACATGAAAGACCGGATGAATGGAATCCATACTAGAAGGAAAATCCAATTTATAAGCCACATTACCCACTCTCTTTAAAACAAAATGTCAACCAACATAATTGGGACAGAGCTTCCCCTTCTTTCAAAATTGCATTACTTCCTTCAAGGAGATACCTTCAAAAACACCTAATCACCAATATCGAATTCCAACTCTCTTGGCCTGATCTTTGTAAAGGACTTTCGGCAAATTTGAACGATATTAAGACTATCTTGAATCACCTTTACCTTCTCCATAGCTTGATGAACGAAGTCATGACCAAATAACCCAGCCCCCCCAACTTTGAACCACCTAATAAGAGATCTACACCTCTTAGCATATAAAGCATTAAATAGAGCCATGCCAATACTATAGTGATAGTTTTTTTATAAGTGAATTTGATGATAGGAAACTCTTAACTCAACCACCACCAAATTCAATCACACAAGACCTCACCATATCCTCAAAAGTCTAAATTGTCCTTCCTACTTGTCGATTCGTCTCAGGGTAGAAGCAGTGCTAAGGTTCACCTTAGTCCACAAACCTCTCTAGAAAGAATTGCAAAAGTGAGATGAGAATTGCGTTCCTCTATGCAAAATGATAGAGCTTGGAGAACCATATAATTTGACAATTTCCTTTTTGAACCACTTTGTATAATCCTCAGTAGATAAATTAGTCCTCACTGGTAAGAAGTGAGCAGACTTAGTTATCCTATTCATGATGACCCAAAAAGAGTCAATCTAGTTATGATACCATGGAAGACCAGTAACAAAGTCCATATTGATCACCTCTCATTTCTACATGCGCAACTCAATCTCTTGAGATAACCCTCCAGGCCTCAAGTACTCTACATTCACTCTTTGAAAAACCATGCACTTAGGCATAATTATTGGCCTCATCTCTCTTCATTTTATTACACCAATAAATCTCTGTCAAATTATGGTACATCTTTATCAAACCATGAGGAGTCGCATACCTCGATTCATGAGCCTCAACTAAAATTCTCCCTCGCAACCCGTCCACATCAGGAAAAGACAACCTCCTTTGGTACCTCAAGATACCATTATCACCAATCTCAAAAGCCATACCTTTCTATTGTCTTAGATCATTCTTGATATGTATCAAGATAGGATCCAAAACCTGATTCACTTTTACCTCAGCACCGAGGGATGAATTCAACACCTCTTGAACAAACACACCACCATCTTCAGAGTCTAAGAGATGAAATCCATTGTAATCCAAAAAGTGAATAGCCTTAACCAACCCACATTTCCCTTCATCCATATAAGATAGACTCTCTATAGATAACCTGCTAAGAGAATCAACAACTACATTAGGTTACTTGAATGATAATGGAGACTTATGTCATAGTCTTTAAGAAACTCAAGCCATTTGCTTTGCCCGTGATTCAACTCCTTCAGAGTGAAAACATATTCCAAGATCGTATGATCTTAATAAATGTAACATGGAACCTATAAAGATATTGTTGCCAAATCTTCAATAAAAACACCATATCCAATAACTGCAAATCACGATTTGGATAGTTGTTATAATGAATTTTGAACTACCTAGAAGCATATGTTACAACCTTGCCATGCTTCATTAATAGATAACCAAGTCCCACACGAGACGTGTCATAATAAACCACAAAGTCATCAGTACCCTCGGGCAGGGTCAAAACCCAAGCAAAAGTCAGTTTATCTTTAAGCTTCTCAAAACTCCCCTCATAAGCATGGGAACACAAAAATTTCACCTTTTTTGAGTCAACTTAGTCAAATATGCGAAAATTGATAAGAAGATCATAAAAAATCTCCTATAATAACTGGCTAAACCCCAGAAGCTCTGAATATCTATTAGAGCCGTGGACCTAGGCCACTTACTAACCACCACAACTTTCTGTAGATCCACCATGATCCTTTTACTAGAAACAACATGACCCAAAATATTAACGGCATTCAACCAAAATTCACACTATAAAAATTATGCATACAAAGGCTGATCTTTTAGGGCCTGCAACACAATATAGAGGTGGTTGGCATAATTCAACTCACTCTTCGAACATACTAGAATATCATCTAGACAAAAAAAATGATCAAGTCTAAAAACTGATGAAATAACAGATTTATGTGATCCATAAATGCCACCGAGGCATTGGTCAACCCAAAAGACATGACCAAACACTAAAAAAGTCCATACTAGTTATAAAAGGCAGTCTTAGGGATATACTCCACCCTTATCTTTTAATGATGATAACCCGACCAAAGGTCAATCTTAGAGAAATACTTAGCACTATGAAGTTGGTCAAACTGGTCATCAATCCTAGAATGAGGGTACTTATTCTTCACAGTAACCTTATTCAGACGACGGTAATCAATATACATCTGAAGGGACCTATCCTTCTTATGCACGAAGAATACATGATCACCCCATAGAGAAACACTAGAGCGTATAAAACCCTTATCAAGAAGGTCTTTCAACTGCTTCTTAAGTTCTTTCAACTCAGCTGGCCATTCAATAAAGAGGGATAGAGATCAGATGAGTGTTCGATAAAAGATCAATCACAAAATATATCTCCCTATCAGGAGGAACATCAAGCAGATTATTAGGAAAAGCCTCGGGAAACTCACAGACCACAGGGACACATTGCAAGATGGGACTTTCCTAGTTTGAGTCTTAAACCCAGAGCGGGTGATAGAGACGCTTTTTCAAATTAATTTTAGGTCTCTAAGATGTGATATAAACCTTTCTTTAGGCACTAGGGAACTCCATTCCCATATAATAACTGACTAATTAGGGAATTTAAAAATAACTGGTCTGATCGTCTAAAGAGGTATAGCATGAATTAAACTAATCCATCCCCAAAATTATATCAAAATCTAACATATCCATCTCTATTAAATCTACCAAGGTCTCCTTTCGATTGATAGATACCACATAAACCCTATAGACTTTTCTAGACACAAGAGATTCACACACAAGGGTAGAAATATAAGAGGGGTCTGAAATGCACTCGGGACAGAAACCAAAATACATATCCATAAATGGGGTTTTAGATAAGAAAGGATAGACCCCGGATTAAGCAAACAATATACATTTTGAGAAAAGAGTTTTAGCGTACCAGTAACAACATCAGGAGATGCTTTAGAATCCTTATGGGTGGTAAGAGCATACAAATGATTTTGAACAGTGTCTGGGCCAGAAGTAGCACCCTTTGGTATAGGACCAGAAGAAGCAATAATGGGACGTTATTAGCTCTAATAGCATTATTACCTGAAGGATAGTTCCTTTGAATATGACTAGGCTGGCCACACCTAAAATACTTATTCCTTTCTTCATCACAAAAGCCACAATGTAATTTTCCAAAAAATCTACAAGCAGGATGCGATGGGGCTGATTAGGACCTATTGGCCTAAGAATGGGCACCTTGTTCATTTAACCCATAGTTTCTCTAAAAGCAGTAATAACCGAATGACTTAGGATAAGGAGAAATAGTCATTAAATAAGAGCCCTAATTGCTTGAGTTCTTCTTTAACCATTTTACACCCTCTCTACCACCCTACTGCTGACCTCCACCCTGATTTGAATACCAAAAATTCTTACTCTGCCTCTCCTATATCTCTGCCTGCTTCTTCTTTTCCTCTTAAACTTTTTACATATACACCACAAGTCTAGAGATGTCTATATCCTTGTTCAATAGGGAAACCTTATTCTCCAACATCAAATCATGGGATAAGCTATAAAAAAACTTTCTCATTCTATCGTTCATGCTAGACACTAACTCCAAAGCATAATGGAACAACATATGAAATTTTAAGTAATACTCATTTGTAGTTATTTTTCCATTCTTTAAATTTACGAGCTCCTCAGCTTTTGCCTCCCTCAACTCTTAAAGTAAGAAAAGATCTAGAAAGGCACTAGAAAAGTCATCCCATAATGCCAACTCTACATCATCATCACATGAGTGATCCCACATTTTGCCATTGATACACTATATTCTTTAATCAATAAGCAATAAACTCCACTCCTTCTTTATCAGTAGCATGCATTACTAGAATGATCTTCTCCATCTCATCTATGAAATGTTGAGGATCTTCCTAAATCTTAGTGCTAGTGAAAACTAGAGGATTTAACCTTATAAACTTCCAACTTAAGTAACCTCAAAGGAACTAATAGTAGTACCAGTAGGACCCAACTGACATGACTGAGATATAACACACTAGGTCAATAGATAAATAGAATGGAGGAACTTAACATTAGAAATATCTCCTGGAAATAACTGAGTAAGAGTGTCAGCAGTAGGAAAATGATAATTAGGGACCAATTGAACTCTACAAGGGAAACAAAAAGTAACAACCCTAGATCGTGTATGAACCCATTGAGTAAGGTCATTCCCTTCCACATTGTCTTCACGTAGGGCAAAGAAGTTTCCACGAGCATAAGATCATCTGGGAGCTTGATCTGAAAAGTGAACAAATAGGAATTTGAGGAGACTTCAACATCCTAGATTCTACAGCTTGAAAGTAGATCACAAGAAAATGAATATTCCAAAATGTATCATAGCCTCTCTCTTATAAGTGTGGTACACAACACATCCATAAAAGAGACTATACTTGACACAACTTTATAGATACCTAATGACACCCAACCTGGCTCTGATACTAACTTTTTCATAACACAAACTAGGGCTTGTCCATGATGGGTATCTCAAGTCCAACAAGGATTGGTAACAATCCCAATGCCTAGTTAAATATAACACAATTCAAGTATAGCAGCAAAATTTGAAGCATATCACAAGATGAATAAGTATGATTCAAAAGAAGTCTACTAATTCAACAACCAATCCCAAATCCAGAATAATGCACAAAGCCTCTAATCGGAACCAAATAAATTTAAGTCGGGACATGCCCTCGACGATAGCCAAAAATAGACCAAAGAAATGAATATCACATAAGGAAACCAAATCATAAAATAATGTCTTTAGAAGTATGGAAGCTAACCACTTTGATTTGAGTCACGATCTATCCAGTGGCCACCTAGTCACTACGTAGGAAAAGTAGAAGTATCTTCGGTTCCTACATCGCATTAGATTGCAGTATGTAGAGATGGTTAATAGGATGAGAGCTACTATGTAACACATGGAATAGGGATAAATTAATGCCATGATTAATGTGTCAACTTCATTCCAAGACAATACACATAATCATATGTACATATAAGCATATCATGTTGGGAAAGAGAACAAGGCTAAGCATAAAGTAAAACAACCATTATAACAGGCACCTACAGGCTATATGGGTTAAGCTCCATCGACTGAAAGGGCCCTATTATGTTTTAGCCACATGAACTAGAGGTATCAGAGAAAACCATGGAATACCTCAACCCCATGTCAATTCATGATGCAAATACTTAAATAGTATGAACTAGGAACACGGTCATTAAGACCAACCCTTATATCGTCAAGTATGAGTTTCCAGTACAAGTCATTCAAGACCCACACCTTCACGGCTTAGCTACACAACTTCAATGAAGCCAAAATTAAAATAAGTTTCACATAACCACATAATTATAAATTAAGCCACACCACAAGTGTCATCATACCATTACCTTATAAATTTATAACTATGCCATTATAATTCCATTAATGTGTGGGAATGTCTCCACACCCTTTATCCATTAATTTGAATTGGAGAAATGCCTTGAACTCCTTTATTTTATCAAATCTAATTGAGGAATACCACGACCCCCTTTTGTTCATTAAATTAAACATAGCCAACAAGGCCTTCAAAACCATATATATAAATTTAACCATATATGCAATACAATACTATAGTAAGTGAGCTAAATCATGTGACAAATCAAATTTCAAAACCAATAACATAAGTGGGCTGATTAAACAAAATTATCCAAGATCAATTTTAAGTACAAAAAAATAATTTGGGGGAATACCTCAACCCCTATCCCAATTCCCACACCCATTTACTCCATTAGCTTAAAACATGAAATAATAATTGTCTTAAAACCATGGCAGACCAATTTAAGATGCATTCATCCCAAAACCCTCAAACCCATATAAACCATAATTTAATCACATGGGCAAAATTATAACTACATCCTTTAAAAAGAATACTAATTGGTAAAGAGTAACATGCCTTAGATACACGAGATTTGTTAAGTACTTCGAATCTTGGGACCCAGCGGTGTTGGGTTTTAAGTTTAAGATTATTATTGGGGAATTTTTATCTATTAAAACTTAAATGAATAGGCTATATTATGCTTAAGGGACGTACATAAGTGAAAAGACCCCAACACCATGCATCCCAAATAAATAACACAAAAACAACACGGATTTAAAATATTAGTGCGGCATAGTGTTGTTCGTAGAGGCTATCCTCCGTGCCACAGAACTTATTGTAGATATTATCCACTAAGATACACTACATATTTCAAAGGAATATCCTCTGTGACACGACAGTATCATTGATAGTATCATGGAGGCATACTTCCTGGAAATTCCAAAAAATAGCCCCGAACCACTTACAAAAATATTAAAGCTCTTCTAGGATACCCCATTAACATACCTAAATACAATTTAAGTCAAAAATCAATGTTTTGAACACGAGAAGTCCAAAAATAAAATGCCTAAAATTTTGAGAGTGATACACTTTTTGAACGGAAATTGAATTCGTAGAAATGTATTTATAGAATTTTCCATAAAAATCACATTTAGGAATGTAAAAATTTAGGGAGTATGCTGTAGATGGACTTGACTGGGAAACAGTCTTAAGTTTCCACCAATGTACTACTTTAGTGGTATGGGGTTCTACTATATCAACATCAGTACAATGGAAACCTCGTTGCCATAGTGAAAGCCACATTATGGTAGGATTGTTATGGCAGAAGGTAATAACAACAATAATGTTATTCTATCAAGAAAGGGGTTGTTGTAGCAGTGGTGTGGTAGTTAGACCTATAAAATTAGGGACTTAGTATATTTTATCCCAAAACTATATAAAACTTATTCTAGGGCTCAGAGAGTCAATTTTCTTCAGTGTGGGTAAATTTTCATGTCTAAGGTAAGGTTTCTCCACCATTCTAATTCCTAATTACTTTATTTAATCCAAAAGATCATTAGAATCATACTTAAAGGGGAATTTATTGATTAAACCTAAGTTAATAATCTTACATAGAATGTTAATAGGTGGCTTGTAATCAGTTGTTAATGAATCTAGGTTGCAATAATATACTTCATAGAATATAATTCATTCTAGTATTTAAAAATTACGAGTTATTGGGGTAGATTAAAAGGTTGAAAACCCAAGAGTGATTAATTAATCTATGATCATAAGATAGACCAATTGGGTTTGAGTTATTGATGCCCAAAATCATATAACAAATTATAAATTATTCCTTCTTATAGTTTCTAGACAAAGAACAAGTGGAAACTACATGGAAAGGTAAGACTGAAGTAGAGTAGTGCACTGTAAGTTATTGTTTATTATAATTATAGACTTGATTTGATTGTCCATGATTATTCATGATTTTAGTAATTCTGATCGGCCTTTTAGTTTACTTGTGAGATTGGAAGTTACATAATAGTTGATCTTTGTAATGACTCAATCATCGTTACACTGTAATAGAGAACATAGTTTCACCTAAACTTCCCTAAGCTCAAAAAAATAAAAATTCAGGGCTAACCAAGTTTGAGGAATATTTAATAGATGTGGTGTTATAGTAAAATCTGGTATCAATTTGAGAATTGGTTGGTGTTTTTAATTTGATCTTGTGTTAAAGAATGAGTTTAGGAAGTTGTTGCAATTTTTTGAATGCAACATGGGTTTGTTTTAACGATTACCATGAAACGGTTAGTTGATGATGTCAAATTTCAAAAATTATATTGTGAAAAAGATTAAACTGGGACCAAGTCCAGTTTTATTTGTTTGATCTAACTAAAAGGACAGATGTGTTGCTGCAATGGCGACTGATTTTGTGTTAAGGTCCACTACGGTAGTCGATCCACCACTGCAGTGGTGCTACTACAATGGTAAAAGTGTCACTACAATAATAAACACGTAGAATTCCGATTTAAAAAACCAAAAACACTTATTTTTTATTTCTCACTTTTCTAAAAATGTGCAAGGGATAAGCAGAGGGTGATTTTCTATAATTCATTGGGTTTTTATATATGAAGATAAAGGTTTATTTCTTTTCCAAGTTTGAATTACTCCTCTCAATTCTTAAAAATTGTAAAAATATTATTCATGGTAAAAATTGAATATTAGCACTAAATTATGAACTAAATGGAATTAGAGGGGAATCAGGTTATTTTTAATTATTGATGATCCTAGGGTGTTATAAAGCACTTCCTACTATAGAATTATTGTGATAATGATTAAATGAGAAGAATTCATTATGTTCAAATGGTATAAAATGCTATGATTATGAACTAGATCAATTCCTTAGGTTAAGTTGATAAATGTAAGATTATAATTGTTAAAAAGGGTGAATTATGAATTAAGTATTGTGTAGTTGTTGTCCACAGATTATGAACAAGCTAAAATCAAAAGAAAAGGCAAGAATATAGGCATTACAGTGATTTGAGGATGGAATCGATGTAGTTTATTATTTAATTGTAGGAAAATCTTGTTGGAATCTATAGTTATATGTGAATTAGGTGTCTGTGATTTTGTTTTGGGCATTACTTGTTATTATTAATTATATTCTAGCGTTGAACATTAATATTGACTTGATATAAGATGATATTGATATATAGATTGCATTGATATGATAAATGGATTCGGTGTCACCCTCCTACTATTAAGCATCAAGTATCATGCTTGTAGTGGTACATGGACTAAGCTCTTCGTACATATCATATTTGTCACAACCCAAATCATAGATTATGAGGGCACCTACCCAGTCAATCCTAGACAGTAGAACTTTTACCACCCAACCATTAAATTACTGTAGAAGACATTTAAAATAGCCTTAAGTATAAATAATTATATAAACCTTCTGTTAAAGCACATTTATCATATTAATACATTACAGAGGTAAATTAAAAAAATTTCAAGAACCTAGTCTAAATATTTATAAGAGCACTAAGCAAATGGAAGGATGACCCGAGGCACAATTTTAATGCATGAGAAGAATGACGGGAGCGGTAGAAGAATAATCGCCACTATAGGTATATAGACTCTAACTAGCCTACCACGTGGCTATATCCCTAAACGGAGATATATGAAGTAGAATATCAATACAACTATATGCATTATTGGTATCATGGATTGCCCAAGGTTAGAAACAAATAAGAGTGTACAACAAGAAAGAAAGATCATGAAGGTATAGTATTAGTATAACCACACATATTAGTAGGTTTCATCGGCCGACCAAGGTTAGAAACACATAACAACTTCTACCAAACAAGAAAGACCATAAGAAGTGTACAAGTTTAATAATTCAGCACACTTTACTTACTTTGACTTTTGACCTTATGACCTTACTTTTATTTAAGGAATTTTAATTTAACCTAATGGCATGACTAGCTAACATATTCTATGAATTAATCCAACTATAAATTCTTAAGCACATACCTTATTATATCAATATAGTATACTTCTTCCTGTCTCTCTCTTATTAATAAATTTTTTGAGACAATTCTTGATTCCTATTATATTGCTATCAAACATTAGGACTGATACAACTAAGACAATTTCTAGACACAACAACTTCACGAGAAGTGACATTACAATTTATAATAATTTTATAACTCTATACATAGGAGAGTAATAGTTATACATAATTCAGGAAATGCCTTATATTCACACTTTTAGACAATGACAAATCACATCCATCAACATAACCGGTCCACTCAAGAAGCCATTGTATCTTATCAAATAAATAGTCAATACATAAAAACATGCCATATAATCAACATAAGTCAGTCCACTTAAAGAACCATTAATTATATAAATATAAATGTACATTCAAATGAATATAAATGAATGTATGGATGCAAGATGCATGCATCATCTCTTTCTCTTCTCCATCTCTGTAATACCCAAATCTTTTTTAGGTCAAATCTAGTCTCCAGAAGAGTTAGTGATGACTTTCAAAATGATTAATATTTAAATCAGATAGAATTGCACCAACGATATCAATTTCGTCCAAATACGATATTAGAGAAAAAAAGTTATGGATGTTTTATAGAGAATTATAAAAACTACCCAGAAGTGACGGTTAGGCCAGCGGACCATCGAGATAGCGACGGACCATCCACTAAGCCGTTATGACTAAGGTAGAGAAGCCATCTTCTGGCAAAGTGCAATGGTTAGGACCGATTGACCATCGATCTTGGAACGGACCATTGCCTAAACCATTGCAGATGAGGCAAGAAGTTTAGGTTCTGGCCAAGTGTGACGGTCAAGACCGATGCACCATCAAGCTAGTAATGGACCATCACCCAAAACTTTGCAGATGAGGCCGGAAGTTTAGGTTCTTGCAAAGTATGATGGGATGGACCGACGGATCGTCAAGCCAGTGACGGATAGTTGCCCAAACTGTCGCCACTTCTGATCAGGAATTTTAAGCCATTTTAAAAAAGGGTATTTGGGTCTTTTTAACCTGTTTTAACCCCTAATTTTACAAAACCAAAGATCATAACTTTATTATTCATCTACAACACCAAATTAGAGTTTCTCTCAAAAATCAAGCCCCAAGAATAAGATCCAAATCCTTTTTCAAAAAAATAAGAAATTCAAGTTCTTCAGGTCCAAGAACTTCAAGAAACTCATAATCAAGGTATGCAAGTGTTGAAATTTTGGTCCATGTTGTTGTGGGGTTTTGATTCATGTTTTAAATTACATATTCCAATGATTGATCCTAGTATGTGATGATTTGCATAATATTAATGATAAACCATTAAAATTGTAAATTTATTAAAGCAACCATGATAATTATATGCATTGATGATGGTATAACCAAAGTATGCTCCCCATATGTTTGACTAAATGCATATGTGAAGGAAAAATTACCATTATAGTATGATAGTATGAAATCCTCATTTATGTACAAGTAAATGCATGTAAAGTGTTTGGTGAAATGTCTTAGTCAATGAATTATGGATATATGTGTAGCCATTGTTGTGCTTTTGAACTTGTGCTATGAATTACTTTAATGCTATCTAGCTCTGGGTGTATTTATACCCGATAATTTAGATGTGTACCTAGAGCCAGTGTCAGTTTCATAATAATGTCAGTCACTCCATGATCTGTAGAATTCAGTCAGTTACATGACTCAGGAAAACTCAGTAATCTCATGAACTCAGTCAGTTAACAGAATTCAGTAAAATTCCATCAGTTCATAGTATTCAGTGTACCCAGTCTAATATGTTTAGTTCAGTGTCTATTCAGATGGGAGTAGGATTCAGTACCTAGTGGGCCCAAGGATGGAAACTCACCTATTAGTAGAGGGTGTGATTCTTAGAAGAAATCCTTGCGCTCTAAAACTACGTAGCCAGCGTAAGTTGAAACATCAAACCTTCTGGATGAAGGTTGATGAGGTAGATCAACACTGCCATATGAGGGTCCCGTCGTTCTCCTTTGAGGACACTGCCAGATGAGGGTTACTTATAGCTTGTCCTTACCAGTGTCGTGGTACTGACACCCTTCTAATTTGAATTACAGATTGGACCCCAACTTAGCTATAATATCTTATTATGGGCATATCGGTTAAATGAGTACTTTCCACAATCTCAGTCTTAGTCTCATTAATAGAACCCAGATAGTTTTTTATATTAAGGACTGTCAGATACAGTCATTTAGTTCTGGATGGAACTCAGCTAGTTCCATTAGACTAAGGACTGTCAAACAGAGTCACTTAGTTAACAGTATATCAGTTATACGAAACTCCTGTTATTAGTATTCAGACTTAGTAGTTAGTAGTATCACGATCTCATTTACAGTTATGTATTCATTCATGTCTTCTCACGTTCATGTTATTCAGTTAGTTAGTATTGTTTATGAATATGAACCCCATACATTCAGCTTACCTCACTTGCATACTAGTATATTCTCACATACTGACGCTTACTTTTATTTTGTGCTATGGTGTTTTATACCATAGGTTCAGAAGCAGGAGCTCCAAAGCATCCTTAGTTGATCATTCGTTCAGAAGAAAGACAAGCAATGAGTCCTCATCATTCGAGGATGTTATTATTTGACTAATTCATTCTTTCAGTACTTAGTTTATTTCAGTAGTTGGGGACATGTCCCATCAACTCTTTATTTAGACAGTTTAGAGGCTTTCAGACTAGTATGTTCAGACAGTTATTTTAGTTATTTTGCTATTGATTTATCGTATCTCCAGATGTTATGTTTATCAGATTTTAAACCTTATGGCTTTTTGCTTTTTATTCCGCATTTATATAGTATGTTATAAAGTGCTCAGTTATAGATATCAGTCATGGGTTAGGTTGTGGTACTTTGGGGTCATGAGCATCATGTGGTGTTTGGGGTACCAGATTCATGGCGTTACAATCTCATCAATGTCATTCTTAACATCATGTTTTCAATATCAACACAATCATCAGCAACTCATAATTTTTAATATCATAAACAACATCACAAATATCATGATCTGGATATCATAATCAATATCATCAATGCATTATCAGAAATATGTATGAATATGCAAATGTGAGATGCCGACAATAATCACAGGTTCATCGTTTCACTTAACAAAGAATATCAACTAACATATGAAATTATAAGTACGACCAAGGGAAAATTCTCAACTTATTCAATGGAGCATTATTAAACTCAATCATCGATCACAATAGGTTTGAAGACCAATCAGTCAAGTATTTATATAGGAATTCACATTCCACCAAGGTTGATATTTATAATCAAAACTATCATCCAATTTCATTCTCCAATCTAACCCTCCTATATTTATATTTATATAGATAAATTCAGTTACTAACAAATCAACCTTTACGCATCTTACTTTCTAGCACTTACCCAACTAGACTTTTGTCTCTTAAACTATACATAACCTCTTCTTATCATAATCAGTCCTTCTAACTATCTTATAATAGGAATATCTCATACTTTAAATATATATAGTATTAGGTTCACCCTTCTATACATATTAAGGATTGTTTTTATGTATTACTAGATCTCTTAATCCTTCTATTATTATTCACATTCGCATATTAAAATCTATAATTTATAAAGTAAGTCATGAAATTACAATCACCGATAAATTAATTCATACAAAACATAATAACATAAAAATGTATGATTATTACACTATTGCCATATTTTATCAATATTAACTCTGTGCCTACGGGCTTAGACGTGAAATCTCTCATCAACTACAATTATCACATGAAACTAATCCTAAAACCAAAACATACCTTAATCAATTTTTTTAAGACAAGAATGACACACCCCGAATGCTCTTTATCTTCCGTTAGGCTTTAGAATTCTCACTGATCTAAGAAACAAGTACTTGTAAGAGTAATTAATCAACTACTCTTCAAATAAATCTTTTTAAGATTAAACCCACTAATTCTATCCTAATTCATACTCTAAAACATTAAGCAAGGGTCAATTACCCACTAATAAGCTCTCTCATATTAAACTCATTTCCATTAATGGAGTTTCAAGGCTAATTAAATTCAAGGTTCCCCTACCATTAATTTCATGTCTTAAAATTACTAATTCATTCTAGAAATCATTAGTTATCAATTTTGAAGTAAATTCAGTTGATCTTGACCCAAAATATAGTTTTTTCCCAAATTATTATGAACCTAGGGTCTAAGTTCCCCATGATTCTACCGTTGAAGATCATTCTATTAATTCCTGTATCTTAACAAATTGAAATATAAAGAAGATGACCAAATAAACATACATCAACAAAGAATTTTCACCAAAGAAGTTGGGAAATCTCTCTACACAGGCTTTGGGATGAAGATTTTGAATTAAAACCCACAAATCAGTTAAATCTGAGGTAATAAACACCTAGTTACCATAGTAGCGGTAGCAATATGGTGGTTTACTTCTTAGCTCGGAAAGTTTTTAGTAAATTTGAATTATTTTTACTCTAAAGGTGGATTAACAAATGGAAAAATTCATTGGAAGTAAGACTCAAAGATCTTTCTTTTGATGGGTAGCTTACCCATTATACTTTATATTTTAGTAGATATGCTCGTTTGAAGTTGACCCTAGTTTGAACTTAGCTCAAAACTCAATTGGTAAGAAAACTTCTAAATTACCTTTGTGCTAAGTATTTTATATGACCTTAGTACATATCTAATACACTCTCATACTAAAGAATTTGTCTTATAACTTATGGTGAAAGAGGTTATTATGTTTTTACCACAGATGTCTTCAGTAGCAACATCATAGGTAATTAGGTTAGATACAAATTTATCTACTGGTCATATACCCAAATGATCATTGGTGACGTTGAGAGTTTTTTCCACAATTCTCAAAATTTAGCATATGCAACAAGCCGACACACCTCATGCCACTAATCTCTAAGCATAGAGCATGATCATTATAACCTAAGAAAAATAATTGAAAATGAAATTTATGTAAAAGATTATCTATAATACCTAGAACACCGCACGATATTATAGCGTACGAACATTTGGGGCAACAATGGAGATAATGGGGGATGAAAAACTAAACCATGCATTCTTACAGTTGCAATGGTAAATTTACCATTGTAGTAGTTCGCAGGCCTATTGAGGCCACTGCTGCCCGTTACTTTACTGCTACAATAGTTCCAATGCAGTAATGCAAGACCTCATCCAAGTTTAGTACATTTCATAGCACAACTCTCAAAATTTGACATTATGAACTAACCATTTTATTGTAATTGCCATAATAAAGTTCTACCAACTTTCTTTATGCATTAAAGGTTTCTATGACTTCCTAAACATTGTACTCTAATAGAATAACACCAAAATGCACAAGTCAACACATCATATGTCAGAACATAATTTCTCAGATCATAATGGTACCTACTATAACCCATCAGTAGGCAAGACAACCCAGTAGTTCGAAACTACTAGTGGTGACTACCTAGAAGGATAAAAGAATGAATACAGAATGCATGTAATAAATGCAAACATATACAAGATAATCCCCAAACCTAGTGGTATCAGTATGTCACAAACGAAAATTAAGGGTCATGATGGCACTTGTCGAGGTGTACCTTGACAAGTAATCCTATAACCCAAATTGATACACAAAAAGGGAAAAAGATAGAAATACCCTCAATGTTAGGATTCTAGAACAAAGGCGAACCATATAAGATAATTAGTGCAGAAAGAATATAATCAACAACAAAACCATAACTCCAAAAACCTGATGTCAACAGTATAAAAACGTATCTAATACAGTGTGAATCCAAAACAAATACTTAAGATGTCCAAATACAAGAGAAACTCTGTCTCTAAAATAAAAGCAAAGACATAGTCTGTTGGAAAGGTAGTAGAATATATCCAGACATCTGAAAGTCAACCATTACTACGAAAGTACCAAATATCACCCGAATAAACCAAGCTGGTATACACTCGTACTAGGACCTACACCGCAAGGGCGTAGTAGGCGTAAGTACAATCCACTTATACTTAGTAGGTATTATAAGGCAACCAAGCCAAGTAGATAATAAAACATACAAAATACACATAAAGTGCACGTCACATACAATCAGAATATGTCAAACAACGGTAGCCCACACCGCTTGCACTAAAAGTTCTAATATATCATGTGTATTCACAACAAAAATAACAAAATAAAACACAAGTATACATTATTTCACGTACATGTAGAAACAAAGTCAAACATATATATTCAAGATCATCAAGTACAAATAACAGAACATAGATCAAATAGATATTGCAATGAATATCCTCCCCAAAACAGCCCTCGGAGAGGGTTTTATAAGATGCCACATTTTTTAGTTATAAAAAGGTATTGCCAGTGTTTCCAAAATATTAGCACGATGGTATGATTTATTTATTAAATGTGTATTATATGAGGATGAGATGATCAAAAGAAATTGCAATGAATTTTTCCAAAACTAACCATAAGATGTACTTCCATAATCAACCACAATGATATATTCCACAACCACGTGAGCCAATATCCACTCATTATTTTTCATCATTCATGAAATTCCACATGATTCTTATGCTTATAAAGTATGAATATAGCACAATAGACCAATGGTACCACATTAGGCAATGCAACAACAAAATATAATTATTCATAAGTATATTAGGCTATCCATATTACATAGGACCCCACATGATAACTCAAATCCCCGTAATATCTCAAAATAATAATTAAATCCCATATAGGCTCCCGCAGGAGCACAATACATTAAGATAACTAATTTCATGATTAGCTCCCATCCCCTTCACATGCACTTTGTATAGAAATTAACTACCTAGCCCGGTCATAAGAGATAAACCATAACCTACCTTGAAGACTAAAATCAATCCAAAACACTTCAACCACAAAGCCTTACTTCTCATGAACGGTCCCAAAATCAACTAAAGCTAAGAAATATAGAATATATTCATCAAAAAAAGGCTAATAATACCTTGTTCACTTTTGATTTGATGTAAAAACAGACCCCCAAAATGGGTTTTTTAAAAAAAGGGAAAAATCGTGATTCTTAACCTATATTTTTTATCTTTACAAGGTAAAACCTTTAAGATCAATTTTAAAATCAAGAATCGAAGTTGTTTTAAAGTGGAAATTGGAGAAAACTAGTAATTATAGGATTAAGAACATTATTAAAGGGGAAATCAAGTACTAAGGTTTTGGTGTTTTTGGATGATTAATCAAGAAATTTGATAAAGAAAATGATGAATTCTCACTTTAAATCTATATGAGAATCAAGAATTAGATTATAATCTAACTTTCTAAGCACCCACTAACTTCACTTTTAAGCTCTCAAACTATTTTAGGGTTTAGTTCTCAATAGGCTAGACGAAAAACGAGCAAAATAAGGTAAAAAGAGGTAATTTATACACATAACAGGTCACCAGGTACATAAGGCACAAAACTCATTCCTCAAATGAGTTTTACCCTTTGTGATCCGGGTTGTACTAGCCACCTGGTGCACTAAATTTTCTAAGTCCAAAATAGACTTTGATAGGGAGCCTAGAATACATTTGGAATCCGATATATACAAACAAACTCTGTAAACACACTAAATTTAGTGCTTTGAACTTAGTGGGGATATCAGAATTCAAAAAAATGTTGTTTTCACAAAGTCAACCCTCAAAATCCAAAATCACAATTGTCCAAATTGAGCGTCAAAATGAGATTTTAAAAGCTATAAAACTGCACCAACCATGTTACTTCCCTAAAATTGATGTTTTAAATCTGCTGGAGTAGACCGTTCAGCTATTCGTTGCATGGATCAAAAGATAACCACAAAATTCCAAAATAAGGCTTTAGAAGCCTCTAAAAGCCACAATATGGCAAAAATGGTACCAAAATGATTCGGGAACCATTCCAATCACCTCATACCCTAGAAATATCACAACAAAATTAGGGGGAAGGGATAAAATAGTCAAACTACACCAAAATTACAAATTTCACATATTTCATTAAATTTCATACTCGACCTCCAAAGTAGCCTTATCTATCGATTGATATCGCCAATAAAACTTAAAAACAAGGATAACTCTAGAATGCAACCATCTAACATCCCTAGCCAAAATAGGGAGTGAATCCCCAACCAAAGACAATTTAACATATAACTTAATCGACTCTCAACGAAGACATGAAACTCATCCAAAATATAATAATAAATCATAAAAACATGAAAAACTGGATGAATAATTGATAAAACTTGAAGCAAAGCTAACTCATAAGCCACATCACCAATGGTTCAAAAAATCTCAAATGGACTAATATACCTTTGGCTAAGCTTGTCCCTCTTCTCAAACCTCATCACACCCTTCATAGGTGAAACTCAAAGGAAAAGATAATCACCAACACCATATTTCAATGCACGAAGAGAACGTTCTGCATAACACTTTTTCCTATAGTCAGTTGCTCAAGTCTATCCTGAATGATTTAGTCTTTGTCCAAAGACTCATAAAGCATGTTTGTACCTTAAGGTCTCACCTAAAAAACATAAAACCAACCCACTAGAAAGTGACAATTCCTACCATACAAAGCCTCAAAAGGAGCCATGTCGATACTAGAATAGTAGCTATTATTATAGGCAAACTACACTAAGGGAAAATTCTAATCCCATAAGTCACCAAAATACATCACACAACTATAGAGTATATCCTATAAAACCTCGATAGTCCAATCCAACTATCCATTAATCTGGGGTGAAATATTATACTAAGGTTAACTCGGGCATCCAATTTATCTTGTAAAGTCCTCCAAAACTGTGAAGTGAACAAAGAATCCCAATTTGAAATGATAGACACCCACACACCATGCAATTGTATAATCTCATAAATATAAATATGAGCCAACCACTTAGCACTATAAGAGACTTATATAGAATAGAAATACATGGAATTGGTCAATCGATGTATGATGACCCAAACACTATAAGATCCATGGGAAGTGTGAGGCAATTCGGTCATGAAATCTATGGTAATCCACTCTCATTTCCACTTGAGAATGGGTAACTTTGAATTAATCCACCATGTCTCAAATGATCAACCTTCATTTGATGTAAATAAAGGCAATGAGCTATAAAATCTTCTGCATCCTTCCTCATACCACCCCACCAGTAACCCCGCATAGATCAAGCTCAATTACCCTAATCATTGTCTAAGGATGCGATCACAGCCAGTCAAGATTGGTCAGCCACCATAATCATATGGATCTTATCGTGATTGTGGTAGTCATAATTGTGGAAAAGCCAATGCGATTGTGGTATAGAAGGATTTTGGCCTATGGTAGTTTTATAATTTCACTCAGCCAAATCCTATTCCTTTTAGAGGCTAAAACTCTTTCTCCTTTGGCTATTCTAGACTCTGGAAATATTTTAAATTTCAATTTTAAACCATAAATTGGGCAAGAATTGTATTTTGATTTGGAGACTTTAAATGTAGTACTTTTGAAGAATAGATGCTTTGAACAATTCCTATGGTTATTTTTCTCGCTTTTCTTCATGAGAAGCTTATATTCTATTATCTTGGAATTATGTTTAACTAAGGTGCAATTTTATTTAGGTTGAGATGCATTGGTGTATATGCTAGTTTGTTAATGGTGATTTCTACCATTGCTTGGTTATATTAGTTAGGGTTTGTGAGTGAAAGCCCTAAAAACCCAAAATAGGTTTGTGGGTGAAAACCCCAAATTCTTGAAAGCTCAAACCATACTTGAAGAAAGGATTTTAGTGAACTTTTGGAACAGATATTATCTTTGATAGAGGGATGTGGGGGACAAGGCAATGGTAAATAATTGATGGGTGTAGTTTTATAATTTTCACTATCTTAGAAATAATGGTGATTCAGAAGTTGACTATATCTTTGGTATCTGCCTGAAAATAGCGATACCCAATTGAGGTAATAGGTGAATATAATTAACACACTTGCTAGGTATCAAAAAGGTTCAACAAATAGAATTCTTAAGGTTTTGTTGGCCAACTAGCCTCAAGGATCTTAGACCAAGACCAACATATTGTTAACAACTAGCATGTACACCAAATCTTCATATACCTATTCATAATTTTCCCTTATTAAGATATAATCCCAATATTTTCCTCATACTGAAGTTAAATCACAATTGTTGTGTAATTTTTAAACTTGAGTTACTTTTGACAAACACTTTCCAAAACCAAACCCCATTAATTTTAAATCATGCTTTTTAATTTATTTACACTTAAGGTATCTTCTTAGTAAATGTTAATACCCATAAAACTAGAATTCTAATTTAACTCCTTGTAAATTTTACCTCAATAGAAGTTGAGCTATTCATAACGACCATCCTCTACCAAATTGAATGGTATAGGTAAGCATTTTAAAAATGGCACGATTGTTGAAAAATGAAATCTATTTTTCACATATGCGGTATTGATTCTTGCTTAGGGTGTTGACATAGCCCAAACTAGGTCTTTGTCGTAATGGGTATCTCAAGTCTAGCCAGGATCGGAGACCATATCCATTATCCAACCAACCTCCAAATGCATGGCCTGAGTCAGCTAAATTTTAAGCATATAACAAGATAGCGTAGGAATACAAATCTAGACTCTAGGATAGGTGTCTGACCTTGATAAATCCAAACAAGTCCAATCTTGCAATAACAACAAACAACCATACCCAAACCAATAAAATATAATGCCCCAAAATTTTATTCCGAGATGGTACATAGTGCTTAGGGCTACCCGTAGCCGAAAGTTAACCCTCAGAGCCAGACACTACATTAAGGAATTCAATTCAACAATAGTCATGTACAACCAAGAGATATACCACATCGAGTTCAAGAGAAATACTAGAAAATACTAGATTGTATAACCAAAATATATTAAATGTCTGTACATACCAACCCTCTAGTTTGAAAAAGACTCTATACATAAGAATCAAGGAGACATTGGGACAAATCCCTGACTGACTCAATAGTATGAAAACCATAACACCAAAATGATATCACAAAAATATAGACACAGTCCTAGAACCATAAGGACTCACCACTGAGGGATGTAATTGAGGCACTCGAATATCACTAACGCAGCTGCGGCTAAGTACCTGAACCTACATTACGAGAAAATATAGCCCATAGAGAAATATATATGTTAGCACTTTGAAATGTACTAATTTTGTGGGGGTGCATGCAACAATGCAAATATCATAATCAATTTCATAACAGTATGCATATGTACAATGATGGCTCACTTGGCTTTAGTTAGATTGAAACATGCTTTTTATGATCTCATAGTAAATAAATTATATGATAAAAACCTCAAAAATCATCCATAAATCTTCAAGATTTTTTCAATAATCAAGTTTCTCATACTATGGGCTTCGAGAATCATTTATTATAAGTGAAAATCGAGTATCAAGCACTAGAATTCAACTAATTTCAAAGATTAAGGTATGTGGGGTTTCAACAAGATCAATTCTTTTATTCTTGTGCCCAAAGCTTTGATTTCTATCATGGATTTATATAATTTTGCAAGTGGGTTTATACCCAAATTACTTGATCATGATATTATGAGAATATAAATTGTTCAAGCTTTGTTATACATGATTATTTTACTATTCCCAAGTTATGACTTGATATTTAATATTGTGAATTTCATAGTTCTACCATGAATTGATATTTCAAGTGCTTTCAAGATATGTGTCAAGCTTTAAGCTTCATTATGACAAATGGGATTATTCAGAATATTGATTCATGATATTGAGTTGTTACAATGAGTCGGAATGTCTTTAAAGTTGTTGATATTGCCATGATTTAATGAATTGATACATTTTGATAAATAAGAAAAAATTTTGATTTGGTCTTCATGATAGACCCTCATGATATTTGTGGTGGATTTCCTAACGCGTTCAGAGCTATGTCTTGGAGTAGTATTTAGCACCGAGTGAGAAATGTGGTATTTCCCCCTAAACTATGTTCCACCATAGAATTGGTATTGATAATTGTGAGCCAGAGGTCGAGTATGAGATTGTGATCACTATATTTAGGTTGTACTCCCTGGCAAAAGTACGACACTCCCGCCAATGTAGGGTTCTCTCCTTAGGAGGGAAAAACATTGGAATCCATGTAGCTCATATGGTTTATGTCAGTTATAAAAACCTCCCATGTCCATAAGTGTTGAGTTTCTTAAATTACCGAGTCACTTCGAGTCTTGAGTCTTGAGTTGAGTTATTTATGATGATTTATGAGGTTTTTATCATATGATTTATTTACTATGAGTTCATTGAAAGTATGTTTCAATCTAACTCAAGCCAAGTGAGCCATCATTGTACATATGCATATTTTTATAAAATTGATGATGATATTTGCATTGTTGCATTCACCCCTACATACTCAGTACATTCCAAAGTGCCGACCAATATATTTTACTATGGGCTACATTTTCTCATAATTTAGGTTCAAGTACTCAACCGCAGCCACACTAGCGATATTTGAGTGCCTCAACTATAGTATGTCAGTAGTAAATCCTCATGGTTTGAGGACCGTGTCTATATTTTTGTGATATTATTTTTTTATTATGGTTTTCAGTACTGTTGAGTTAGTTAGGATTTTCTCCCAATGGCTCCTTGATTCTTATGTATAGAGGCTTTGTCAGACTAGAGGGTTGGTGTGTACAGATATTCAATATATTTTGGTTGTACAGTCTAGTATTCTCTAGTATTTCTCTTAAACCCTATGTGGTATATCTCTTAGTTGTGCATGATATTGTTGAATTGAATTCCTTGATGTAGTATCTGGCTCCGACGGTTATCTTGGGGCTACGAGTAGCCCTAAGCACCATATGGCATCTCAAAATGAAAGTTTGGAGCATTACAAAGCATGGTATCAGAGCCTAAGGTTTAAGGAGTGCTAAGGAGTCTAACAAGCCACGTTACATAGAGTCTTGATTATCGGTGTGTAGTGATCCACATCTATGAGCAAGAGGCTATGGAACTTTTAAGGAAAAATCATTTCTTTCTTTCTAAAATTTATTGTGCCTACAACTGTCTCTTTATCTATGATTAACTCGTTCTCTCTTATAACAAAAAATGACTCCTCATCGAGCTCGTAGAAAGAATGAACAACCTCTACCTGTTGATTCGTTGAATGAGCATGTGTCTCATATAGAATTTCGGGCATCTTTTCAGGTGCTAGCCTAGGCAGTTACTGCTAATGCTCAATCTAACACCTAATCTACTATTCCACCTCTACAAAAGAATAATTCTACTGTAGCTTAGTTCATGACTTTATGCAGATGAATTATCCTGAGTTCTATGGGTCAAAGATAACTCAAATTATGTATGTGACTGAGGAGGAAAGTGTTGAATTGGTTGCCTATCGAATGAAAGATGTTGCATATGATTTGGTGGAGATGTGGAGGATGAGTAGAGGGGTGGATGCCGCTCCCATGACTTGGTAGTTATTCCAGGATGCGTTCTTGGAAAAATTCTTTCCTCTTGAGATGAGGGAAGCAAATATAGAGGAAATCATGAATTTGAGACAAGGCTCCATGACAATTAAGGATTATTGTCTTAGATTCAATCAGTAATCTAAATATGCTCCTAGTATGATGGCTTACTCTAGGACCTTTATGAGCAAGTTTGTGACCGGTGCGTTGAGTTATGTTGTGAAAGAGTGAAGATCTGCTATGCTTATTAAGAAGATGAACCTTTCTCGGTTGATGATACATGCCCAATAGATTGAAGCTGATAAGGTGAAAGAAAGGGGGAAGTAAGAGGGAATAAAAGAGCTAGATTAGAGCAGCAGGGATCCGTCAGTCGAGATTTCATAGAGGGAACCACCCTCAATTCTAGGGACGTCCATTTATGCTCGTGCCTTCCTTATTTAGTTCTCCCGCACCTAAAACCAAGAAGGAGTAGGGGAATAGGCCTATACCGTCTAGATCTCAGGAAAGTATAAGTAACAGACCTCGTCCTCCTTTATGTGCCAAGTGTGGTAGAGATCATTTTGGTGAGTGTTTTGTTGATCAAAAGGGTTGATTTTGTTGTGGCAAGTTGGACAACCGACTTAGAGATTGTTTGTATGCTAGACAAGAGAGTCGAGATGCTAGTCCCCAGAGTTAGGCTACCAGTTCCCCCACTCCCGTACTCTACCCAGTTCCTCCTCACGGTGTCTCTTCTAGTACTGCTGGTGGTTCACGCCAGAATTTCTTCTATGCTATACCACCTTGCCAGGAGTAGGAGGACTCTCTATATGTTGTCACCGGTATGCTCTGTGTCTTTCATTTTGATGTGTATGTATTGATGGACCCCAGTTAAATTTTATTTTATGTGACACCTCTGGTTGCTGTAAATTTTGAGATAGACCCTGAATGGATTTTGGAGCCTATTCTAGTTTCTACCTCGATGAGAGTATCTGTTATTGCTAAGCGAGTGTATGAGAAGTGTCCTGTCACTGTCCTTCATCGGGTCATGTGTGCTATTTTGATTAAGCTAGATATGGTTGATTTTGACGTCATTCTGGGCATAGATTAGCTTCACTCATGCTATGTGTCTATAGATTGTCGTACCTGAGTGGTCAATTTTTAGTTTCCTAATGAGCCCAATTTTTAGTGGTCTGGGAGTTCTGTAACTCAAAAGAGACATTTTATATCCTACCTTAAAACTAGGAAGTTAATTTCCAAAGGTTGCATCTATGACCTAGTTCGAGTCAAAGACCTCAAGTCCAAGACTCTGACTATTCAGTAGTTAGCATTTTTAATGAGTTTCCTAATGTTTTCCAGGAAGATCTCCCTGGGTTCCCACCTAATAGAGAAATAGAATTCAGGATTGATCACCTTCTCGGTACTGAGCCTATTTCCATTCCTCTGTACCGTATGGCTCCCTTATAACTTAAAGAGTTGAAGAAGCAACTCAAAGATCTTATAGACAAAGGATTTATCAGACCAAGTGTTTCCATGTGGGGTGCACCTATTCTATTCGTGCGTAAGAAAGATGGCACATTGCATATGTGCATTGACTAGCATCAACTTAACAAGGTAACTATCAAGAATAAGTACCCTCTTCCTCGAATTGATGACTTCTTTGATCAGTTACAACATGTGAGATACTTCTAAAAAATAGACCTTAGATCCGGCTATCATCAGCTTAAAGTGAGAGAGTATGATATTCCAAAGATAGTCTTCTGAACCCGTTATGGTCACTTTAAGTTTCATGTCATGTTCTTTAGGTTAACCAACCTCCAATAGCCTTAATGGATCTCATGAATCGAGTATTCAAGTAATATTTTGATATATTTGTCATTGTATTCGTAGATGATATTCTTGTGTATTCCCAAAGAGAGGATGATCATGCTGACCATCTTAGAATTGTGTTACAAACTCTTAAAGAACATCAATTATTTGATAAATTTAGCAAGTGTGAATTTTGGATAAGGATAGTTACTTTTCTGGGTCACATTATTTTGATCGAAGTCATTAGAGTCGATCCCCAAAAGACAAAACTTGTAAAGAATTGGTCTAGACCTACCTTCCCATCTGACATTAGGAGTTTGTTAGATCTAGCTGGTTACTGCCATCGTTTTGTTGAGGGCTTCTCTTCCATTACATCTCCCATGACCCGGTTGACCCAAAAGAAAGTTAAGTTCCTGTGGTTGGAACCTGGCGAGAAGATTTTACAGGTGTTAAAGACTCGACTCACTTCAGCCTTAGTGTTAGCTTTACTCATTTGTACTGGTCGTTTTATGGTGTATTGTGACGTTTCTAGAGTTGGTTTGGGTTGTGTATTGATGCAGAGGGGTAAAGTTATAGCTTATTCCTCTAGACTGTTGAAGCCACATGAGAAGAATTACCCAATCCATGATCTTGAATTAGCAGCTGTAGTTTTAACTTTGAAAATTTGGAGACATTATTTGTATGATATTCATGTTGATGTGTTTACTGATCACAAAAGTCTGCAGAATGTTTTTACTCAGAGGGAGTTGAATCTTAGACAAAGAAGATGGTTAGAGTTACTAAAAGATTATGATATGAGTGTGTTGTATCACCTAGGCAAGGCCAATATTGTGGTAGATACTCTTAGCAGGTTGTCTATGGTTAGTGTAGCTCATGTAGAGAATGATAAGAAAGAGTTGGCTTGTGATGTGCATCGTTTGGATAGGTTGGGTGTTAGATTACTTGATTCTGCTAAAGGGAGTATACTAGTTCAGAGTAGTTCCGAGTCCTCTTTTGTCTCGGAGGTAAAAGAGAAGCAAGATAAAGACTTAGCTTGGTAAGACTTAAGGAGTCAGTTATAGACCAAAAATTAGAGGGTTTCTCTCAAGGGGAAGATGGTATGTTGAGATTGCAGGGTAGATTATGTATTCCTAATGTTGATAATATAAGGCAGAGAATTATGGCTGAAGCGCATGGCACGTTATATTTTATTCATCTCGGTGCTACCAAAAAGTACTGTGATTTGTGGGAAATCTATTGGTGGAACGGTATGAAGAAAGACACAGCAGGATTTGTGGCAAAGTGTTCTACTTATCAACAGGTTAAGGTAGAGCACCAAAAGCCCGATGGTGTAATGCAAGAATTTAGCATTCCTATTTGGAAGTGGGAAGAAGTGAATATGGATTTCGTAATTAGTTTCACTCCTTCTCATCGTCATCATGATTTGATTTGGGATTTAGTAGACCAATTGACTAAATCAGCTCATTTCTTGCTTGTGCATTCATCTTATACAGTTGAGGATTATGCTAGATTGTATATTCGAGAATTTGTTAGATTCATGGAGTTCCTTTGGCTATTATCTCTGATAGTGGTACTCAGTTTACTTCTTAGTTTTGGAGGGCCTTTCATAAGGGTCTCGGTACCTAAGTTCATCTAAGTTCTGCTTTCCATCCGCAAATAGATGGTCAGGCTGAGCGGACCATTCAGACTTTAGAAGATATGTTGAGGGCATGTGCTCTTGATTTTAAATGTATTTGGGGTGAGCACTTAACACTGATAGAATTTACATATAGCAATCATTTCTACGCTAGTATTCAGATAGTTTTGTTCGAAGTTTGGAAGATTAATGTCCTTAAATAAAAACCCAAGATATGTTTCTTAAGAGAATTCGATAAGAGAATGAAGAAATTAGGGTTTAGATGGGAGTTCTCATATATATATATATAGTCCTCCAAAAGATGGAAAAAGACCAAAATAACCTTGCAAAAACATCCCTTAATTTCTGGAAAAAATAGCTGACGACATTCGTGACATAACGTCAGACTTGTGACAAGTCATCATGAAATGTCGTCAAAAAAGGGTGGATTTATGATTTTCTGCTTGAGGTTGATGACATTGATGATAAGTCATCACAAGTGTGATGAATTATCACAAAATGTCATCACTGGGGGTGGAAATCTGTGTAAGGCTGACGACATTGGTGATAAGTTGTTACACTTGTGACGGCTTATCACAAAATGTCGTCACTCAGTTTTCCAGCCTAACATGCTGGAGTAAAATAGGCATAAGTCTTCGCTCTGATAATGGATTTGGATGAAATTGGTATGGTTGAAAAGCTAATTCAATCATCTATCTTTTGGTAGATCATGAACTCAATAATTATTAGTATAACAAGAGATATGCTTATTTGAAGTTGAATATGGAAACATCCTTCCCAAGAATTCAATCGGTAAGGAATGTTTTGATTCACCTAATCGCTAGGCCATATTTGCGGCCTAAATACACATCACCCTTGATTAGAAAACAACAAAATCACTATAATTTACTTCTCATGAGCTTAAGTCATGGTTTCACGATTGGTTAGAGCCTCGGGGTATTATATAAAATAACCAAGTTCCTTTCTATAACTTAAAATAAAAGGATGGAACAATCATAAATTCAGTCACACAATATTAACCCCAATACCAATGCCAATACTATGGCCTGACAACACTACCAACACCGCCCATACCAACCCATACTAGTTTCACAAAGCCTCTAACCAAATTAAAAAACAATATCTGATTGGGACATTGACAACACTCGACTGCACACACAAGTGTACGTAATCTTATCAATTTGTAAAATATCCTTCAAAAAATCAATTATCGATCCTATAGAGACTTGATTAAAAATCGATTCGATTTTAGTTAACAGTTTCGATTAATTTAGTGCAAAGGTAGGCAAGAAGAGTTTTTAACATTGAAAATAAAGAAAAGTAAATAATGCGTAAATAAAAGTCTTCAAACAATCAATAGGAAAAAACCTAGGGTTAAAGAACTTTGAACAATCGTACCATGTCATTGAACTTCATTCATTAACTTTCTTATCTTGGTTGTTGATTCATAGGGTTAATTGCATGATTATGGTTTCTCAGCCTCTAAATCCTTTACCTAATTTGAACCTTACAACTACATCCTTGAGCGGGGATGTAATAGTCCACTTAAGTTCTTCACGTTATCATCCTACATTTGAATCAATTAAGGTATATAAGTACATCCTTGTCCTAGATAATAATTTGAATTTGTTATTTCATAAAGAAATACAAACCATAATTTATTTATTCCCATGTTTTTATGTCCCTAATCCCTCTCTCCAGTTCACAAGGTTGACAATTGATGTATTCAAAGGGTCGCGAATCCTTGAAATTGTCAAAAGAAGAATAAACAGAAAACCAATAATTATAAGCAAATAAAACAAATTTAGTCCAAAATAATGATACTCATGTTCTTGGATTTAACCACGGAAACGGAGTTTTTATCCACTTATAGCCATAATAAATATCTAAAAAATTGTATGAATGATTAAACAATAAATAAAGCTAAATTAAAGAAATAAAATTCTAAAAAGAAGTTTTGGTAGCCTCCAATGTTGTTCCAAGAGATCTAGGGTTTCCAAGATGATTAAAACGTGATTTAACACATTATATTTATAGTAAAAAAGTCATAAAAAATATGATTGGCTTTCAACATTATTATCCTTCAGTTGGGCAGTTTTTTCCGCTTTTGATGGCCACCGCATTACGGTGACGTGCCAATCCACAATTGTCATTTTCCAGAATCTCACCGTGATTTCACTGCATCTCGGAGCCTCCTTAATCGCCATTAAAAGCTACACATGCTAGTCGGTCAAATTTTAGTCCTATTCTATATCCAGAGATGTTTTGAACTAGTCCATTGGACACTCCTACAGGTCACATGCGTTCCATATATTTCAGGGGTCCAAATTGAATCAATATTTGCATTGTGCTTTTGTTGAACCATTCTGAGCTTGTTGAGTTGTTACACTTGATTTTCAGCTTGTATAACCTACATATATCATTATAATACATTTATCAAGCCTCATATAACATTAAAAACAATAATTTATAGCTCAAAACAACACAACATCCTCAACGGTAAACTAGTAACACGAGCTAAGCATAGGCTAAATTCACATTGAGCTTAAGCTTATTGTTTTGACTCTCGTCTTGATCCAATTGACCCTTGAACATTATAACTGAGTTTTATCACATATAAATACATAATAACAAACTTTCTAAATCATTAAAACACATTAAAATCAAACATAATAGACTAGAAAAACATCTAGCTCAAGCTAGTTACACTAGTTTTCTCAATTGACTTCTAAATGATAAATATGAATCAAAACACATGTGTAACCACCATTAATCATTGTAAACAAATACTTGGGCACAAATATTCTTATTTATATCATTATAAAAATATATAGCATACTAATCATCCTCAAAACAAGGCTAAAAAGACTAGAATAGTAATGCTAGAATGCAGAAATACACCCAACATCAGACATGCCACCAACCATAGAAAAACTAATATCCATGACATATCTAAAGTATTTAAATACATAATGATATGAAATGGAGTATTCTACAGTATGAAAGCTCACCACTTTAATCCAATAGCCGATCTGAAATCCGATCACTAAGCAGGAGGAGTAGAATGGTTGGTTCCTGCATCGCGTGGGGATACAGCCGCCTAAAGATGGGTTAGTGGGTGAACGTTAGAAAGTAATCAGGATAAGGGTAAGATAAATCCAACCATTAAACCCAAGTAACCAACCATATGCATTCATAACCATACATATACATACATAATCCATGCAAGGAAAAGAAACTAGGTTTAGCATACCTTTAAATTTATTAATTCGAGTATATGTAACTTAACCATTCTAGAACCACCCATGGGCTATATGTAACCAGTGTAACCCCCTAAACAGGCCCTGATATATGTAGTCGCACAAACCAAAGATACCATAGGAGTAGGGGATTCCCAAGTACCCTCCGTTCTCCATGATACATATGTACAAGTGTACCTAGGTGATTCTTGTGTACCCCATAAGTATCCTATATGGTCATCCTAACCAATAGTCATAATTGAAAACATGAGTTTACATTGTCCATCCATTAGACTCTCAGCTGCACAGTTAGCTATCAAACCCCGCTATTAATTCCTAATTAAAACCTTTTCCACACAACCAAACCATGATTCCATTTATTATTAACCAAGGCTATAAATAGTGGTATAGTCATATCAACTATATCTTGCAAGTAATGTCCTCAGCCAACCTTAGAGAAGAAAAATATTCCTATGTACCTATAGATTCCATTATTTAGTTGCTTGAGGGATTCTCATGTACCCCACAAGATATTCATTATCATGTATGATTGGGGGATTCACTTGTACCCTACAAGGATGTTTAATTTAAATATAACCATGAACACTAAGAAATTACTATTTAACCATGCCAGACCATTTAAAATGTTTAGAGTTCCATTACCAAGTTATAGCATACAATATTTACATTAAAAGTTCAACAATATAGTTAAAGCATTCTCATAGGCATTTTACAAAACATATTGGGGGCATAGTATTTCCAAAGCCAAAACTAAACCCAAAATTAACCAATCCCATACAACCTAATATTCAAACCAATATTCTAATATGAAAACCATAATAAGTAACTAACTTGGTAAAACCATAACCAACCATTATAACCAAAACCCCCAATATATATTTGAAAACCCAAAACCATACATCAATTATGCCATAAAAACAATTTATCGAAAGATGCCTTTATTAGGAACTAAAAGTTAGGGAAGAGTAATATGCCTTTGATTACGAAGGAAAAGAGAAAAAATCATGCCTATGATCCTCAATTGTCCACCAATTGATGAAACCCTAGCCTTCCTTGACCTAAGAGCCTTTGAGAGAATTTAACAGAGTTTCTTAGTGTTTAATATTTGAATATTAGGGAAAATAATGTCACTAATAAGTTATATATTATGGGGCCTTAAGGGGTTAAGAGGGGAAATATCCAGATTTCCCCCAACTTAAACTACATACAAATCTCACTGGAAGGTACGACCACCACTCCCTCTCTGTACCCTAGGGTAGGAGTTGTACCCTTAATTGTACCCTAGACCCCCACTATGACCCTTAACACTATCGAATATATGACCAAGCAAGATAAATCATACCCAACCATATGATTACTATTTGTCCAAATCGTACCTTAGGTAAAATATCAAGGACACACTAATTTTTTATGAGTTAGAACCATATGACTTGTACCATAACTTAAGACCTATATGATATGCTATCATGACTTAAAAATTGGGTAATGACAAATTGGCATCATAGCCTAAATTTTATGGATATTATTAGTGCAAAAGAAAATGTCTAATAGAGTTCTGCAGATCAAAATATTGACATTATTTTCCTATCTTTGGGGCTATTGGAAATTCTTAGGAGTCCTTCACTTCTTTCACTCATATTATGCTAAGAGTAAGAGTTAGTTTGTTATATTTTCTTTTAACCTTATTATATCATATATGTCCAGGGAACATACTTTGGTGGTATATGAAGAGGGCGTTGTGACCCAGCCTCATGATGTACCCCTAGTTAGGGATAAGGATGGACCTCCCAGAACCCCATTCCTGTACTCAAGCTAGAGACTTCTCCACCTCAAACAGAGGTGGGCTAGGGACCAGCTAAGGCTTTACTTAGATTTATCCCCTCTTCATTTCTTAGAGATGATTTCTTATAACTATTGAGTATTATTGATAGTTTGCATACTACTGGGATAGGAGTATAGCCTACAGCTGTAGCTCCTAGAGTTGAGGTTCCTTCTATTGAAGTAGTTTTTTAGTTGATAGATATTCAGCTAGTTTTGACCCAGCCTACTATGTCTGTAGAGAAGGATAAGATGTTGAGTAGGTTCTTGAGGTTAGCCCCACCTAGAAATTAGGTACTTTTAGAGAGGATGCATTTGAGTTTCTAACTGCTTGTGAGGATAAGCTTCATGGGTTAGTCCTTGTTAAGACTCGTGGTGTGGACTACACCATATTTTAGTTGGACTTATCTGCTAAACACTGGTGGAAGTGGTTTGTGAGTTCTAGACCAACGAAATCTTTCTCTCTCTCTTGGGATCAGTTCTATAAGATATTCTAGGAGAAGTTTTTACTGCGTAGCCTTAGATATTATTTAAGAGATAAGTTCTCTAGATTGGAGCAGGTTTTTATTACAGTCACTAAGTATGAGGCTTATTTCCATGAGTTGTCTAGACATGCGACTTCTATCTTGGATAATGAGTATTATAGAGCTCATTACTTTGTGAGAGGATTGAAATTTCCTATTCAAATAGCTACCTAGAGTTTGGTTGTTGCGGGTAGGACCTTTACTTAGGCTGTTAATAATGCTAGGGTGATAGAGGACATGTAGCATAAGGGTTGTGATAAGAGGCATTAGTATCAGGGAAGATTTGGTGGGAGTCATAGTAGTTCCCAATTAGGAGGTGGCATTACTTATGCTGCAAATACTTTGTATTCATCTTTTTTGCCTCACAGTCACATTAGTTAATCGATTTAAGTAGCTCTTTAGACAGCTTATAGGGATAACTTTATTGCTAGTTGACACCCTAGTAAGAGTGATGATCAGTCTTTGAGAGGATCACCTATGGGCTATGCTAGAGGCAGTAGCTATGATTGGTTAGTCTAATTTCTGAGGTCTTGTTCTTCCCGTGAGTCTTATTTTACTTATGGCTTCCTTGTCATTACTTTCAAGAATACCCTAGTCGTGGGGCGATGATTGAGTTAGCCTAGGGAGCTACATATATTAGGGAGGTTCTTTCTTTAGGTAGAGATGGTTTGCAAGGTCGTAAGGATGGTTACTAGGTTGCTTGAGATGGTACTCAGGAAGGAAGGGTAGGAGGTTGGTTAGGTGCCCAACCAGTTGGTAGTCGTGGTCAGATGTATGCAGTACTTGTGAGACCCGAGGTTGAGCCTTCGAATGCTATAGTCACAGGTGTGATTTTGGTATGCCATAAGTCCTCTCTTTATTTATTTGATCCTGGATCCATTAATTTTTTATATTACTTTTTATGCACCATGGCTGGACTTGTCCAGTGATTTATTATCTGTGCCATTACGCATATCTACTTTTATATGTGATTCCTTAGTAGTGGATTAGATATTCAGATCTTGTGTTGTAACAGTTAGTGATGTTGATACTTATGTTGATCTTATTATTTTGGATATGTTGGATTTTGATGTAATTCTAGGCATGGACTAGTTCTCCCACTATCATATAGTCATGGATTGTTTTTCCAAGATAGTTACCTTAGCCATACCCAGAGTACCCCAGTCGTGTTGCAAGGAATATTTTGTCGTGAGCCGATGGGGATAATTTCTTATATTTATGCCAGATGACTTATATCAATGAGTTGCAAGTCTTATCTCGCCTATGTATTTGATACCCATGTAGAGAGTTTGATTCTTGACTCTGTTCCTTTTGTGTATGAGTTTCCTGATGTGTTTCATAATAATCTGCCTTAAATCCCTCCTGACCGTGAGATTGAGTTTTCTATTTACCTTGAGCCTGTCATCTGACCTATATCTATGGCTCCTTACTATATGGATCTTCCATAACTTAAGGATCTGAACTCTCAGCTCAAGGTTCTTCTTGGCAAGGGGTTCATTAGACTGAGTTTCTACCCGTGGGGAGCTCCTATTTTATTTGTAAAGAAAAAAGATAGTTTGATGCAAATGTGCATTGATTATAGGCAGCTTAACTAGGTGACAGTGAAGAACCATTATCCTATGTCTCATATTAATTATTTGTTCGACCAGCTTCAGGGTACAACCATGTTTTCTAAGATAGAGTTGAGGTTTGGTTATCATCATCTAAGGATTTGGGCTGAGGATATCCTGAAGATGGACTTTAGGACCTATTATGGTGACTGGGAGTGTTTGGTGATATTTTTTGGGCTGACTAATGCCCCAACTAAATTTATGGACATGATGAAGCAGGTGTTCAAACCTTATCTAGGCTCCTTTGTTATTGTCTTCATTAATGATATTATTGTGTACTCGAGGATTAGTGAGGAGCATGAACAACACTTAAGGATTCTGCTCTAGGTTTTGTGAGAGCATGTGCTTTTTGCCAAGTTCTCCAAGTATGTGTTTTGACTTGAGTCTGTGTCTTTTCTTTGATACATGGTGTCTAAGGCAGGTATTATGGTTCAGCCAACTAAGATTTCAATAATTTGTGATTGGGATAAACGTACATTTCCTAATGAGGTTCGTAGCTTTATTAGTTTGGCTGGTTATTACAGGTGTTTTGTTGAGAGCTTTGCTACCATTTTAGCCCCTATGACTAGAATGACCTAGAAGGAAGTTCTTTTTTTATGGTCCAATGAGTGTGAGTTGAGCTTTGGGAAGCTCAAGAATTGTCTTACTTCATATTTGGTGTTATCTCTTCCAGTCAAGGGTGAGGGATTCACAGTTTTTTATGATACATATTGTGTTGGTCTTGGATGTTTTTTGATTCAGTAGGGTCATGTCATTGCCTATACTTCTAGACAACTTAAGGTACATGAGCACAACTACCTCACTCGTGATTTAGAGATGGCGACAATAGTTTTTGCGCTTAATAGTTTAAAGCATCACTTGTATGGTGTGCGTTGTGAGATTTTCACTGATTATTATAGTCTTCAATATGTTATCACTCAGAGAGATTTGAATGCTCACCAGTGTAGGTGGATGAAGTTTCTAAAGGACTATAATATTTTTATTTTGTATCATCCAGGTAAGGAGAATATGGTGGATGATGTCTTTAGCTGCAAGGTGGTGAGTATTGGTAGTTTGTCTTGCATATCAGTTTCTCAGAGGCCCTTTGCATAGGACATTCATTCCTTTGCCAATTTGATGATTTGCCTTGATATTTCAGATCCCGCAAAGATTTTGGCTTATATTGAGGCGAGGTTCTCCCTATTTGAGAAGATTTGTGATATTAGTTTAAGGATAGTAAGTTGTGCCTTCTTCATGATCAGGTGGTGAGTGGTGAGTCTGGGAAATATAACATGGACTCCAAGGGTATCTTGAGGTTTTAGGGTAGTGTTTGTGTTCCCTTACTAAATGATTTGATTTAGTCGATTCTACATGAGACTCAAAGATCTAGCTATTCTATACATATCAATATAATAAAATTGTATAGACTTAAGGCAACTTTATTGGTTGGATAGTATGAAGAGAGATATGGTAGACTTCAAGGCTCATTGCCTGTGTTGTTAGCAAGTTAAGGTCGAGCATTAGGTTCCACGCTGATTGACTCAGAGATTGCTCCTTCCTTATTGGAAATGGGAAAGGATTACCATGGACTACATAAGTCGTTTGACTCTTATATCCTGTGTTCACAATGATATTTGGTTTATTATTTATCATTTGACCAAGATGACATATTTTATTCTAATTCAGATAAACATCATTATGGTTTTATGCTTACTTCACAGTTTTACAAAGTATTTCAAAAGGAGTTGGGTACTAAATTAGATTTGAGTATGACTTTTTAACAGCAGATGGATGGTCCATCCGACTGGACTATTTAGGTTCTTGAGGATTTGCTTTGAGCCTATTTTAATGAATTTGGAGGTCAATGGGATCAACACTTAGCATTGACGGAGCTTGCCTACATAACAGTTACTATTCAAGTATTAAGATAGTGTCTTATAAGTCTTTGTATGTTAAAAGATGTCATTCTCCCATAGGATGGTTTGAGACTTTCGATATTAGACCTTCTGGTACAGATTATCTTTAGGACTCATTTGTTAGTGTCAGGATAATTCAGGATAGACTAAGAGTAGCCCAGAGTAGTAAGAAGGTTGATACCAAATGTAGACTCCATTCCTTGAAATTTGGAGTAGGTGATCGTGTGTTTCTTTATTTTTCACCTATTAGAGGTGTGATGAGGTTTGGAAGAAAGAGCAAGCTTAGCCCTCACTATATTTGTCCTTATGAGATTCTCTGTGTAGTTGGCGAGGTGGCCTATGAGTTGGCTTTACCACCAGACTTTGCCATTGTTCATTGAATTTTCCATGTTTTTATGTTGCGTAAGAATATTCCTAATCTTTCTTATGTTCTTAGATGGGAATCAATCTAGTTGGATAATCAGTTGACCTTTGTGGAGGAGCCCGTGTTGATTTTTGCTAGTGATGTGAGAAAACTGTGGACTAGAGTGATTTTAGTGGTCAAGGTTCAGTGGAGGCATCGCCTTGTAGAAAAGTCTACTTGATAGATCGATAGTTATATGCGGGGCCCAGTACACTCATTTGTTTGAGACTTTAGTTATTGTCTCGCCTTTAACTTTTGAGTATGAAAGTTCCTTAGTAGTAGATGATGTAATGACCCTTCACGTCATTGTTCATATTCTTGCTTATTTTGCTGATAGATCTTCTCCAAACCTGCCCCAAGTCATTAGTGGCTTTCCAAAACCAAAAGATTGGTTACCTGGCAATTCATTTGTTTTTTAGAACCACTTTTTTAATTCGAAGTCTTCATTGTTCCTAATTTACCATCAAGTAAAAACTATAGTAAAATGACCTTAAATGAGAAATCCAACTTCTCCAATGCATTCAAAACCTCAATATCTATGTGGTTATATATCTTATTTGCTCGAATCAGACTCCGAATGCATCATGAGGCATTGGCCGAAGCCCAAAACAAAGTTCCAAGCATCAGCTGTGCCTAGCATAGTGAGAGATACCGTAACTGCATAAGGTAAGGCGCGAATGCGGTGCCGCAACCGCGGCTAAGAGGTGGGCATAACTCCGCTACTCGAGCCCTAGGTAAAGCCTATCTTAAGTTTATCTTACCCAAAATTTTGCTCATTTTGTGCCTCTATCTTTAACTTTAAACCCTAATAGAGTGTAACTCTTTAAAGTAATTTTTGTGGGTTGATTAAGAGATTGTATAACTTATGTAATCAAATTTTTACTATGACTCTAAGGTATGATTCCTTCTATTTGATGTTAAATTCTCAATTTCTAGACCAAAAACCCCTAAGTCTTTTAGGCTCAATTGTAGGAAAAAATATGATTGATTTGCTCAAATGAGGGTTATAGCTCCCTGATGATATGTGAGTGACGGGTTGGTCTTGAAAACTTATTTTCTGAAGGTTGAACCCACTTGGGGGTTTAGATGTCATTTTGACCCATGGAATAATGGTGCCATAATGGGTGTTGTTATTCTTATTTTGATGCTTTGAATGTAGTGTTGGTAGCTTGGCTCATGGAAAAAGCTTTAAGAAAGGGAAACGCGAAGCTTGCTGGTTCATGAGCTTCTTGGACTCATGGTAGGTTAGGCTTACTCATACATCGATAGAGCTTGGTTATAGTACAATTATTGATATCTTTTGAAATTGGGTGGGGTTTTAAGTGATGAATGGTTTAATAGTAATGCCTGTGTTTAGTTGATTCTCATTTGTTATTAAACTTGTAAAGTGTGATGCTTGACCTTTAGCCTAGAACCTTGGTTAGTTCTACCTGTAATCTCATTAATTGTATGAGAACACGTTAGTTTCTTTACTAGATGAGACTGATGTTGTTCGATGATCTTATAGTATGTTGACCTAGATATTGTACAGTTATGGATTGGACTTAGTTTTTGGGTTGACATTGATAGAATAATTGAAGAAGGTTTTCCCTTGTATACCTAGTAAGGATTGATAAACACTTATGCGGTAACATAGATAATCTAGCCTAATTTTTGGTAGAAGTTAGTCTTGTAGAAGTGAGCCTTTACAATATTGGGATTTTGGAGTAGACTTGACCGCCTTAAGCTTGAACTATGAGATTTCTTTGCGACCTAGATGCTTGATGAACATCTAAATTACTTTGTTGAGGTTATAATGGTTAAACCCAATTGTCATTTTATGTATGTGCGCGATGGTTGGATAGTATGTATACTTGATTGATTATCTTGTTGTCATGATATGGATGGCCTTGGAATAGTGGTGAATGTGTATCATTTAGAGACTCATGCCAATACTTTTACTCATATTATGGGGTGATGATTAGTAAAGTACGATGGTATATGCTACCTTGTATCCTTTTTACTTTATTATTGTCATCTTGTATATACTTATTTATTTAGCCATGTATGTGTATATGTTGTTGTCTTGGAAGAGCAAATGATGTTATGATGATGTTCGGTGAATCTGGAGGATGTTTTGATATTATGATGATGCCTAGTGAATATGGAGGATATGTTTATATTATGATGATGTCGGGTGAATCTGGAGAATATGTTGATATTATGATGATGCCCAGTGAATCCGAAAGAGTTAATGATGTTATGATGATGCTCGGTGAATTTGGAATAGGTAATGATTTTATGATGCTTCCCGATAAATCCAGAAGCGGTAATGATGTTATGATGAATTTGGAGGATATATTGATATTATGATAATGCCGGATGAATTCAAAAGATGTAATAATGTTATGATGATGCCTGGTGAATTTTGATGAGGTAATGATATTATGATGATGCCCGGTAAATCTGGAGGATATGTTGATATTATGATGATTTCAGGTATATTCGCAGGATATGTTGATATTATGATGATGTTCGGTAAGTCCAAAGAATATGCTGATATTGTGATGATGTCCAGTTAATTCGAAAGGGGTAATGATGTTATGATGATACCATGGCTGGTGATTATATATAAGAATATATGGATATATATGGGGTTATACCGTGTGTGGCTAAACCTGTTTGTGTATATGGGACATGATGCTTTCCTTGATAGATTACTAATTATTCTTTGTCACTAATCACTAGTTATGAGGTGTCACTCATATTAATCCTAATTAATAACTTGCAGTGGGTAATGTCGAGTATTGTGTTAAGGGTAATTGATATGTGTAATCTTTTATAGAACCAAGGCCTCACCTAGAAAATCTACTTGGCTTGGATAATCGGTCATGGAATTTCGCCTAATAAAGTGTCTTATATGATATCTAGTTGTCTCTAATATATGACTATAACTTATGGGCTAGAAGCCTAGTATACTAGTTGGTGGACCTTACTTGGTAAAAATATGGAAACTAGTGCTTAATTTTGTAACATGCCTAATAATATTGTCCTTAGTATTGAATGATAAATAGTTAAGTTAACATCTAACATGTGATGACGTGGAGGCTTAATTGATGACTTATATAATGAGGACGCTATTTAGAAAATGGGTTGAGATAGGTTAATAAATAATAGTGTTGGTAACTTGTAGCTTTTCATTATTTGATGTCTAGTAAACTATAAGACTTGTAAACTAGTGTTTCATGGTTATGGAGATTAGCTAATATAGTCTAAACTTGGAGTTTAATAATGAAATAGATGGTAAGTAACTCTATAACTATGCAATGGTGATACTAGTTTCGTGGTGCTAAATTGTGGTATTATAATGATTATAGACCTCAGTAAGAGGCCATGGTGGAAATGTGAGCCCACGGCTTTTCGGTGAGTAGTTGTGTAATAGTCCCTTGATATTTTGATAGTTTAATATTTGGGTGTACTCTCCGGTGGTATGGCATGCCATTATGATTCTTGTATTGCATTCTTTTGGTCTACACTTTGGTGGTCAGGGACGTTGTGACGAGTTCTTCCTTGTGTTCTTTTGCATGTACTTCCCAACCGTATGGGATGTCGAGGTAAGTTCTTGCTCTTTATATTTTAATGATGGCTAGTGTTGATCATGGTAGATACATGGTAGTTACTGTAAACATGTGGCATTACGCTTCCAAAAAGATTAATCATTTTTATATTGATTATAATATACATTGACATGATACGTGATGCTATTGACATAGTAGAATAGTTTTCTTACAAAGTGATATCAAAGAATATTCATGTTCAATCCTGTACCTTGACTTTATGTTATTGTCTTTCTTTATATCATCCTTATATTATAATTTACCTTAGTCGGCCGATGGTGCCTACTTTGTACCCATGTTTTCGTACTCATAGTACACTTTAATACATTTTTGGTGCAGACCCGAGTTATAGTTGCCTCCGTTGAGTTGGGGTCGTGTTATATTGATCGTTAGTAGATAATGTGAGCTCTTAGAGTTTGAGTTTCCCTAAATCCCTTCTATCATTACTTTGTCTTTTGAATTTGAGACAATTGCATTATTATTTAAGTTTATCTCACTTTGAGTTGTAAATTTTGTTGTCAAATTTAGAGTTTCTCTTCAACTTATATTACCAAGTCATGGAATTGGTATTTGAATGTTAGTTGTTTCGTTTTTGAATATTGTTGTTATATTTTTTTCCTATATAGGGTCCATGTTGGACGATTCCACCTAGGTAACCCATTGCGTTATCTCCGGGTTGGGATGTTGGCTTATCTACTGATAGGTTATAGTAGGTGCCATCATAACTCAGAAATCAGGTTGTGACAACTATTCCAGGAGTGGATCAAGAAGCTTTGAGACTAAGTTTGTTCCCGTTTTCTCTGATTGGAGATGCATTACTATGGTTGGTGGAACTTACAAGAGGTTCAATCAAAACTTGGCATGACTTGCAGAAATAGTTTTTGAATAGATTTTTCCATTATGCAAGAATGCAACAGTGGAAATAGGAAATTTATAACTCCAGACTGTTACCGCAGAATCCTTTTATGAATCATGTTTTATATTTATGAAGATATTGAGCGTTGTACTAAATTATAGAATTAGATTATCAAATTTGTTTGAAATCTTCTACAGATTAATGAATGCCAGTTCAAGAGCAATGTAAGATACTATTTAAGGAGGAGCATTCATGCAACTTCAGTGGGAATTTGCACAAGAGATGTTAGATGATATTTTGGTGACAAGTAGAGCATGGCACACTAGAGATACTGAGCGTGGGGTAGGTGCTTATGGTTTTTGAGCCGGAGGTTATTATGAAACAAGCCATGATTTAGTAGCACAAGAGGTTGCTCAACTTCGGATAGATATTGGGTTTCTTACAAAGAAATTCACAACATTGGGTACTGAGAAACTAAATGCAGTTAGGGCACAAGGTTAAACTTCTAAGGATTATGAAATTTAATCTGAAGAGGAAGCGAAGTGTCTTGATATTAGTTTGGCGAATTTCCAAGCCTAAGGTAAAGGGAATCAAGGTCAAAACTATTATAATGACAGTTACAGAGATAGGAGTAGAGAGAGAGATGGCGATTGGCGACACAAATATGACTACAAGGAGAAGAGTGACAACTATGCTCTATCAGGTAGTTGTGATTCAGATTTTAAATTTGAGGAAATGTTTTCGAAACTAGTCAAACGGCAAGAAAGATAAGAGATCTGCCTTAATGTGATTGAGGAAGACCTGTCAGGGATGAATCAGAAAGTCGATTCACATGCCACCGCAATTAAGAAATTTGAGCAGCAGTATGGCCAGATGTCGACCATATTAAATCAAAGGCAACCTGGCAATCTTCCTAGTAACAGAGTTGCAAACAGAAAGAATGGTGGTCACTGCCATGCCATACCACTCGAAGTGGTATAACGATCATAGATCCCCTTGTTTCTACTGTAGATGATAAAAATAATAATGATGATTCTATTTATTAAGAGAAAAGTAGAAAACAATATAAAGTAAAATATGAGGTAGAAGAGCCTGTGCTAAAGCCCATTCCGAGACCTCACCCTCCTTTTCCTCAAAGGCTTAAAAAGAAATAAGAAAAGGGTAAGTATGAGAATTTTTTGTCTAGGGATATTAAGCATGATGCAAGTCCATATGCTATTAGAGCAGCTGGTAACTATAGAGCGAGCCATGATTTGGTAGCACAAGAGGTTGCTCACCTTCAGACAAATATTGGGCATCTTACAAAGAAATTCCAAACATGGGGTGCTGAGAAAGTAAATGTAGTTGGAGCATAGGGTTCTATTTCTAAAACTTTAAGACTGAATTTTAAGAGGAACAGAAGTATCTTGATTGTAGGTTGGCAGATTTACGAACCCAAGGGAAAGGGAATCAAGGTTAGAACTATTATAGTAACAAATACATAGACAAAAGTAGAGAGATAGATGGTGATTGGTGATCAAAAAATGACTACAAAGAGAAGAATGACAAGTATGTTCCACCAGGTAGTCGTGATTGAGAATCCACAATGGAGGCAATATTGCCAAAAATGATTAAAGGGGAACAAAGTTAAGAGAGTTGTCTTAAGTATATTAATGCAGACCTGTTAGGGCCTAATCAGAAAGTTGAGACACATGCTGGAACAATCAAGCATTTAGACCAGGAGTATGGCCTGATGTCGGCCACATTGAATCAAAGGGAACCCTTGCACTCTTCCTAGTAACAGAATTGTAAATCAAAAGAACAATGGTCACTGCCATACCGTTACCACTCGAAATAGTATAACCACCATAGATTCACATGTACCCACTATAGATGAGAAAAAGAATGATGATGATTTTGTTGATTAAGAGAATAGTAGCAATCAAGATAAGGAAAAGATGAGGTTGAGGAGCCTATTCTAAAGCCCATTCAGAGACCTCACCATCGTTTTCCTCAAAGGTTGAAAGAAAAGTAAGAAATGGTAAGTATCAAAAATTTTTGTCTTTGTTAAAGGAGTTGTCACTCAATATTCCTCTTGTAGAGTCAATAGAACAAATTCTAGGTTAAGTAAAATTCATGAAAAACCTAATCACCAATAAGAGATTAGTCATTTATGATCCAATCGATAATATTCAGCACCATAGTGTTGTAGTTACTAGATCATTGATAGAGAAAAAGATGGATCCCGGTGTTTTAACCAAACCTTGCACTATTGGATCTGTCAACAACACTCGGACATTGTGCGAATTGGGTGATGGTATCAACTTCATGCCCTTAGAATTATTCAAATAATTAGGGTTGAGAGATCCCAAACCAATTACCATAAGACTAGTGATGACGGATAGGACAGTGAAAAAGCGTATTGGTATTCTATACGATGTATTGGTGAAGGTGGATTCTTTTATCTTTTCTTCTTATTTTGTGATCTTACACTGTTAAGTTGACTTTCAAGTACCAATTAATTTATGAAGACCTTTCTTGGATACATGTAGGACGTAGATTGATTTAGTGTAAGGACATCTGATGCTAAGACTCAATGGTGAAAAACTGACATTCATCGTGTGCAAATCCATGAAACATCTTGATGAGTTAAGATTGATATATGTGATTTACATTTTTGATGAAGAAATAGACCATTTCTATGATATTGATTTAGTAACTACTTTGGAAGGCACTTCTAATACTATTCCTATGGAAGAAAGGTTGGGTGTTGAAGCTCTAGCAGCTGTGGTCATGAACTTTGATAGTGCTGGTTTTGAGGACTATGATGAGATAGTATGTGCAATCTGTTTGAGTAGTTCTGACACTTATGCACCAAAGAAGCTTTATTTAGATTGGAAGAATAAAACCACTCGACTTTCTCAGTCATCTATTGAGGAGTCACCTGTCTTAAAGTTGAAGACCCTTCCTTCTTATTTGTGCTATTCATTGTTGGGGTCCAACAAAACTTTACTAGTAGTCATTACACCTTACTTGGGTGATACATAAGTGGAAGCTTTTCTATCAGCACTATAGAGGTTTAAAAGGGCTATGGTTTGGTCCATTGCATCTATTGTGGGTATACCGCCAGGAATTTATACTCCTAAAATTTAACTCAAGACATTCCGAATACAGAGCATCAACACCGACTCATTCCTACTTTGCATGGGGAGGTAAACAAAGAGATAATTAAGTGGTTGGACACTAGTGTAGTGTATCCTATTGTTGATAGTAAGTTGGTCAGCTAGGTACAATGTGTACCAAAGAAAGGCAGTATTACTATTGTGCCTAACAAGAAGATTATGCTTGTACCAATGAGGCTGGTCATAGGATGTAGAGTATGCATGGACTACAAAAAATTGAATTCATGGACTTAAAAAGATCATTTTCCCATTTCTTTTATTTACCAAATGTTAGATAGGTTAATAGGTATAGGATGGTACTATTTTCCTGATGGGTATTCGGGTTACGATCAAATGACAATTGCACCTGTAGACCAAGAGAAGACAACCTTATCTTGTCCTTATGGGACCTTTCCATTCTGATATATGCCATTCGGGTTATGTAATGCTCCAACCACATTTTACCGATGTATGATGTCAATCCTCTCTTACATGGTAGAAGAAACCATTGCTGCTTATGAAAGATTTCTCTCTCATTTTTTATTTTCTTTGATGACTACCTGGTTCACATGGTAAATGCTCTTATAAGGTGTAAAGAATAGGACTTGGTACTTAAGTGGAAAAGGTTTCATTTTTGTTCAAAGAAGGTATAGTAGTTGGACACAATTTAAAAAGGTGTATTAAAGTAGATTGAGAGAATATTGATGTGATTGAGAAATTACCTCTACTAATTTTTGTGAAATGTGTCCATAGCTTTTTAACTCATGGTGTCTTTGATAGGTGATTCATCAAAGATTTCTCCAAGATTGCCAACCTTCTTTGTAGGCTTCTTGAGAAAGGTGAAATTTGAGTTTATTGAAGCATACTTTAAGTGTTTTGAATGTCTGAAAGAGAAGTTGATGATTGCTCCTATCATCGTGTCTCTAGATTAGTCCTTTCTTTTTAAGATTATGTGTGACGTGAGTGGATTGACCTTAGGGGATGTACTGGGTCATCGAAAATAAAATATCCTTCATCACATATACTATGCTAGTAAGGGATTAAATCTTCCTCAAAAGAACTACATCATGTCGGAACAAGAGGTTTTGGTAGTGCTTTCTCCCTTTGAAAAGTTTAGGTCATATTTGATTGGTACAAAGGTGATTGTGCACACTGATCATTCAACATTGTAGTACTTAATGGTGAAATAGGATGCAAATCCTAGACTAATTAAGTGGCTTCTGTTGCTGCAAGAATTTTATTTTGAGATCAAGGTCAAATAAGGTACTAAGAATAAAATTGCAGATCACTTGTCTAGACTTAAGGATGAAGCTATGCAAAATGTTAAAAATGGCATAGAAATTGATGACAGTTTTCTAGATGAGCATAATATGGTAGCTTCTCAAGATCTAATTCCAAAATTTGTAGACTATGCAAATTATCTAGCAAGTGATGTAATTACAGAAAATCTTTCCTTTCAGTAGAAAAAGAAGTTTATGCACAAGGTCAGGAAATTTTTCAAGGATGAGGCTTATTTATTTAGAATTTATGTAGATGGGATTATTCATAGATGCATACCTGAGGTGGAGATGATAATTATACTTGAGGCTTGTCATTCTTCACTAGTAGAGGGTCATCATGGACAACCCACAATACCCACAAAATCATGCAATGTGGGTATTATTGGCCAACAATTAACAAAGATGCACATGATTGTGCTTCTGCTTGTGATCAATGTCAATGACAAGGTAACATCTCTAGTTTCCATGAACTTCTTAAGACTCCTATCTCATAATTTGAATTGTTTGATGTATTGGATATTGACTTCATGGGTACAGTTGTGAGTTCGTTTGGCATGAATAATATACTTATGGTTGTGGATTATGTTTCTAACTGGGTTGAATCATTTGTACTATCCAACGATGAAGTATGCAGCATCACCACATTCTTGAAACCTATATCTTTTATGGATCTGGCTCACACGGGCTATCATTAGTTATTGAGGGTCACATTTTTGTAATCGTCTATTCAAAATTCTGCTTGATAAATATGGAGTGAAACACAATATGGCAACACCTTATCATCTACAGACTAGTCGACAAGTTAACGTGTTCAATAGAGAAATTAATTCCATCATGGCGAAAACAGTGAAGGACAATATAACTTTTTGTTCATGAATGTTACATGATGCATTATGGGCTTCCACAGAACTTTCAAGACCTCATTGGTGCTTCCCCTTATCAGTTGGTGTATGGTAAGGCCTTCCACTTCCCTGTTAAACTTGAACAGAAAGAACTATGGTATTTAATGAAGATGAATTTTTTATGGCAAGATGCTGCTATGTCTAGGATGAATAGTATGAATAAGCTAGATGAATTCTGACTCTAAGCGTATGAAAGTTTTGCATTTTACAATGAAAAGATGAAGCTGCAACATGATTGCAACATTGAGAAAAGAATCTTCAAAAAAAGTGACCAGGTATTGCTCTACAACTCAAGGCCTCTCATGTTTCAAGGTAAGTTGAAGTCTAGATGCTATTCCATTTATGGTGTTAAAAGTGTTCCCATATGGTGCTTTGGAATAAAAGAGGGATGATGAAGACCCATTCAAGGTTAATGGGAAATGAGTAAGGCATTATATGGGTAACACTAAGAAAATTAATGTCATTTTTGAAATGGACCTCGGTGAAGTCTGAGTAACCAAGGTAATTACGTGGTGCCGTAAATGTTAAATCAAGCATTACATGGGAGGCAACCCATGGGCTAGTTTGTGAATTCTAATAGCCAACTTAGCCATGTCTTGCTGCAACATTTAATCAAACATTGCATGGTAGGCAAGCCATGTTTTGTACTTATTTATAGCATAATATGTTTGTTCAATGTGCCAGACTATAGACTGTAAAAAATATCATGAAAATTTCAAGAAGTTTGGTCATACGGACTCTCTATGAGTCATATATTCATGGTTGGACTCGTGAGTAGAAGTTGTAAGGACCTGGAGAAAATTCAGGATTGCGTAAAAGTTTCTACAGTCTTTATGACTCTTAAAATAAGTTTTATCCTCAAGGTACGACTTATAACATTAAGTCCTATCCACACCAAAACCTAGGTAAGGTTTCAGGTCTATACGAGTTGAAGAAACGACTTGTAATCCTAGGTACGCATCTTACACACCACTTGTACATAAGCATACAATGTCAGGGGTAGCGGGTCAACCAACCTAATAGTTGATTTAAAAGGAAAAAGGGCACCCAATAACGAGTACCTGAGATCTGAATCATCCACAAACCAACAACACCTCTATTTTTTTACCTAATTTCAAGCTTCCTAGGCACGAAAACACTTGGAATCACGTATCAACTTAATCCAAATCTCCCATATTGACTGAATTATACACGAATTTTGGGGAAGAAAAGTTGAAATCAGGAAAAGATAAGAACTCAACCAATCACATAAATTTTCAATCTTAAAATATTTACATTTCAAGTTGAAATTGCAAATAAGAGTTATTTCCCACTATCTTTTAGTTAAGTTTACTTGAGTATTGAAGTTTTTCACCCTAGTTCGTAGGTTTTGAGTTCAAACTAGGAATTGGGGGCAAACTTTTGTTTGGTTGTTGCTTTTGTGTGTTTATTTGGTTAAAATTGAGTGATATTGCTAGAAAAAGCATAGGGTAATTCGGGAAATTTGAAATGAAGTCAACTATAAAGTTGAACTTCTATGTTGCAGTGGATATAAGATATTTTACGACTTGTACTCACAAGTAATGAGTCTTAACAAGACTTTTATCCACTGACAACTTGGAAGTCCAATTGAATGTAGATTCTGGAATGGGTACGACTTGCTAAAATGAGTCGTATCCATACCACATGACTCATACATTGAAGTCGTAACGACCTGGGTAGATATAATATATTATAGTATTGTTTTTGGATTTCTAATGATTATTGGTAACAAGTCATACCTTGTCTTTAGAACTCATTTGGAGGACTTTTAATCAGACCAGTGAACAATCATCACTACACTGAACATCTTACAACTCGATCTTATGAGTCGTACCTAGTTGATACGACTGGTATCCCCTACTCGTACCATAAATTGTAGATGCACACTGACAACTTATTTTATTGTTTCTCATTCTTTTAATATTTTAATTACTAATAAATGCTTGTGTTTAGCTTCAATGGCTCCCAAAGGTGCATCTTCCTCCAAACAAGTGGCCATAAATGTAAATAAGAAGGCACAATATTGATGTTCGGAGGCTATTAATTCATTTAGCAGTAGCGATGACCTCTAACAATACCAAATGAAGGGAAAGGTTTACCTAAAGGACTAAAAGGATGAAAAACTGAAGAATGTAGAAACCTCGAAGGACTCACCTCCATGGGGACAAATGAGAAAGAACCCAATTACATCCCCTCCACACTTACCACCACCTTCGGAGGTAGAAGAAAAAGTTGAATCTAGTTCTGAGGTATAGAGTTCAAAAAATGCTGAGAAAGAAGTTGGATATCATAACCCAAGCTTACCCCCTAGTTGCCACAACGGTGGTTCAGGTCACAAGTGACCACAAGCTAACCCATGAGCTAGTACCTGCTGTGAGCATTAAGTAAACTAATAAATAAAGATATATGAATAAAAAAATTATAATGCCATAAGGTTTTAAACTTTGAAACATGATTAAATCATACATCTGAACATCTGAAAACATACTGAAAAGAATGATAACATAACTAATAAACTGACTAACTGTCTAATGTCTAGAAAGCCTCTAGCTGACTGACTATGGAGTTGATGGGAAAAATCCCCAATAACTCCAACTGAATGGAAATACTAAACTACTAAGATAAAATGAAATAAGGCAATCATGTCCTCCATAGATGAGGACTCATGAAAATTGTTACTGCTGATAAACTGAACTTCTAAGCACAATTAGGAAACTGAGCGTCCGAACCTATGATATAGGACATCACAGTTCAAAGAAAGTATGTGATCAGTACTTTGAATGTACTATACATAAGATGTGGTTAGGCTGAAATGCAAGGGTTAACTGTACATTAAATAATGACTGACTCAATAGCATGAGATAACTGAGTATGCATGCATGAAAACTAAAATACTTAGAATGCATGACCAAGCATATAATGAACTAAGCTTATCTAAACAAACAATTGATCATAATAACTTACTGAATAATAATGCTCATGGTATATCTGAAATCATTCTAAAGATACTAAAATTATGTAAAAAATTAAGCATGGGGTATGCATAACCCTCTAGCACTGAATTTCAATCATAATACGGACATATAAAATCTTTAAAACCATAATAGGGAATCATTATTAAAAATCTAATACTTAAACATTTCATCAAACACACAAAAGTCATGAACTCAAGCATGGGACTGGGTAAATAAGGTGATAATAACATAGTTACACTACTAAAATCATGAATTAAGTTTTTAACTAACAAGAGTTCAATATTCAAAACATGCAATGGATTATTCCGTCAAAAAACATGTGTAATCATAACTTGAAATGAAATTATTAAGATGTTCATGGGCATAATTCAACTTAATCATGTAAAATTTATAATTTAAAACCTAAAAAGAGATTATTGGATTAATGGGTTAAAAGGGCCCATGGAAGAGCATCACGTATACCTCACTTGATGATTTCGTGAAGAGTCTTGAGGATTGTTTTGAAGTTTCAACTTGAATCTTTTGATTCTACTGAATGGGTTAGGGTTTTTTCTTGAGAGAGGAATGGCTTTCTTTGAGAGGATTTGTGAATAAAGGGGCAAATAATGCTCCTACGGGACCTAAATTTGTGTTGTAGACGAGTTTGGGTGTGGGAAATTAACCAAAATGCCCTTAATGACGAGGATTAAAAATATGGATAAGATCACCCAATGTTGCACAACACCTAGCTGGGTCAAGCAGCCAATGAGGCGCGACCCCTGATTGGGTGAAGCAGCCAACGTGGTTCAACCCCTGGGTGGGTGAAGTAGCAAATGCAGCGTGACCCTAAGCCTGGGTCAACTACCCATTACGGTGCGGCTCCATCGTAATGCCTTACTATTTTAGACATCCAAACACGGTCCAAACCTCAGCTTAAAGTTCCAAAACATCCCCAAGACATACTTTTGACCACTTTAAACATGAATCAACATAGAAATCAACATTTCAAGGTTGGGAAGGCCAAACTAAAAATCCTCAAACATTAGGGGTCTTGAAATGGATAAGTCTTTAAAACTTAGTGAAATTTTCAACTCATTGGAACCCTTAGAAAGTACCAAGAGTTGAAACGAGCTAAGAGTATTATAGGGTATTACAATATCACCCCTTGGGAATATTTGTCTTTAAATAAGACAGGTTGAGCTGAGAATACTGGGGAAACTAGAATAACATACTGAACATACGTAACTGAAAACACGATTACATGACTAAGCCTAGAACATGATACATGAACTAAACCGATTACATGAATGCATGAAATGATGTGAGAATGATTACATAGATGAAACTATGAACATAAGAGAGTAAATTTGAGGAAAATTGTTATGTTAAGTTGAACCTGAGTTTGTGGAGAAAATATGAGGGTACTTGGTTTGCATATCTTCTTCTGCTTCCTAAGTAGCTCCCTTAACATATTGATTTTGCCAAAGAAGTTTGACTAAGGGAATTTCTTCGTTCCTTTACCTACGACTCTGACGATCAAGGATCTCAACTGGGATTTCTTCGAAGGAAAGGCTATCCCAAACATCTGTGCATTCCAAGGGAACTACAACAACTGGACCACTAATACACTTCTTTAACTAAGAAATATGAAACACTAGATGCACAAATGCAAAATCTGTAGGCAACTTTAACTTATAAGCTATCTTTCCAAAATGGATAAAGATTATGTAAGGGCCTACATATCAGGGACTAAGCTTCCCCTTTTTGTCTAATCACTTTACTTCCTTCATAGGGGAAATTTTGAAATATACTATATCTCTAACATCAATCTCAAGGTCTCTTCTTCGCACATTTGCATAAAATTTCTGACGGCTTTGGGCTGTCTTAAGACTCTCCCTTATTAACTTAACTTTGTCAATGACATTAAATATTTAATCTAACCCTAAAAAAGTATCCTCACCTGCCTCAAAACCAACCAATAGGATTTCTAAATATCCTCCCATAGAGGGTCTCAAATGGAGCCATCTGAATACTAGAATGATAATTGTTATTGTAGGCAAACTCATCCAATGGTAAGTGAATATCCCAATTACCTTTGAAATTAAGCACACACACCCTCAACATATCTTATAGCTTCTGAATAGTCCTCTTTGCCTAACTATCTAATTGTAGATGAAAAGTTTTACTAAGATAAACTTGGGTACCAAGACCCTTCTGAAAAGCCCTCCAAAAGTGAGAGGTAAATTGAGTACGTCTATCTGAAATGATAGACAACGGGACTCCATGCAACCTAACCAACTCTCTAAGATAGAGCTTGGCATAATCCCTGGTAGAATATAAAGTGTGGACGGGTATGAAGTGGGATGGTTTGGTTATTCTATCTATAATAACATATATTACATCATGCTGATGAAGCGTATGAGGCAATCCCATCACAAAATCCATGTTCAAAACTTCCCACTTTGGGGTAGGAATACTGAACTCCTTCAATATACTACCATGCCTCTGGTGCTTATCCTTAACTTGCTGACAATTAGAACACTTAGCTACAAACTTTACAATATCCCTGTTCAGACAACTACAACAATAGATTTCTCATAAATCATGGTACATCTTAGTGGTTCCTAGATGTATAGAATAACGTGTACTGTACGCTATTAATAAAATCTATTATGTCAAACCAACAACACGTGAAACACAAAGCCTACCCAAACATCGTAACCCACCATATTTTCCTTGGGAGAAAACCTCTAATTTTGTTGTGATCTCTAACTAACTTTTTTAGCATTACTAAACTGGGATCCCTATCCTGTTTCTCCTTTACTTTTGCAACCAATGAAAATTCCAAACTATTCTTAACCCATACACTACCTTTAGCTGAATAAACCAACCTAAAACCTAATTTAGAAAGTTAATGAACTTCCTAAACTAAATTTTTCTTATCATTCTCAACATGAAAAACACTACCCATAGACAATCTACTAAGTGTGTCTGCCAAAACATTGGCCTTGTCCGGATGATACAACACATCTATATCATAATGTTTTAATAGCTCTAACCCCTTTCTCTGACGAAGATTTAAATCTTACTGCAGAAACAAACTGCAAACTTTTATGATCCGTGAGCACAACAATACAAACCCCTTAAAGGTAATGCCTCTAAATTTTCAAGGAAAAAACAAACCTTACCAACTCAAGGTCATGGGTTAGGTAACTTTTTTACGGGGTTTAACTTTTCAAGTGGAATAGGCTATGACCTTACCTCTCTGCATCAACACCCAATCAAGACCAACCCTAGAAGCATCATAGTAAACAACAAGTCCCTCTGAACCATCTGGCAAAGTCAAGACAGGGGCTGAAGTGAGTCGAGTCTTCAAATCCTGAAAACTCTTTTCATAAGAATCTGAAAAATAAAATTTGACTTTCTTCTGAGTCAATAGTGACTTTGGATGCAATAAAAGAATAATCCTTAACAGAACTTCTATAATAGACATCCAAGCCTAAGAAAATTCTGATATCTATTAAAGAGGTAGGTCTGGGCCAGTTTCTCACTGCTTCAATCTTTTGTGGGTTAACTCTAATGCCAACACTGGAATTAATATGACCAAGAAAAGCTACTGATATTATTCAAAACTAGCACTTACTATACTTGGCGAATAACTGATGGGCTCTAAGAGTCAGTAATAAAATTCTTAGATGGTCTACATGATTGTTTTCACTATAGGAATAGACAAGGATTCCATTAATGAAGACTATAACGAATATGTCCAAGTAATTCTTAAACACTCAGTTCATTAAGTCCATGAAAGATACAGGGGTATTCGTTAGTCCAAAGGACATAACTAGGAATCTGAAGTTACTATATCAAATTTTGAAGGTTGTATTTGAAATGTCACATTCTCTAACTCTGGGCTGAAGATAGGTAGATCTGACGTCTATCTTATAGAAATAGTTGGCACCCTGAAGATAGTCAAAAAAGTCCTTAATCCTTGGGAGTAGGTATTTATTCTTCATTTTAACTTTTTTTAGCTGACAATAATCGATGCATATTCTAAGATAACCATCTTTCTTAAGCACGAAAAGGACCGGAGTGCAACATGGGGAAATAATGGTCCTGATGAATCACTTTTTTAAGAGATCTTTCAACTGTTCTTTCAACTCCCTATGCTTATCTAGAGCCATTCCAAAGGGCAAAATAGATATAGGTTGGGTATCTAGAAGGACATCTTTTCCAAAGTCAATTTCCCTTTTAGGAGGGACTCTAGGGAGATCTTCAAGGAACACATCTGGGAAATCCCTTTCTACTAAAACTGACTCGAGAGTGGGGCTCGTAGAATTTGAGTCCTTGACTCAAACAAGATGGTAAACAAAATGGCCAACTCTATTTCTACAGTTAATTAAAGCACAACATGAGTGGAGCCAATCTATGCTTAGAATGACATCATAATCAGTCATCTCTAGCATAATAAGATCTACATAGGTTATTTTCGAAGATACTCTTATCGGACAGTTTCTATACACTTGTCTAGCAATGATAGATTTATCCATAGGGTATACATTGAGAAAGGCTCAATTAATTTTTCTAGACTAACACCAAACTTGACTACTATATTAGGGATAACAAAAGAAAGTAAGGCTCCAGGGTCTATCAATGCACAAACATTAATATAATAGACCTATAATGTACCTATAACCATATCAAGATAACTTTCATGATCTTATTGGGATTGAAGTACGTATAACCTATTCTGGCGCTGTTCACTAGTGGCAGTGTGACTGGTGCCCTGCTGAGTCGGGTAATCGCCTAGAATCTAAGGACGACTATACTGACTCTACTGACTAACCTGTGGATATTCTTTGACTTTGTGGCCTGGCTTGACACATCCAATGAACATATCACTACAAGCTCTACACACAACCTGATGATTCCTACCATATTTTCCACAAAGCGAATAAACACTGTTCATACTACCCTAGGACTTTGATCCTGGTGCCCCCTCCCGACAGTTATTCCTAAACTTTGGCACTAACGTACTTGCTAAGGATAGAGTTGGGGCTGAAATATTTTGATAGAACTAAAAATAATTACCACACTTTGACCTCTGCTGAGAAAAGTTAAAACTACCTATTCTGGCCCTCTTATTTTCTCTCTTTTTCCTTAAGCATCTGTTCTTAAATCTGGTGCGCATTACCCATAAGTGTAGATAGGTCCATCTCCTTAATCAACATAGCTATCCTACACTCCTTAACCACACTATAAGCTACACCAGAAACAAACTTACTCATTCTAAACCTATTATGACCCACCATCGAAGGAGCATGCCTTGCTAACTTAGTAAACGTATGTGAGTATTCCTTCACACTCATATTACCTTGCCTCAAATTAATCAACTATGACACCTTAGCTTCTCTCAATTCTAAAGGAAAGAACCTATCTAAAATAGTTGTGGAAAACTCCTCCTACTCTATAGTCCCTCCATGATACCTCTATCCTTCTTCTAGTGTATAAATTAGGTGTGAGCTACATCCTACAATTCATAAGCAACCAACTTTGCAACCCCACTTGAGGTGACACCTATGATATCAATCATCTTCTGAACAATATAAAGAAACTCATGTGGATCCTTCTCAGACTTGGATACCAAAAATAAAGAGGGATTCATTCAAGCTAAATCTAGAATCATAATTGTAGCTGTATTTCCCATTAGATTAGTCGGAGCAACATCTTAATAGTTATTCTGAGAAGCCATAGAGTGGTCTAAGAACCAAAATACTAGAAGATTGCAAAAGGGAAGAATGTATAAACCTCAAAGGACTCACCTCCATGGGGACAAAGGAGATAGAACCCAAGTACATCCCCTCCACACTTACCACCACCTTTGGAGGCAGAAAAAAAACTTAAATATAGTTCTAAGTTATAGAATTTAGAAAATTATGAGGTAGAAGTTGGATTTCATGACCCAAACTTACCCCCTAGTTACGACAAAGGTACTTACGATCACAAATGACCACAAGCTAACCCATGAGCTAGTAGCTATTGTGCATACTAAGTAAACTGATAAATAAAGACATATGCATAAAACAACTTCTAATGAAGAAAGGTTTTAAACTTTGAAACATGATTAAATCATACATCTGAACATCTAAAAATATACTAAAAAGAATGATAACATAACTTATAAACTGACTAACTGTCTAACTGTCTGAAGAGCCTTTAACTGACTGACTATGAAGTTGATGGGACAAATCCCCAGCTAACTCTAACTAAATGAAAATGCTAAACTACTAAGATAATATAAAATACGACAATTATTTCCTCGATAGATAAGGAATCACAGCAATTGTTGCTGCTGATAAGCTGAATTGTCTAAGTACAGTTAGGAAACTGAGCATCCAAACCTATGATATAGGACATCATAGTACGAAGAAAATATGTGATCAGTACTTTGAATGTACTGTACATAAGATAAGGTTAGGCTGAAATGCAAGGGATAACTAGGTATTACATAATGACTAACTAAATAGCATGAGATAACTGAGTATGCATCCATACAAATTGAAATACTGAGATTACAAGACCAAGCATATAATGTTTCTGTAATAATTTTTAAATTCAATTACAGAAAATCTAATAACCAAAAAACTGGAAGTTTATATACTTTGGTCAAGCAAACCTAAATTGATTTCTATTATAAATACTGAAATAAGACTGTGGGAGGTATAATCTCACCGACATGCCCTAATCTGAGCTAATTGGTGTCAAACTTGTAACCCCAGTTGAAAGGGTGTCAGTACTGGTCCACGGGTACTAAGAATGACTATGTGGATCCACTAAATTTGTGTCTCAAAGGACTAAAGAGTAATCCTATACTGGTAAGAACTCCTGAGAAATATGTCAACCCTAAGCTGGTAGGAAGACATCTCTAACCTATGCTGGCTACGTAGTTCTGTAACTTAGGTATTACTACTAAGGGTTAAACCCTAAACTACTAGGAATGCCACTATCCCTTTGTTCGCTTAGTGCTAAATCCAACTCCCAACTGGATTACACTTTTTGATGGACTGAACTAAGCTTAACTAAACAAACAACTGATCATAATAACATACTGAATGGTAATGCTCAAGGTATATCATAAATTATGCTAAAGATACTGAAATAATATAAACAATTAAGTATCAGGTATGCATAACCCTCCAACACTGAATGGAAATAATAATACGGACATATAAAAGCTTTGAAATCATAGTAGGGAATCATTACTCAAAATCTAACACTTAGGCATTTAATCAAACATATGAGAGTCATGAACTTAAGCATGGGAATGGGTAAATCACGTGATAATAAAGTAGTTACAACAAAAACACGTGTAATCATAACTTGAAATTAAATTATTTAGATGTTCATTGGCATAATTCAACTTAATCATGCAAAATTTGTAATTTAAAACATAAAAAGAGATTCTTCGATTACATAGGTTAAAAGGGATCATGGATGAACATCACATATACCTCACTTGATGATTTCCTGAAGAGTCTTAAGGATTTTCTTGAAGCTTCAACTTGAATTCATTGATTCTTTTGAATGGGGTAGGGTTTTTTCTTAGAGAGGAATGGCTTTCTTTGAGAGAATGTATGAATAAAGGGGAAAATAATTCCCCTAGGAGTTCTAAATTTGTGTTGTGGACGAGTTTGAGTGTAGGAAATTAACCCAAATTCCCTTAATGACGAGGATTAAAAAGCAGGATGAGACCACCCAAGGTTGCATGAACCCTAGCTAGGTTAAGCAGCCAATGAGGAGCAACCCCTAGTCGGGTGAAGCAACCAATGCGACGCAACGCCCTGGATGGGTGAAGTATCAAATACGACACGACCCCAAGCCTGGGCCAACTACCCTTTGTGGCTCGAATCCATCGCAATGCTTTAATATTTTGGTTATCCAAACACGGTCCAAACCTCATCTAAAAGTTCTAAAACTTCCCCGAGACATACTTTTTACCTCCTTAAACATGAATAAACATAGAAATAAACATTCAAAGGTTGGGAATGCAAAACTAAAAATCCTCAAAGATTAGGTCTCTTGAAAAGGATGTCTTTAACACTTGGTGAAATTTTTAAGTCTATGGACCCCTTAGCAAGTAGCAAGAGCTGAAACGAGCTAAGAGTATTATGGGGTATTACAATATCTCCCCTTGGGAACAATTGTCTTTAAATATGACTGGTTAAGCTAAGAATACTGGCGAAACTAGAATCACATACTGAACATACATAACTGAAAACACGATTACATAACTAAGCCTGGAACATGATACATGAATAGAACTAATTTCATGAATGCATGAACTGATGTGAGAATGATTACATAGATGAAACTATGAACGGAAGAGAGTAAATTTGAGGAAAATTGTTATGTTAAGTTGAAATCTGAGTTTGCCGAGAAAAGATAAGAGTACTTGGTTCGCATATCTATTTCTTCTTCCCAAGTAGCTCACTTAATGTATTGATTTTGCCAAAGAACTTTGACCAAGGGAACTTCTCTATTCCTTATCCTACAAATCTGACAATCAATGATCTCAACTAGAATTTCTTTGAAGGAAAGGCTATACCATACATTGTGCTTTTTAAGGGAACTACAATAGCTGGACCACTAATACACTTCTTTAACAAATAAATATAAAACACTAGATGCACCAATGATAAATCTGCAGGTAACTCTAACTCATACACTTCCTTCCCAAAATGGATAAAGATTTTGTAAGGGCCTACATCTCATGGACTAAGCTTCCCCTTCTTAACAAATCACTTTAATCCGTTCATGGGTGAGATATTCAAATAGAATATGTATCCAACATTAATCTCAAGGTCTCTTATTTGCACATCTATATAGAATTTCTGATGGCTTTGGGATATCTTATTCCTCTCCCTGATTAACTTAAATTTCTCCATTGCATTAAACATTGAATCTAGCCATATAAAAGTAGCCTCACCTGCCTTAAAACCAATCAATAGGATATCTACATATCCTTCTATAGAGGGCCTCAAATGGAGCCATTTAAATATTAGTGATAATTGTTATTGTAGGCAAACTCAACCAATCGTAGGTGATCATCCCAATTACCTTTGAAATCAAGCACACACACCCTTAACATATTTTCTAAGGTCATAATGGTCCTCTCTACCTAACTATCTATTTGAAGATGAAAACTTTTAAAAATATGAAATTGGGCACCAGGACACTTCTAAAATGCCCTCCAAAATTTAAAGGTAAACTGAGTACCTCTATCTGAAATGATAGACAACAGGACTTCATGCAACCTAACAACCTCTATAAGATAGAGATTGGCATAATCCCAAACAGAATATGAAGTATGAACAAGCATGAAGTTGGATGATTTGGTCATTTTATCTATAAGATAGAGATTGGCATAATCCCAAATCTATATTGAATTATGGTGACGATGTGTACGAGGTAACCTCATCACAAAATCCATATTCACAACTTCCCACTTCCAAGTGGGAATACTGAACTCCTCCAATATACCACTAGGACTCTAGTTCTCATCCTTAACTTGTTGATAATTAGAACACTTAGCTACAAACTCTAAAATATCACTATTCAGACAACTCTACCGATAGATTCCCTGTAAATCACAGTACATCTTAGTGGTTCCTGGATGTATAGAATAATGGGTACCATGCACCAATTCTAAAATCTTTAACACATGACACACATAGACTACCTGACATCACGATACACCATCTCTTTCTTGGGAGAAAACCTCTACTTTTTTTTCTCTATAACTAACTCTTGCAGCATTACTAAACTGGGATCCCTATCCTATTACTCCTTTACTTTGGCAAAGAATGAAAATTCCAAATTAATCTGAACACATACACTACCTTCAACGGAATCAACCAATCAAACAACTAATCTAGAAAGCTGATGAACCTGCTGAACTAACTTTTTCTTATCATTCTCAAGATGAGAAACACTACCCATAGACAATCTACTAAGGGTGTCTGCCACTACATTGGCCTTGCCCGGATGATACAAAACTTCTATATCAAAATCTTTTAGTAGCTCTAACCACCTTCTCTGACGAAGATTTAAATCTTACTGCAAAAACACATACTACAAACTTTTATGATCCATGAACACATCAACATTAACTCCTTAAAGGTAATGCCTCCAAAGTTTTAAGGCAAAAACAACCCTTACCAAATAAAGGTCATCGACATGGTAATTTTTTTATTGGGTTTAATTTTTGTAGAGTCATAGGCTATGACCTTACCTTTCTAAATGAGTACACAACCAAGACCAGCCCTAGAAGCATCACAGTAAACAACAAATCTCTCTGAACCATCTGGCAATGTCAAGACTGGGGCTGAAGTGAGCCGAGTCTTCAACTCCTAAAAACTCTTTGTATAAGAATCTGACCATTAAAATTTAACTTTCTTCTGAGTCAATAGAGACATGGGATGCAATAAAAGAAAACTTCTTAAGAAAATGTCTGTAATAGCCAGTCAAGCCAAAGAAACTCCTGATATTTATATTGGAGAGGTAGGTCTGGGCTAGTTTCTCACTACTTTGATCTTTTATGGGTTAACTCTAATGCGATCACCAGAATTATTATGGCCAATAAAAGCTACTGATATTATCCAAAACTAGTACTTACTATACTTGGCAAATAACTGATGGGCTCTAAGAGTCGGCAATACAATTCTTAGATAGTCTGCATGATCATTTTCATAATAGGAATAGACAAGAATGTCATCAATAATGATTCTAAGGAACATGTGCAAGCACGGCTTGAACACTTTATTTATCAATTCAAATAGGAATTTGAAGTGACCATATAGAGATTCGAAGGCTGTATTTGAAATATCACATTCTCTGACTCTGAGTTGATGATAGCTAGGTCTGAGGTCTATCTTATAGAAATACCTAGCACCCTGAAGATGGTCGAAAAAGTCATCAATCCTTGGGAGTGGGTATTTATTCTTTATTGTGACTTTGTTCAACTAATAGTTATCGATGCACATTCCAAGATAACCATCTTTCTTAAGAACTAAAGGACCGGAGTAGCCCATGAAGAAATGATGGGCCTGATGAATCACTTTTCAAAGAGATCTTTCTATTGTTCTTTAAACTCCCTAATCTTAGCTGGAGCCATTTCAAAGGGAAAATAGATATATGCTGGGTATCTAGCAGGAGATCTATTCCAAAGTCAATTTCCCTTTCAGGAGGGACTCTAGGGAGATCTTCAAGGAACGGATCTGGGAATTCCCTTCCTACTGAAACTGACTTGAGAGTGTGGCTCGCAGAATATGAGTCCTTCACTCAACCAAGATGGTAAACACACCCCTTAGATATCATTTTTCTCACTCTAAGGTATTACATAATTTTACCTCTAAGAGCTAAAGTACTTCCCCTCCATTCAATAGCTGGTTCATTTGGAAACCTAAAATGAACGACTTTATTTCTACAGTTAATTAAAGCATAGCATATGTGGAGCCAATCCATGCAGAGAATGACATCAAAATCTATTATCTCTAGCACCACAAAATTTATATAGGTAATTTTTTAAGATAATATAATTGGATAGTTTCTATACACTCGTCTGGCTATGATAGGTTACCCATGGGGTATACACTGAGAAAGGCTCTATTAATTTTTTTGGAATAAAACCAAACTAGACTACTATATTAAGGGTTACAATATAAAGTGAGGCTCCAGGGTCTAGCAATGCACAAACATTAATATGAAAGACCTATAACGTATCCATAACTATATTAGGATAACTTTCATAATCTTGTCGGGACTGAAGTATGTACAACTTATTCTAGCACTGTCCACTAGTGGCAGTGTAATTGATGCACTATTGATTCGGGCAATCAGCTAGAATTAATGGATGACTGAGCTAACTCTACTATCTAACCAATGGACATTCTTTGACTCTGTGGCCTGGCTTGCAGCATCCAATGAAAACATCACCGCAAGATCTATACACACCCTGATAATTCCTACCATATTTTCCACAAAATGGATGACCATTATTCATACTACCTGAGGACTTTGAGTTAGTTCCCTATCACGACTATCGTTACTAACCTATGGCACTGGCATACTAGCTGAGGAAAGAGCTGGGGCTGAAAACTTTTGATAGAACTAAAAATAATTACCACTCTCTGATGTCAGCTGTGAAACATTAAAACTACCTATTCTAGCCCTCTTATTCTCTTTTTTTTTTCTTAAGTCTCCTTTCTTCAATCTATTGATCATGATACATAAGTGTAGATACGTCCATTTCCTTAATAAACATAGTAGTGCTACACTCCTAGACCACAGTATCAGCTACTAAAGAAACAAAATTACTCATTCTAGACCTATTATTAGCCACCATTAAAGGAGCATAACTAGCTAACTGATACGCCCAAATTACAACTCTTGTTAGAAATTGTAAGCGGTCTCTGTCGAATATAGAACCCAACTGGGTTGGATGTCGAATCCCATAGGGAATACTATGGTCACTAAGTATTACAATTATTATTAGACTGTTGATCGAAGGTTCCACGATAAGGGGGGTTTTGGTTTAAGTGCACAATGATATTATCAGTGTAACGATGAGATGATATGTAATAATATTTAATCACAGAGAATGACAAGTTAGGGTTATGTCCACCTTGTAGTTTCTACTTCTCTATTAACTATGAGTAATACAGAGTTTATGCATGCATGCACTTATAGAGAGATGTATTCTAATTCTAAACCCAAGTGTTTTTCAACCATCAAGGATTTATTCACTTTAGTTCTTTCGAACCCAAAGTTTACAACAAATTATACGAACTCTCCAAGAAGTTAATCCTGCTAGGGCATTAACGTGTAAATAGAGGTTGGAAACCCTATTTTCTTGTCACACTCTCTTTTCCAAAGAGTAACTTTTCTATTGAACAAGTTAATGCTATAATGGCGCATTCCCTATGTTTGCAACCATGAGAATTCAATCAAAATGAAGAGAGTAATGATATAAGTGGCGTGACACATCATAAATTCACAAACTCATAGCAATAGAGAGTATACTACAAGGTTTTCTAACCCTAACAAATAAGCTTAGCTACTCATGAATAAAATGGAACTCAAAATAGACATAATCATCATACCAAAACTAGAACAATCTCGGCAATAAAGATGACTAGCGAGAATAAGAGGAAAGCATATTTTGCCTCTCTCCGTCTCCTTCAACTAAGCCGTTGTCTCTCTTTTCCAAAATATTATAGAATCTGAATAATGAATAATCCCTAAAAATTCAGCAATAATGCTTTTAATAACATCCTTCTCTAATAAATTGCTACTGCATCCTTAACTATTTAAAAATACTGAGTTTGCCCGGGAAAAAGTTCCCATGCATCATATTCAGTCCAAAAACTGCCTTCTCTTTTATATGAAGTTTTCCTTTGCTGTCCACAGGTCCCGAAATTGCTGAAATCTTCCACATTAGTACCTAAAAAGCATGCTAATCACATAGGTCAGCTCACTTAATTGAAAATAGACTAAAAGTGCAAGAATTATGTATTTTATCCTCAAAACTTAGCTAAAACATGGGTAAGTTATGGTGCTTAGACGTATAACACCCCACACTTAAAGATTTGTTTGTCCTTGAACAAAATAGTACATCCATGCGAATACCTAACTAAACTTCACAAAAGCACACACAATTTTCAATAAGACAGACACTGCAATTATTAACAAAGAGTCGATTTCTTGATCATTACTAGAAACAACTCACCCTCCAACATAGACTCATTAAGTTGGTTAATTTGTATTCACAAGTTAAACCAAAAAACATATAAAACTACCCAACAATCATCAACCATGTGCGCTCACACAAAATGTTACCCATAATCACTCATAGTTTTGCATTTTTCAGAAATATGGGTATAAGAACTTGCTTGCTCTCAATCTCACAAAGAATTCTTGATTACAACTGATGACCATATGCTTGTCCTTAGTGTAATACTCCACTAATATCAGAATGCTAAGGTTAGGATCAAATAGGTCTTTACGGGTTGTAAAGTAGGCTAAAGGGACGGGTAGGATTATTTTGGCCAGAAGTGGTGACTATGCTTTCCAAGCGGTTTATTAAACTACATTATGCCATTTACACTAGCTTTTAACAACCACTCTACCTTCCTTTCATCTACCAACCCCCTTTCACCCATTTTGTTACTCAATCAAAAACACTGTGATGGGAATATACAACTCACGGCAGACGCATCATTTTTTTTTCTTTTCTTTCTTTGCCTATTTTTTTATTTATATTAAGCATCCCTATGATAGCGACCCTTGATTACATTTTCATGTACCAATAACTAAACTTTGAGGCATCACTTTCACCATTTTTTTTTATTTTGCCACACTCTTTACTCAACTTGATTCTACAATTTAAAGCGCTTAAGAGGTTTTGGATCAAATTATGGTCTTTTCAAAAAAATGGATTAGGCTACATATGAGGTTGCCAAAGAAAATAGATAAAGGCTCAAAGGGTGTTCACTAGGACAATGTACAAAGGTAGGTAAAAAGAAGATAAACAGAATCAGGGCTGTCAAAGAAATGCCTAAATCATCTCCTAAACTCACAATCTTTATTTCGCTTCACACACACACTAGGCAAGTTCTAGTATCAGTCGCAACAAAGAATATACAATAACCTTACACACACATGGCACATGGTCAACTTAATTGGGAGCATTATAGATTCTTGACCCAACAGAATAATGAATTAAACTACAACCAATTATCACCCAGTGAGTCACAACTTAGAGCCTAAGTGTTTCAATAGTAGTGATTCAGTACAAACTCCTGTTATAATGCCATGCCGTCTATCAGAACAATTTCATTCAAAATCTGACTAATTACAACTAACTTTCTACGACTAAATCAAAACAACATAGAATAAATGTAGGCAAGCAGTACGCAATAGAGCAGACAAGGCAATCCGCAGACATATACCTGCACCCCACACTTATATGGAACACACTGCCCTTAGTGTAAATAAATAAGCAAAAACTTGGTTAGTCAGACTCCTCCTCTATATCCGGGGTCATACCCCCTGCGTCAAAATCATCATCAGAGTCTTCATCATCAGAGTTGTCCTCCACATCAGAGTCTAGCAGTCGGTGATCATCGTCTGTCGGTACATCATCATCTAGAGGTTCCTCAAAATTTACTCCCACTCCACACATGGACCGAGCATGCTCATTAAGCGGGTAGTCATAGTCCAGCTGTCGAAGCTCTGCATCAGTTCTCACACAACCCCCATTCATCATGGTAAACCTAGTCATGCCATATAGATGGTAGAAAAAACTCTCATCTCGAGCATGTCTCTCAGCAGTGGTAAGGTTGATCCCTTGACCAGTTTCTGGATCTTTGATTTTCGTAAGATCTACCTTCTTCGGGTTATTTGGCAACTTATGGTCTGCTAGCTCCTCCTCAATGCACTCTTTCCTTAAAATTGCAGTCAACAAGTTGCCAAAGCTAAAATGAGACCATTTGTGCAACCTTACTTTTCGCATCGACGTTCGTATAACTGCAATATGTTGATGGGAACATTCGTCATTAGAGCATATACCAAGCAGACTCGATCACGTGTGACCTTAGTGTATTGTGTCCCAGGAATCAAGCAGGAATTGACTATTCTTAACCATATGTGAGTTTCTCTGTTTAAACAAGCATATGGGTAAGTATTATGATGACCATTATCTTTATGACAAGTCCACCGGGTCATGGACCTTGATACACACAATGTATGTCTGATGGCTCTGTATGTAGGTCTGTTGTAGAGATCCTTGAGTGGTGATTGATCCACACTTGGAGTAACCAAGAAAGAGTTGAAGAAATCAGCGTTCAATTGCAAGACTTGCCCCTGAATCTTTACTTCATTACCCGTAGTCCTTGGGGACCATTTGGCATAAAACTCTCGACTCAAATCAAGATTACATTCGCCCTTGTCTTGGAAGATAAAGTCAAGATTTAGTGCCATAATCTTAGCCAAAATGCGAGGGTCTCTCTTTGCTAAACTTTCCTTCTGCATCAACTCCACATGGACATATTTCTTCACTTTATTGTTTCTATACCATTCCTTCCCTTCCTCCTCCAGAACCCACTTGATCCCAAAAGTGCGTCGAGGCACTTGAAGAGATGAGGAATCAGCCTTGTCCTTTCTTGACCATTTTTGACCTTTTTGTGAGGTGGATGCTTTCTCCTGTCCCTGTCGTCCTTTCGGAGCCATGTTACCTGAGATCACAATAAAGTCATGTTAACCTCATTTCGTAAAATTCACTATAATCGAAAAAGAAAATGGTGATGGGACCACCCCACACTTTATTAGTTTGCACAAACTAATTGAGTGAGTGATGTTGATTACCCAGACTTCATCGACATACATTTAGGTGGTATGTGCCAACAACATTATTAGCACAATCACACTTTAAACCCTTCACTTTATGCAACAAATTCGCAGTTTGATATAGAGAAGAAGCACACAATGGTCGTGTAATCTTATCATGCTATAGCATAGAAACAATTACACAATCTTATGCTTTTGGTTAACCATGACTATTACATCGATGAACGAGTCACTTACTTAGTCAAGCTTACAACTCCCAAAATTATGCATTAACTTCAAAATTTGAACTCCAAAATAATAAAAAAAACATTATGATAGTGAATACCAATCGATACATGTCGGAGTGAAATCAAGAATACCCATAAGAATCCCATCACTCAATGAGAGGTATTCTTCAAAAATCATAACAAACTAACCATACACTTATCACCAAGCACTACTACAAAATCTAATTAACCATTATAAGCGTAGCACTGAAACAACTACGGAATATGAAAGAACAACTTACTTGGTGGTGAATCGGGAAGGTGAGCCTGCAAGATTAGATGAGAAAAGAGTAAAGCTTGGAGAGGGCAAGGGTGCTTTGGCGGCGCCTAGGCTTAAGAAAAATTGAGTGGTGTTTAAAGGTAGAAGATATATTTAAAGGATAAGCCATGGGTTGGTCCATTCACAAACGGGTTAGTAGGCAAAAGTCATGTTGATAGGCGGCACCTATAGCATTGCCTATGTTGGCATAGGCGGCGCCTATAGCATTGCCTAAGTTGGCATAGGCGGCGCCTAGTCCATCGCCTATGTGAGGCAGTGAGCATAGGCAATGGCATAGGTGGCGCCTAGCCTATGGCCTATGTTGGCATAGGCGGAGCCTAGCCTATTGCCTATGTTGGCATAGGCGGCGCCTAGCCTATCGCCTATGTGAGGCAGTGAGCATAGGCAATGGCATAGGTGGCGCCTCTAGCATTGCCTATGTTGGCATAGGTGGCACCTAGCCTATTGCCTATGTTGGCATAGGCTGCGCCTAGCCTATAGCCTTTGCTCCATCATTCCTAGACTTACCAGCATTGGCATGGCTCACTTTCAAATCAAAATTTGGGGCTAATCTCCTTCTTTATACGTCATGCACCTACACTTAATCAAAAACAACAAAATTGATTAGAAGGATGGGTTGCCTCCCACCAAGCGCCTTAGTTTTGGTCGTGGCTCGACTCTTCTTTTTGAATTTTTATTCATCAAAAACAAACTCCTAGTGAAACAAAAATGATTAAAGTGATGGGTTGCCTCCCATGTAGCGCTTGATTTATTGTCGTGGCACGACATAGTTATCTCGAGTACTTAGACTTCATCGAGATATATGGTGGCTATACATTTTCTCGAGTCGATTGGACCGATATATAGCTTCACTCTTTGGCCATTCACCTTAAAGACACCACCATTATTGTTTTCTAACTCCACTACTCCAGATGGGTAAACTTGGCTGATTCTGAATGGACCAGACCATTTAGACTTCAACTTACCTAGAAACAGCTTCAGTCTAGAGTTGAAACGAAGTACCAAATCGCCTTTCTGAATGCTATGTTGGATAATCCTTGAATCATGGTACTTTTTCATCCTTTTCTTGTAAAGATCCACTCTTTCATATGCATTTAGATGGAATTCATCCATCTCGTTCAGCTGTCCCAATCTCATATATATAGCATCATCCCATTTTAGGTTAAGCTGCTTCAGTGCCCACATTTTTTTATGTTCTAGCTCAATTGGCAAGTGACAAGCTTTTCCATAAACTAGTTAGTATGGTGACATGCCAATTGGTGTTTTAAACGCGGTCCTATATGCCCATAAGGCATCGTCCAACTTCCTGGACCAATCTTTCCTGCTGGCATTTACAGTCTTAGCAAGGATCATCTTGATTTCCCGATTTGAAACCTCCACCTGCCCACTAGTTTATAGGTGGTACGGTGTAGCCACCTTATGTTGCTTAAACCCATACTTTACCAATACGGCTCTGAACAGCTTGTTACCAAATGAGAGAAGATATTTCTCTTTAAGAACGCTACAACACTCTTACCTTCATTATCAGCTAGCGCAACTGCTTTGACCCATTTGGATACATAGTCCACAGCAACTAGGATATATTTCATCCCAAATGAACTCACAAATAGGCCTATGAAATCAATACCCAAGACATCGAATAACTCTACTTCAATCATTTTGGACATGGGCATCTCATGGTGCTTTGAGATAAACCCTTGCCTCTGGCACTGATCACATCTTCTTACAAAGTTGTAGGCATCCTTGAATAATGAAGGCCAATAGTAGCCACTTTGTAGTACTTTCTTGGCCGTTCGATCACCAGGATGGTGACCTCCAACTTGGGAAGCATGACTTGTTTCTAGTATGATAGGCACCTCTACATCTGGGATGCACCGTCTAATAATACTATCAGCACATCATTGAAAAAGATAGGGCTCATCGCAGAAGTAATGTTTCACATCATACATGAACTTTTTCTTTTGATGAAAGGAGAGATGCTCAGGAATCACTTTGCTCACCGCGTAGTTGGCAAAATCTGCATACCACGGTAAGTTTTCCACCATAGTTGCTAGAATCTCTTCGTCGGGGAATGCATCATCAATATCAAGGTCGGTCTGCACTGTGTGCTCACTCTCAAGTCTAGATAGATGATCAGCTACTTGGTTTCCACAACCTTTTCTATCCTTTACCTCAAAATCAAATTCTTGAAGCATTAGCACCCACCTAATTAGCCTTGGCTTGGCATCCTTCTTTGCCATTAGATATCTTAGAGCTGCATGATCTGTATGAACCACTACCTTGGTTCACAACAAGTAAGCACGGAACTTTTCGAAAGCATAAACAACCACAAGAATCTCTTGTTCAGTGATGGTATAGTTCTTCTGTGCTCCATTCAAGGACTTACTCGCATAGTAGATTGGATGAAATAGCTTTTCTCTTTTTTGACCAAGTACAGCACCCAAGGCTACACCACTTGCATCATACATAACTTCAAAAGGTAGAGACCAATCAGGTGCTACAATAATAGAGGCTTCAACTAGCTTTCCTTTGAGGCATTCAAATGCCTTCAAGCAATCTTCACCAAAGTAAAACTTTGCCTCCTTCTCCAAAAGTTTGCATAACGGGTTTGCAATCTTGGAGAAGTCTTTAATAAATCTCCTGTAAAAACCAGCATGACCAAGAAAACTACGAACCCCCTTTACAGAAATTGGAGGTGGCATTTTCTCGATAACTTCAATCTTGGATCGATCAACTTCAATTTCCTTTTCAAAGACTTTATGCCCAAGAACAATGCCTTATTTAACCATAAAATAGCACTTCTCCCAATTCAGCACCAGATTGAATTCAACACATCACTGCAAAGCCATACTCAGATTTTCCAAGCATGACTCAAATGACTCACCTACAACCGAAAAGTCGTCCATAAACACCTCCAAGGTGTCTTCAACCATATTAGAGAAAATGGACATCATAAACCGCTGAAAAGTAGCAGGTGCATTACATAGCCCAAATGGCATTCGTTTAAATGCAAAAGTACCATATGGGCATGTAAAAGTGGTCTTCTCCTGATCGTCAGGAGCAATACAAATCTGATTATATCCGGAATAACCATCTAATAAATAGAACCATCCCTTCCCTGCCAATCGATCAAGCATTTGATCCATGAATGGCATTGGGAAGTGATCCTTTAACGTCCAGGAATTTAGCTTCCGGTATTCTATGCACACTCTCCAGCCTGTGACAGGCCTGAGTGGGATTAGCTCATTCTTCTCATTTGCTACTACTGTCATGCCCCCTTTCTTGGGCATACATTGTACAGGACTCACTCATTTACTGTTTGAGATTAGATACACCACCCCTACATCTAACCACTTTATGATTTCTTTCTTCACCACCTCTTGCATAGGTGGATTCAAACAACGTTGATGCTCAATAGTGGGTACGCAATCTTCCTAGAGCTGAATCTTGTGCATATATATGCCAGGAGGGATACCAATTTATCAGCAATAGTCCAACCAATATCTCTCTTGTACCTCTTTAGAACAGAGATGAGAGCCTCTACTTGTTGTTCACCTAAATCAGCAGCAACAATAAGAGGCAGTGTATTTCCACAACCCAAGAATGCATACTTTAGATGACTGGGTAGCTCTTTCAATTCTAGCACTGGTGGCTCTTCAATGGATGGCTTCGCCGGTGGTGAAGGTCGATTGTTAAGGTCAAGGTCTAGCTTCTTAGGGGCATATGAATATGACCCCATTCCTATTAGTGCACAGATAGTTTTTTCGTACTCTTCAACATCCTCACGCTCTAAGATCAAATGCACAGCAGCCAATAGCTCAACAGTAAGCTGCTTCTCTAAAGATAATTCCTTCTCATCCTTATAATAAACGTCAACTACAGAGAACACATTCATATCTTTGGGCTGCTTCATTGATTTGCATACATCAAAACGTACCACTTCGTTATTCATTCGAAATAAAAGCTCATTTGCTCGTAAATCAATAAGCACACTTCCTGTTGTGAGGAAAGGATGACCCAAGATTATTGGAACTTCAAAATCCACCTTGCAATCCAAAATAACAAAGTCTGCAGGAAAAATAAAGGTAGAAACCTTCACTAATACATCATATAAGATACCAACAGGTCGTTTTACCGACCTATCTGCCATTATGAGTCGCATGTTGGTTGGTGTAGGATCCCCCAACCCCAACTTTCTATAAATGGCTAGTGGCATCAAATTAATGCTAGCCCCCAAATCGCATAACGCCTTAGCAAAATCTAAAGATCCAACCGTGCAAGGAATAGTGAAAGCACCCGGATCTGTCTTCCTCTGTACCAAAGACCTCGTGGCAATTGTGCTGCAATGATGAAAATTATCTACCAATTCATAGCTCGCTGCCCTTTTCTTTGTCAAAAGGTCCTTTATGAATTTGGCGTACCCTGGAATTTGCTCCAGTGCCTCCACCAAAGGCACATTAATAGTCAGCTACTTCAGCATGGTCATGAATTTACTAAACCTGGTGTCATCAGCCTTCTTCTTCAGTCTCTGAGGAAAAGGTGGTGATGGATTTGGAAGAGTTTTCTCCACCACTTCCTTTTTATTTTGCTTCCTATTATCAACCTTTTCAGACTGCTGACATCTAGGTGTAGTATCATGAATGTTCTCATTCTGATTTTCAGCTTCTACAAAATCATCACAATCTGCTTCAATAACATTCTCTTCTATATTATCAACCACCGGCTTGCCCTTGGATGGATTTTCCAACACCTTACCACTCCTGGTAGTAATAGCCAAACATGATCCATCATTCCTTTGATTTTGCAAAGTGTCACTAGGTAAAGTGCCAGCTTTTCTTTGATTGAATGTCGCTGATAGTTGACTCATTTGTTTTTCCAGCTGTTTTATTGCAGTAGAATGCGAGTCAAACAATTAATTTATTAAGGACAAATCATTTTGCACCTCAGTTACTCCCGTGTTGGTTGCCACTACTCCTTTCAATAGCTTAGCTATCATGTTCTCCATAGACATCTTCCCAGAGCTAGATGCAGCAGCTTCACGATTTCCAGGAGAAACATACAAACCGCTCCTGTCATTCTTATTCTTCCAACTCCCTTGGTCTCGGTCCTTGTATCTGGATTTCTCATAATATTTCCGACCTTGGTTTCCTTGGGCATTGCCTCGGAAACCCCCCTGATTATTCAAGTAATTTGCTTCCTCATCAGAATCGGAGTCATCCCTTCCCTGTGATACAATAGCCTTGACCTTTTCTGTCTTCCCTGATAATAAATGCTTGGTAAGAAGGTCCATCTGCATTTTCATGTGAGCCATATCCTGGTCATGTTCCTCTTCTCTTCGCCTCTGTTCTGCCGTTGTGCCACTAGATACAGTAGAGCTTGCTACCTCAGAATCCCTAGTATGCCAAGCTCTACTCTGCTTTGTCATACGATCCAGCATATCACATGCCTCAGTAAAAGTCAGGTCCATGAATGACCCACCCGCAGCATTATCAACCACTGGCTTAGTCACCGAGTTCAAAGCCTTATATAATATTTCAATCAAGTGGACATTGGTCATCTGATGATTTGGGCACCGTATAAGCTTCTTCTTGAACCTCTCCCATGTCTCGTGGAGAGCTTCAGTTGGAAGCTGTCTGAAATTGCTTATCCCATCTCTTAATTGTGCTCTCTTGGATAGCAGAAAGAACCTTTCTAGGAAAGATTCTTTCAGTTGCCTCCAATTAGTGATAGAGTCAGGAGTTAGCCCGTTTAACCATAAAGTTGCCTGTCCAGATAGAGACAATGGAAATAAGCACAGCCGGATTGCATTCTGTCCAACCCCTGGATTGTCAAACAATTTGCATGTTGATATAAAATTAATCATATGCATATTCGGATCGTCGCCTGCAAGTCCACCAATTAACCCTTTGAGTTGTAATAGTTGGATCATGGTGCTAGTGATATTGAAATTGGCTCTGGGTGCCAAGGGCGGAGAAATAATAGTCCCTGTGGCACCAGCCCCATCCAAGTAATCATCATCATCATCAAAAGCAACTTGTACAGCTCGGCATTTGGGTCTCATCCTAGCTTGACGATCTCTGTTGACATTCCTGTTCACTGGTGCCGCCACATCATCTAGACGCCTTGGATTTAATAGCTCATCATCACCCAGGTCCTCATCATCAAGATTTGGTACCTGACCTGGGTTATCAGCATTGTGTTAATTTACTTGCGCAGCTGCCAATGCAGCTAATCTAGCCTGCTCCTGTTGAGTAGCCATCCTCTCAAGGTTTTGTTGCGCATCCATTCTGCAATAAGATGTGGTTCAGGATTTATAGGTAATAATGGTTGACTAGAACTTCGTGTATTTGGCATGCACTCCACTAAACCTGGACAAAACAAAAACAACAAACAGAAAGTAAAATTTGAGAATCTTTGACAAAAGGGTCTATTAACTATCACAAACTTATTGACAACCGTATTCCCCGGCAACGGCACCAAAATTTGATACGCCCAAATTACAACTCTCGTTAGAAAGTGTAAGCGGTCGCTGTCAAATATAGAACCCAACAGGGTTAGGTGTCGAATCCCATAGGGAATACTATGGTCACTAAGTATTTCGATTATTATTAGATTGTTGATCGAAGGTTCCAAGATAAGGGGGTTTTTGTTTAAGTGCACAATGATATTATCAGTGTAAAGATTAGATGATATGTAATAATATTTGATCACAGAGAATGACAAGTTAGGGTTATGTCCACCTTGTAGTTTCTACTTCTTTATTAACTATGAGTAATACGGAGTTTATGCATGCATGCACTTATAGAGAGACGTATTTTAATTCTAAACCCAAGTGTTTTTCAACCATCAAGGATTTATTCACTTTAGTTCTTTCGAACCCAAAGTGTACAACAAATTATACGAACTCTCCAAGAAGTTAATCCTGCTAGGGCATTAACGTGTAAATAGAGATTGGAAACCCTATTTTCTTGTCACACTCTCTTTTCCAAACAGTAACTTTTCTATCGAACAAGTTAATGCTATAATGGTACATTCCCTATGTTTGCAACCATGAGAATTCAATCAAAATGAAGAGAGTAATGATATAAGTGGCGTGACACATCATAAATTCACAAACTCATAGCAATAGAGAGTATACTACAAGGTTTCCATATCCATAACAAATAAGCTTAGCTAGTCATGAATAAAACGGAATTGAAAATAGACATAATCATTATACCAAAACTAGAACAATCTCTCCAATAAAGATGACTAGCGAGAATAAGAGGAAAGCACGTTTTGCCTCTCTCCGTCCGCTTCAACTAAGCCGTTGTCTCTGTTTTCCAAAATATTACAGAATCTGAATAATGAATAATCACTAAAAATTCAGCAATAAATCTTTTAATAACATCCTTCTCTAATAAATTGCTACTGCATCCTTAACTATTTAAAAATAATGAGTTTGCCCGAGAAAAAGTTCCCATGCATCACATTCAGTCCAAAAGCTTCCTTCTCTTTTATGTGAAGTTTTCCTTTGCTGTCCACAAGTCCTCAAATTACTAAAATCTTCCACATTAGTACCTGAAAAGCATGCTAATCACATAGGTCAGCTAACTTAATTGAAAATAGACTAAAAGTGCAAGAATTATGTATTTTATCATCAAAACTTAGCTAAAACATGGGTAAGTTATGGTGCTTAGACGTATAAATACGCCCAACATCACTAACTTAGTAAACATAAGTGACCATTCCATAACACTCATATTTCCTTTCAAAAATTAATGAACTCCAGAACCATAGCTTCTCTCAATTCTAAAGGAAAGAACCTGTCTAAAAATGTTTTGTAAAACTACTCTTACTCTACCGTCCCTGCCTTAGCACCTTTATCCACCTTCCAGTGCATAAACTAGGTGTGAGATACAACCTATATTTGATAAGCATCCAACTCTGCACCTCCACTTGAGGTGATATAGATGATATCAGTCATTTTTTAAACCATATAAAAAAACTCATGTGGGTCCTTCTCAAACATAGATCCCAAAAATAAAGGGGGGTTCATTTTAGTTAAATCTCGAATCCTAGTTGTAGCTGTATTTTCCACTGGATTAGATAGAGCAAGATCTTGCTAATTATTTGGAGAAGCCACTGAGTGGGCTAAGGTAGTGAATGTTGCTCTAAACTAGGCATGAGAGATACACTCACTTAGGGGATCTTCTTGAACAAGTAGAGGTGCGGGCTGTTTTCCATTCTAATTTATGTGGCATTATATATAAATGGGAGGAAGAATAAGTCTGAAAGAGAGACTGGATAAAAAGACTAAACATCTAAAGTCATAATAAAAAGACTGATTATACAAATGATAAATTGATTAACTGTCTGAATATCTAAAAAATCTCTAACTGGTAGACTGTGGAGTTGATGGGACAAACCCCCAGCTAATTCCGACTGGATGAAAATACTAAACTACTGAAATAAACTGAAATAAGTTAATCATGTCCTCGATATATAAGAAATCACCACACCTGCTACTGCTGATAAGGTGAACTGTTTAAGTACTGTCAGAAAACTAAGCATCTGAACCTATAATATAAGACACATAGCGCAAATAATGTATACGATCAATAGTCTGAATGTACTAGTAGATAAAATGAGGTTAGGCTGATATGCAAGAGTTAAATATGCATACACTAATGACTGACTAAATAGCTTGAGTTAACTGAGTATGCATGCATGGAAACTAAAATAGTGAGAATGCAAGACCAAGCATATAATATTTTAGAAATAATTTGTAAACTGAATTACTATAATCTGATACCTGAATAATTGGAAGTCTGTATACTATGGTCAAGCAAACCTAAAATGAATTTGTACTAAATACTGAACTGACACTGTTGAAGGTATCATCTAACCGACATGCCCCACTCAAAGCTAATTGGGGTCCAACTGGTAACCCCAATTGGAAGGATGTCAGTACCATGCCATGGGTACTAATACTGGTTGTGTGTATCCACTAAACTAGTGTACGGAAGGACTAAAAAGTAACCCTGTACTGGTAGAAAACTCATGAGATATGTGTCAACCCTAAGCTAGCATGAAGTCATCTCCAACCTATACTGGCTACGTAATTCTGTATCTTAGGGATTGCCACTAAGGGCCAAACCCTAAAATAGTAAGAATACCTCCATAACTTGGTTCGCTCGCTGCTAAATCCAACTACCTACTAAATGACACTATTTAATGGACCGAACAAAGCTTAAGTGAACAAACAACTGATCATAATAACTTATTGAATGATAATGTTCATGCTATATCTAAAATCATTCTGAAGATACTGAAATTATGTAAAAAGTTAAGTATTGGGTATGCATAACCCTCCAGCACTGAATGGAAATAATAATACGAACATATAACAACTTTGTAACTATAGTAGGGAATCATTATTTAAAATTCAACACTTATGCATACCATCAAACATATGTTTCATGAACTTAAACATGGGAATGGATAAATCACGTGATAATAACATAGTTACAATACTAAAATCATGGATTATTTTTTTAAATGACAAGAGTTCAATATTCAAAGTATGAAATGGATCATTCCATCGAAAGCACGTGTAATCATACCTTGAAATCTAATTATCAAGGTGTTCATGGGAATTATTCAACTTAATCATGTAAAATTTATAATTTAAAATGTAAAAAGAGATTCTTGGACTCAATGGGTGAAAAGGAACCATGGATAAACATCACACATACGTCACATGATGATTTCCTGAAGATTCTTGTGGATTTTCTTGAAGCTTGAGATTGAATTTCGTAATTCTATTCAATGGGTTATTGTGTGTTCTTGAGAGAGAAATGGATTTATTTTTGTGGATTTGTTAATAATGCTCCTAGGGGACCTAAGTTTTGTGTTATGGATAAGTTTGGCATAGGGAATTGACCCAAAGGCCCTTAATAACGAGGATTTAAGAAGCTGGATAAGACCGTCCAATGTTGTACGACCCCTAGCTAAGTGAAGAAGCCAATTCGGTGTGACCGTTATCTCGGTCAAGAACCAACGCGGCGCAACCCTAAGCTTAGGTCTACTACCAAATCATCCATGAGACATACGTTTGACCTCCCTAAACATAAGTTAATTTAGAAATAAACAATAAAAATTTGGAAAGCCAAACTAAAAATCCTCAAAGATTAGGGTTCTTGAAATGGTTGTCATTAACACTTAGTGAAATTTTCAAGGCTTTGGACCCCTTTGTATGTACTAAGAGATGAAATGAGATAAGAGTATTATGGGGTATTACATTGGCGTATTTTTGATTGATATGCAGGACCTCCACTAGTCATCACTATTGCTCTAACGCCCATCGTTAAACAATAGAGGTACCTCAGTATGTAGGTGACAAATATTGATGACCTGGGTAGACTCTGTAATGGAAATATCATACATGTCTTGTATTTAGAGAGTAGGTTGATTAATATGGTATGACAGAGTTACCCAAGTTTGAGGATGTCAGGACCCAAGGCTTTACACCCAAGTCGGGATAATAGTGCTTATGGACATAAGTTACCATTAGCAAACCCATGAACCGGTACCTGTTGTGAGCACTTAGTGAAATAGCAATACAACATATGTGTGGAAGGTAAGCTTATCAAATACTGTAAATTCAAATATTAAAATACGTAGCAATGAAAAGTCTGAGATATCTGATAAAAATACTAGAAACTAAATTGTTTGTCTAAAACAACTGATAAAATTTAAAGTATTGACTGACTATCTAACTGATTGTCAAAAGTTTCTAAACATTAGGAAGAGTTGATAGGACGAATCCCCAACTAACTTTGACTGACTGAACATAATTAAATATTTAAAAAACTGAAAAAACCTATCATGACCTCAATGGATGAGGACTCACCACTACTGCTACTACGTAACACTGAGCTGTCTAAGAGTGGTCAGGAAACTGAGCATCCAAATTTAGTTTATAAGAAAACACAACACAAAGAAAAGTATGTGGTCAGTACTTTAAATGAACTGGTATGTGAGATAAGGACTGACTAAAATGCATGAGATAACTGGGTAGCATTAACATGTAGTTTTTAAGAATTCAAGAACAAATACAAACATGTTACTAAGATAATATGAAATCTGAAAGACTGAAATCTATACAGTTGAATAATAGATAATCTGTACACTTGGTCAAGAAAACTTGAGCTGAGAATTAGAAAGAAGCTTAGAATTTTATGGGGTACTACAATATCTCCCGCTTTGGAACATTCATCCTCAAATGAGACAAGTTAGACTGAGAAAACTAAAGCAACTGAGATCTTATAATGAACATGCTTGACTTGGAACATGATTACATAACTATTTTTGAAGCATGATACATGAACTAAACTAATTTCATGAATGCATGCAATGACATGAGAATGGTTACATTGCTAAAAAAAAGAACAGAAAAGAGTCAATCTAAGGAAGACCGTTACCTCAAGATGAATTTGAGTTTATAGATAAAAAATAAGGGTACTTGGTTCGCATTTCTACTTCCACCTCCCAAGAAGGTCCCTCAACAGACAGATTCTGCCATAGAACTTTAACTAAGCAAACTTCCTTATTCTATAGCCTACGAATATGATGATTAAGGATCTCAACTGGAACTTTTTTATAGGAAAGACTATGCTCCACATCCACACTTTCTAAAGGAACAATAAAAACTGAATTGTCGATGCATTTCTTTTTCAAGGAAACATGAAACATCAGATGTACTCATACCAAATTTGCAGCAAACTCAATCTCATAAGCTACCTTCCCAAAATTGTTCAAAATTCTATATTTCTAACATAGCGTGGGCTGAGTTCCCCTTCTTGCCAAATCTCTTCACTCCATGTCACCAACATCGAACTCAAGATCTCTTCTCCTAACATCCACATTAGAATTTTGACAACTTTAGGCTCTCTTTAGCCTCTCTCGAATAAACTAAACTTCTTCATTATGTCGTACACTGCATCTGGCCCTATCAAAGAAGCCTCACCTACTTTAAACCAACCAATAAGAGCTCTATATTGCCTTCCCTAGAGAGCCTCAAATAGAGCCATCTAGATACTAGAGTCATAACTATTAATGTATCCAGACTTAATCAAAGGTAAGTGGTCATCCCAACAACTTTTAATGTCAATGAATTTCTTCAAACCTTTCCACCAATATATTTCTGGTAAGTCACATTACATCATAGTGGTCCCTGGATGAATAGAGTACCCCGCACCTTTTCTTCAGCTAAAATTTAATGCCTTAAATAATCAACACTTGGAACGCATAACCTACCCTAAAAATAGAGCAAACCATCTCCCCATTGGTAGAAAACCTTTATTTTTTAATATCTAACAACATCCTTTAACTTAACAAAATTAAAATTCCTATCTTCATTTTCCTTTAACTCGGTAAGAAAAGAAGATTATGAATAATTCAGAACCCATGTACTACATTTAGATGAATCAATCAACTAGGCACCTAATCTATTTAGCAAGCTAATGAACCTCACTAGCTAACTCCTTCTTACATCCTCTACCTGGGCAACACTACCCTTTGACAACCTACTAAGGGCATCCCCCACCACATTGGCCTTGCTCGGATGATTAACACCCTCATATTATAATCTTTTAACAATTCATGCCACCTTCTTTGATAAAGATTCAGATTTTTCCGTGTCAACATGCACAAACAACTCTTACGATCCATCAAACCCACAAAGATAATACCTCAAAATGTTTATAGAAAACATAACTACTGCCTACTCAAGATCATAGGTCGGATAATTCTTCTCTTAGGGTTTAAGATGTCTAGAGGAGTAGGCTATGAACTTGCTTCTCTGCATCAACACTCAACCAAGACCAACTATGCAATCATAAAAATAAACTAGAAATCTATCTGAGCCATCTGGCAAAGTTATGATAGGGTAGAGGTAAGTCGAGTCTTTAACTCTTGAAAACTCTTACGACAACAATCTAACCAATGAAATTTGACCTTCTTCTTAGTCAATCAGACATGGATGAAGCAATAAAAGAGAAAACTTTAACAAACTACCTATAATAGCTATCTAAACTAAAGAAACTCCTGATATCTGATGAAGAGATAGGTCTAGGCTAGTTTCTCACAGCTTTTGTCTTTTGAGGGTCAACTCGGATGCCATTACCAGAAACTATATGGCCAAATAAATCTACTAATCTAACACAAAATTCACACTTACAGAAAATAAGAAATAACTAATGATCTGTAAGGGTTTACAACTCAATTCTCAGATGATTTGCATGATTATTCTCACTATGGGAATAGACAAGGATATCATCAATGAAGATTATGACAAATACATCCAAGTAATGCTTCAACCCCCTATTCATCTAGTCCATGAACACTGTAAGGGCATTTTCTAGTCCAAAAGACATAACTAGAAATTCAAAGTTACCATATCAAATTCTGAAGGCTGTCTTCAGAATGCCAGTTTTTCTAATTTAAGTTGATGATAGCCGGATCTAATCTCTTTCTTAGAGAAATAACTATTACCCTGAAGGTGGTCTTAGAAGTCATAAATTTTGGGGAGAGGATACTTATTCATTATTATAAATTTATTCAAATGACGATAGTAGATGCACATTCTAAGGGAATCGCCTTTCTTACACACGAACAGGTCTTGAGTTCCTCATGGAGAAACACTAGGCCAGATAAAACTCTTATTTAAGAGAACTTTTAATTGTTCCTTCAATTCCTTAAGCCAAAATGTAGCCATTTTATTGGGAGAATAAAGATAAGTTGGGTATCTATAAGGAGACTTATTCTGAAGTTGATTTCCCTCTAGGGAGAAAGTATGGGAAGATCTGTACGGAACGCATCTGAAGATTCATTTACTAACAGAACTGACTCAAGACTCGGAGTCTCTAAATTAGAGTCCTTGACTCAAATGAGGTGTTAAATATGCACCTTTGATATCATCTTTCTTTCTCTAAGCTAGGACACAAATCGACATTTTTGCATTAAAGTACTACCCCTCCATTAAATAATTGGTTTATTAGGAAATTGAAACTCAACGACTCTATTTCTATTGTTAACTGAGGCATAATATGAGAGGATTCATTCCATCCTAACAATGACATAAAAATCAGTCATCTCTAACTCTATAATATAAACTAAAGTGATTTTCTGAGATACTATGATTGGGAAATTTCTATATACCTGCCTGGCTATGATAGATTTACCCACCAGGGTAGACACTGAGAAAGGTTCTTCTAATAGTTTAGGACTGAAACCGAGGATAACAACTATATTAGGAGTGACTAAAGAAAGTGAAGCTTTGGGGTCTAATAAAACATAAACATCAAGATGAAAGACCTATAACATACCCATAAACACATAAGGAGAACTTTCCTAATCATGCCAAGTCTGGAGAGCATACATCCTATTCTGGCCCTGCCTACTGGTGGCACTGGTCATAGCACTCAGCTGAGCCTTGCGACCGATCATTGCTACTGAAGAATTAGTCTAGTCCTTCGGACGAGCACTTCTACCCCTCTAAGCAAACACCAGACACTCTCAGATCTTATGGCCTAGATTTTTATATATAAAACATATATCACTACCCTTTATACACTCACCCTAATGATTCCAACCATATTTTCTTCAGAGCAGACTTGTACTATCACTATTTGTACTACCCTGGGACATAGACCCATAAGCTTTATTATGACTATCTCACCCAAAAATAGGAACTAGCGCATTAGCTGAAGATGAAACTTAGAACGATTACCGTCTTCTGACCTTCACTGAGAAAAGTTAAAATAGGAACTAGGTTACCCTAGAGAAAAAGTCAAGCTAAAACTAATGGGTGACCCCCATATCCTACCCTTGATATGTAGTTCTGGGACTTATGGACTGCTTTTAACGACTTTGCCTAAATTAATAGGGGAACCATCATTTATGCATTCACCCGATGCTAAATCTTATTCCTAACTGAACTGATATTGGTACTGAACTAGACTAAGTTTAACTGAACATTATTTTTTATGGTTCTCATCATGATTATATCAATTGAGTAAAATATTAATATCCATGGTTCAGCTGAATCATTACTTTAAAATCCTAAATCGTGTATGACACATAGGTATCGGTTATTGAGAACCCGCCAACACTGAAATCATGTAAACTAGAATGTTGAAAATAGGCTAGAGATTGATGATAGTTTTCTAGATGAGCAGAAATTGGTAGCTTTACAAGATCGAATTCCATCATTTACAAACTATGCAAATTATCTTACAAGTGATTTAATTTCAGAATATCTTTCCTTTCAGCAAAGAAAAAAGTTTATGCATGAAGTAAGGAAATTTTTCTGGGACGAGCCTTATTTATTCAGAATTTGCGTGAATGGGATTATTCTTAGATGCATACCCAAGGTGGAGATTATGAGTATACTTGATGCTTGTCATTATTTGACAGTAGAGAGTTATCATAGAGAAACCCACATAGCCTACGAAATCTTAAAATATGGGTATTATTGGCCAATAATTTACCAAGATGGATATGATATTGCTTCTGCTTGTGATTAATGTCAATGGCAAGGTAACATCTCTCAATTCAATGAACTTCTTATGACTCCTATCTTAGAATTGGAATTGTTTAATGTATTGGGTATAGATTTTATGGGTCTTTTTGTTAGTACATTTGGCATGAAGTATATACTTGTGGCTATGGACTATGTTTCTAAATGGGTTGAAGCAATTGCACTATCCAATAATGAAATACGCAGTGTCACCACATTCTTGTAAAGCATATGTTTTCTCAATTTCGCACTCCACGTGCTATCATTAATGAAAGGGGGTCGTATTTTTGTAATTGTCTATTCAAAAGTCTTCTTGAGAAGTTTAGGTGTCCAATAAAGATATTAAATCCATCTTAATGAAGACAGTGAGTGCCAATAGGCCTGATAGGTCACAAAAGTTAGATGATGCATTATAGGCTTACCGCACAGCTTTCAAAAGCTCATAGGTGCTTCCCTTTATCAGTTGGTGTATTATAAGGCTTTTTACTTTCCTGTTAAACTTTAACATAATGAACTATACTATTTAATGAAGATGAATTTTTAGTGACAAGATGTAGCATGTCTAGGATGAATAGTATGAATAAGTTGGATAAATTCCGACTCAAAGCATATGAAAGTTCAGCATTTTACAAAGATAAGATAAAGCTGCACTATGATCACAAAATTGTTAAAAGAATCTTTGAAAAAGATGACCAGGTATTACTCTACAACTCAAGGCTTTGCTTGTTTCTAGGTTAGATGAAGTTTAGATGGTATGGTCCCTGTATTGTTTTAAGAGTGTTCCTATAAGGTTCTTAAGAATTAAAGAGAGAAGGTGAAGCCCCATTCAAGGTTAATAAGAAAAGAGTAAAGCATTATATAGGTAACACTAAGGAAATTAATATGATTTTTGAAATAGACCTTGTGAAGTCTGAGTAACCAAGGTAAATATGTCGTACCACAAAAGTTAAATCATGCATTGGATGGGACGAAACTCATGCTCTAGTTAGCAAATCTAGTAGACAACATATCTACGTCGTGCTGCAATGTTAAGTCAAACATTGCGAGAGAGGCAACCCATGTTTTGTACTTACTTATTTACAGGATTAAATGTTTGTTCAATGTGCAGGATAAATATTGAAAAAAATATAAAGAAATATCAATAAATTTGGTCATATGGACTCTTTATGAGGTGAATATTCATGGTACGACTCGTGAATAAGAGTTGTAAGGACTTTGGAAAAAATTTGGAATTCGTAAAAGTTTCTGGAGTTTTTACGACTCTTAGAATAAGTCATACCTTTAAGGTACGACTCATCATATTAAGTTGTATCCACTCAAGAACCCACGTAAGGTTCCAAGTATATACGATTTGAGGAAATAACTTGTAAGCCTTGGTACGAGTCGTACACATCACTCGTATGCACGCTTACAATGTTAGGGGTAGCAGGTCAACCCACCCTATAGTAGATTTAAAAGTTTAAAAGGGAAGCCAATAACGGGTACCCGATATCAGATTCACCCACAAAAAACAATACCTCCATTATTGACTAAATTTCAAGATTCCAAGGCACAAAAGCACTTAGAATAACATAAAAACTTGCTCCAATTCCATCAAATTACATGAATTAGACAAGAATTTTCGGGAAGACAATTTGAAATTTTGAAAAGCTAAGAACTCAACCAATCACATAAGTTTTCAAACTCAAGATATTTACATTTCAAGTTGAAATTATAAATGTGAGTTATTTTAAACTTGCCTTTAGTTAACTTTACTTGAGTATAGAAATTTGGTACCCTAGTTCATAGGCTTTGCATTGAGAAAATAAATTGGGGGTAAACTTTGGTTTGGGTGTTGCTTTTGTATGTTGGTTTTGTTAAAACTGATTGATATTGCTGCACAATATAGAGGGTAATTTGGGAAATTTAAAATGGCGTCAACTATAAAGTTAAACTTCTATGTTGCAGTAGATACGGGACCTTATATGACTTGTAGCGATAAGTAATGAGTCATAACAAGACTCGTAACCACTAACAACATGGAAGTCCAACTGAATATAGATTCTAGTAGGGGTACAACTTTCCTAAATGAGTCGTAACTATTCCACACGACTCATACATTGAAGTCATAAGGACCTAGAAAGAAATAATGTATTATAGGATTGATTCTGGACTGCTTTCAATTGTTGGTAACTAGTCATACATTGTCTGTAAATCTTATTTGGAGGACTCATAAGCAAACCACTGAACAATCATCACTAAAATGGACATCATGCATCCCGATCAAATGAGTAGTACCCAGTCGATACGACTGGTACCCCCAACTCGTACCATAAGCATTAGATACACACTACCAACTTATTTTCTTTTTTTTTTACTTTATTTTCCTTTTTTAATTACTAATGTAATCTTGTGTTCAGGTACAATGCCTTCCAAAGGTGCATCTTCCTCTAAACTAGTGGCCAAAAAGGGAAACCAAAAGGTACAATCTTCATGTTCTGAGTCTATTGAGTTATCTAGCAGTAGTGGTGACTTGTACCAATACCGAACAAAGGGAAAGGTTGACCCAAAAGTTAGAAAGGTTCCAAAAGGAAAGAAATTAGCAACCCCAGAGGACTCATGTTCACAGAGACAAAGGAGAAATAACTCAAGTACATTTCCTCCCCACTCACCTCTACCTTCAAAGGCATAAGAAGAAGTTGAATAAAGTTCTGAAGTGGAGAGTTTAGAAAATACTGAGGAAGAAGTTGGCATGCCTACGATTGATGTCCTGGACCACCAATAGTTATCATTACTACTCCATTACCCATTGTTGAACGGTGGTGCTACCCTAGTTGAAGGAGTTATATAATGATAACCATGGCGGACTCCATAATAGAATAATCAAATAAGTCTTTTATTTAGAGAGAAGGTTAACTAATACTGGGATGACAAAGTTACCCAAGTTCAAGGATATCATGACCAGAGGCTCTACCCCCAAGTCTAGACAATGGTGCTTTCAACCATAAGTGACCACAAGCGAACCCATGAACTGGTACCTACTGTGAGCACTGAGTAAAATAGTAATACAACATTTATATAGAAGGTAAGCTGATAAAATACTGTAAATCCAAATATTGAAATGTGTAGAAATGAAATGTCTAAGATATCTGATAAAAATACTAGAAACTAAACTATTTTTCTAAAACAACTTATAAAACTAAAAGTATTGACTGACTGACTAACTGATTGTCTGAAGGCCTCTAAACATCATGTGGAGTTATAAGACAAACCCCTAACTAACTTTGACTTACTGAAAATAAGAAAATACTGAAATAACTGAGAAGCATATCATAAATTCGATGGATGAGGATTCACCACTACTGCAGCTGGGTAATGCTAAGCTGTTTAACAACTATCAAGAAACTGAGCATTCACTGCTATTTTATAAGACAACATACAATAAAAATAAGTATGTGATCAGTTCTTTAAATATATTGTTATGTGAGATAAGGACTAACTAAAATTCATGAGTTAACTAGTTGTATAAGTCTTGGGTGTTTCTTTTTTATGTTGTTTTTGTTCAAATTGAGTGATATTGCTTTACAAAGTAGAGGGTAATTTGGAAATTAGAAATTGTGTCAACTCTACAGTTCAAATTCCATGTTGCAGCGGATATGGGACCTCTTATGACTCGTACCCATAAGTAACGAGTCATAACAAGACTCGTACCCACTGATAACATGGAAATCCAACTAAATGTAGATTTTGGTATAGGTATAAATTGCCTAAATAAGTCGTATCCATGCCACACGACTCGTACATTAAAGTCGTAAGGACCTGGTTAGATATAATATATTATAGAATCATTTCTAAACTGCTTATGATTGTTGGCAATGAGTCGTACCTTGTCTTTACAACTCATTTGTAGGACTCATAAGCCCACCAATGAATAATCATCTATACACTGAAGATCATATGACTCGATCATACAAGTTGTACCCAGTCTATACCTTAGTACCCCCTACACGTACAATAAACCATAGATGCATAATAAAAACTTATTTTCTTGTTTTTTTTTATTTTCCTTTTTTAATTATAATTTTTACTCATGTTCTATTACAATCCCTCCTAAAGGTGCATCTTCCTCCAAACAAGTGTCCAAAAGGGAAAACAAAAAGGTATAATCATTTTGTTCTGAGGCTATTAAGTCATCTCGCAGTAGTACTGACCTGTACAAATACCTAACAAAGGGAAAGGTTAACCTAAATGACAAAATGGCTGCAAAAAGGAAGAAAGTAGCAAATCCAGAGGACTCACCTCCACAGAGACATAGGATATAGAACCCGAGTGCATCCCCTCCACACTCACCTCCACCTTCAGGGGCAAAAAAAGAAGTTAAATCTAGCTCTAAGGTAGAGAGTTCAAAAAATGATTATGAGGAAGTTGGCGTGCCTCCTATAGATCTACAAGAGCCCCCGCTAGTCATTACTACTTCTTCGATGCATATCATTGAACGATGAAGGTACCCCAATATGCAGGAGACCTATATTGATGGCCTAAGCATTGTCCATAACAGAAAGATCAAATGGGTCTTGTATTTAGAGAAGAGGTTGACTAATTCTTGGTTCATAGAGTTACCTAAGTTTGAGGATTTAATCACCCAAGGCTCTACCCCCAATTCGAGATAGCAGTGTATACGGACACAAGTGACCACAAATAAACCTATGAACAGGTACCTACTATGAGAACTAAGTAAAATAGTAATACAACACATGTGTGGAAGGTAAACTGATAAAATATTGTAAATCCAAATATTAAAATATGTAGAATTGACATGTCTGAGATATCTAATAAAAATTCTAAAAACTAAATATTTTTCTGAAACAACTGATAAAACTAAAAGTATTGACTGACTTACTAATTGGGTGTCTGAAAGCCTCTAAATATCATGAGGAGTTGATGAGACAAACCACCAACTAACTTTGACTAACTGATAATAAAGAAATACTAAAATAACTGAGAAAACAGCATGAATTTGATGGATAAGGACTCACCACTACTATTGTTGGGTAACCCTGAGTTTTTTAAGAGCGGTCGAGAAATTGAGCATTCGAACCTATTTTATAAGACAACATAGAGCAAAGAAAAGAATGTGATCAGTACTTTAAATGTATTGGTATGTGATATAAAGACTGACTAAAATGCATGAGATAACTGGGTTGCATAAATATATAATATCTAAGAATGCAAGACCAAGCACAAACATTTTATTGAGATAATATGAAATCTATATAACAAAATAATCGATAATTTATAAACTTGATCAAGCAACCCTTTGCTGAGATAGACTAAAAAACTGGCTAAAACTGTGTGTACTATCCAACCTGTTACCCCAGTTTGAAGAGTGTTCGTTCTTTTCCAAGGGTACTAACACTTGCCGTATGGATCCACTAAACTAGTGTCCCAAAGGACTATGGTGTCAAGCCTAAACTAACGAGTGACCCCTACGAGGAAGTAAGGCCTAAACTGATAGGTGACCCCTAATATCCTATGCCAGCTATGTAGTTCTAGAACATACGGACTGCTACTAACGAATCTACCTAAAAAATAAGTGAGAAGCATTAACTTGAACATGGGAATGTCTTAAATATAAGAAAACAACATAATTATGTGGCTCAATTCATAATTCAGGGATTTAACATGAAATCAATGGACTATGACATGTAAACTTGCAATTCAAAACATAAAATAGCGTAATTCACTTGGAAACACTTGTAGACATGACTTTTAATCTATTAATATGAAATTCATGGATTAATTTCATAGAGTAGGACACGATTTGTACTTTTAAATTAAAATAGGGTTTTCGGGCTCAATGGGTGAAAAGGACCCATTGATGAATACTCACATACCTCAGTAGATAGTTTCTTGAAGATTTCTTAATGGTTTCTTGAACTTCGAAGCTTCAAATCTAGATTTCTTGGGAAAGGGTCTTAGATGTTGTTCTTGGGATAAGAGAAGGGTTTTGTGAGAGTAATTTCGAGAGGAAGGGGTATATAAGCCCTCTATAGTTGATCTCCTTTGTGTTATGGACAACTTGGGTTAAGGGAAAAGATCAAATTTCCCCTTAGTTTAAAGGCAGAAGAGCTTGATGAAATAGAACTAGCAAGATATGGACCTCCCTCCAGTGGAGGAAGCCTCACACCACGACCCTCAATTTTGTGGAGAAAGCCCTATATCACGATACTCAGTTTGGCAAAGCATACCATGCCCAGCGGGCTTATTATGAGGGTGCACTATTTCCATTTTCCAAACACACCCCAATGCCTATTTGAAAATTCCAAAACTCCCCTGAGTCATACCTTTGACAACCCTAAACTCTTTATAATGCAAAACCAACGTCTCAGGGTCGGAAAGACAAAAATAAAAATCCACAAAGTTTAGGGTTCTTGAAAATGACTAAGTACTCAATACTTAGTGAAAAATCTCAAGACTTGAGCTCCTTAAGCTTGCAACTAGAAGCTAAAATGAGCGTAGAAATTTGTGGGGTATTACAATATCTTCCCATTGGGAATATTTATCCTTGAATGAGACTAGTTAGATTGAGAAAACTAACATAACTGAGATCTTATACTTAACATGAATGACTTGGAACTTGATTACATAACTGAGTTTAAAGCATGATACATGAACTAAATTGATTTTGTGAATGCATACAATGTCAATGGATATATATCTGAAATAGAGAACGAAAAGGAGTCACTCTAAGGAAAATGGTTACCTCAAGCTGAATCTGAGTGTGCTAACAAAAGATGAGGGTACTTGGTTCACATATCTGCTTCTGCTTCCCAAGAAGCTCCCTCAATAGGCTAATTTCGCCGAAGAAATTTAACCAAGGGAACTTCCTTATTCCCTAGCCTACGAATCTAATGATCAAGGATCATAACTAGAACATCTTCATAGGAAATACTATTCTGAACATCCATACTTTCTAGAGGAACAACAACAGCTGAATCACCAATTCTTTTCTTTCACAAGGAAACATGAAACACCGAATGTACTTTTGCAAAATTTGTAGGCAACTCAAACTTATAAGCTACCTTCCTAAAATGGTTAAAGATTCTATATAGGCCTAGATAGCAGGGGCTGAGTTTCCCCTTCTTGCCAAATCTCTTCAGTCTCTTCATAGGTAAAATTTTCAAATACACCAAGTCACCAACATAGAACTCAAGATCTCTTCTCCTCATATCTGCATAAGATTTTTGACAACTTTTTGTTATCTGCAGCCTCTCTTGAATCAACTAAACTATCTCCATTGTCTGAAACACTAATTTAATCCTATCAAAGATGCCTCACCTATTTGAAACGAATAAATAAGATATCTACATCTCCTTCCATAGAGAGACATAAACCGAACCATCTGAATAATCGTGTGATAAATATTATTGTATGTAAATGTATTCAAAGGTAAGTGGTAATCCCAATTACCTTGAAGTCAATAATACAGGACCTCAACAATTTTTTTAAAGTCTGAATGGCTGTTATGCCTTACCTTCAGTCTAGGGATAAAAAGTTTTACTAAGAGAAACTTGGGTACCAAAACCCTTATGAAAAGCTTTCCAAAAGTAAGAGTTAAGCTAAGTACCTCTATTTAAAATGATAGACAACGGAATCCGATAAAACTTAAACAACTCTCCGAGATAGAGTCTAGCATAATCTTTAGCTGAATATAATATATCAACTGGCAAGAAATTAGTTGATTTGTCATGACCCAAATCGAATCATGGAGACGATGCGTATGAGAAAACCCAATCATAAAATCCATGAAAACCACTTACTATTTCCAAGAAGGGATGTTAAACTCCTGCAATGTACAACTAGACCTTTAGTGCTCAACGTTAACCTACTGATAGTTCAAACACTTATCCATAAACTCTACAATATCATTGTTCAAAATATTCCACCAATATATTTCCCATAAATGATGGTATATGTTAGTGGTCTCTGTATGAATAGAGTACTATGCACCACTCACTTCTGCTAAAATTGGTAGTAAAAAACAATCAACACATATAATGCATAACCCGCATTGACAGAGGAGTACACCATCTCCCCAGGAAAAAAACCTTCTTTTTTATGGTCTCTAATAGTCTCCTTCAACTTAACAAAACTAGAATCCCTATCTTGATTTTCCTTTACCTCAGCAGCCAAAGAAGATTCTGAACCACTTAGAACCAATGTGCTACGTTCAGCTGAATTAACCAATTGGACACCTAATCTATCAAACTTATGATACTCATAGGCTAACTCACTCTTATCATTCACTAAGTGGGTAAAACTATCCATACGCAACCTACTAAGGGAATCTGCCACCACATTGGCTTTTCCCGGATAATAAACAAATATCATAATATTTTAATAATTCGAGCAAACATTTTTGATGAAGATTCAGATTTTTTTGAGTAAACACATACAACAACCTCTTATTATCTATGAACACATGAACATTAACCCCATAAAGATAATGCCTCAAAATTTTCAAGGCGAATACAAGAGTTGCCAACTCAAAATCATAGGCTGGGTAATTCTTTTCATGAGGTATATGTTGCTTAGAGACATAGGCTATGCCCTTGCCTCTCTGTATCAACACACAACGAATACAAACTAAGGAAGAATTACAAAAAACTACTAATACATCTAAGCCATCTGGCAATGTTAAGACTTGGGCAGAGGTAAGTCAAGTCTTCAACTCTTGAAAACTCTTCTTGCATGAATATGACCACTGAAATTTGACATTTTTCTGAGTTAATCGGAACATGAAGAAAGTAATAATAGAGAACCCTTCGACATACCACCAATAATAGCTAGTCAAACCAAAGAAACTGTTGATATATAATTAAGAGATAGGCCTAGGTCAATTTATCACTGCTTTGGTCCTTTGCAGCTCAACTCGGATGCCATCACTAAAAACTATATGTCAAAGAAAACCTACTAATCTTACCCAAAACTCATATTTACTAAACTTATCAATAGCTGATGATCTTTAAGGGTCTGCAACACAACCCTCAGATGAATTGCATGATCATTCTCACTATAGGAATAAACAAGGATATCATCAATGAAGACTATGATGGACATATCAAAGTACTGCTTGAACAACCAATTCATCAATTCCATGAACATTTTAGGGGCATTTTTTAGTACAAAATACATTAAAAAAATTCAAAGTGGCCATACCAAGTTTTGAAGGGTGTCTTTGAAATGTCACATTCTCTAACTCTAAGCTGATGAAAGTCGAGTCTAAGATCTATCTTAGAAAAATAACAGTCACCCTAACGTTGTTCGAACAATTCATCAATTTTAGGGAGATAAACTTATTCTTGATTGTAAATTTATTCAACTAATGGTGGTCGATGCATATTCTAAGTGAACCATCTTTCTTATGCACAAACAGGACAGGCGCGCCCCATGGAGAAACTAAGCTTGATAAAACCCATATGTAAGAGATCTTTTAACTATTCCTTTAATTCCTTAAGTACAGATTAAGCCATTTTCTATGGAAGAATAAAGATAGGTTGTGTATCTTGAAGTATATCTATTCTGAAGTCGATTTCCCTCTCGGGGAAACTCCGAGAAGTTTTTCAGGAACAGATTTGAAGATTCATTTACTACTATAACTGACTCAAGACTTTGAATCTAATAATTTGAGTCCTTGAAACAAATAAGATATTAAATACACCCATTATATATCACCTTTCTTGCTTAACGATAGGACACAAAATTACATTCAGGTATTAAAGTACTACCCATCCATTCAGTAACAAGTTCATTAGGAAACTAAAATTGAAAGAATATATTTCTATTGTGAACTGACGAATAACATGAGTGGAGCCAATGCATATCGACAGTAACATTAAAATTAGTCATCTCTAACACTATAATATCAACTAAAGTCATTATCTGAGATATGATGATCGGGCAATGTCTGTACACCTTCTTTGCATTGATAGATTTACCCACCAAGGTAGATACTGAGTGAGCTTATTCTAATGTTTTAGGACTAACACCAAAGATAGCATCTTTATAATGAGTCATAAAATAAAGTGATCATGTGGGTATGATAAAATATAAACATAAAGATAAAAGTCATGTAACGTACCCATAACCACATCAGGAGAAATTTACTGATCATCTCGAGAATGGATAGCATATAACATATTATAGTAATGCACACTGATGGCACTGAACATAGCACCTTGCTGAGCCTAGCGACTAGCTGGTGTTACTGAAGAATTAGTCTAGCCCTACTTACGATCATTATTGCCCCTCTGAGCAACCACCAAATACACCCAGATCCTATGGCCTGGCTTGCTAAATCTAAAACACATATCACTGCCCTCTCTATACTTACCTTGATTATTCCTACTATATTTCTTACAGAGAGGATTTGTATTACCACTGTTTGCACTACCCTAGGAATTATAGCCTGGCGATAAATCGCGACTGCATTGACTGAACATAGGCACTGGTGTACTAGCTAAAGATGGAGCGAGGTATGAAAATTTTTGATGAAACTAAGAACTATTCCTACCTTCTAACCTGGGCTGAGAAAATTTTAAACTACCTATTATGGACTTCTTATTGTCTCTCTTTCTCCTTAAGTTTCTCTTTCATAATTTGCAGAGCATGAATAATATATCTAGATAGGTCCATCTCCTTAATCAACATAACAATCCTACATCCCTTGACCACAATATCAGAAATACTAGATATAAATTTACTCATTCTAGGCCTATTATCTACCACCATAGAAGGATCATACCTCACCAACTGAGTAAACTTAAGCGGGTACTCCTTCACTCTCATATTACCTAGTTCCAAATTGATGAAATCCTGAACCTTAGCTTTCCTTAAATCTAGGGGAAAGAACTTGTCTATGAAAGTTATGGAAAAATCCTCCCTCCACAGGCCCTGCATCATCACCTCAACCCTTATTCCACTGCTTAAACCAGGTGTAAGCTACAGCTTGTAATTGGTATATAACCAAATATGCACTCTCACTTAAAGTGACGCCAAAGATATCTGTCACTTTCTACACCATGTCTGGAAACTCTTACGGATCTTCCATAGACTTAAAGCTTGAAAACAGAGGGGAATTCATCCAAGTGAAATCCTTAATCCTAACTGTAGTTGTATTTTCCATTGGATTGGCTGGGGCAATAGCGTGGTAATTGTTTTGAGTAGCTACAAAATGGTGTAAGGTAGTGAAAGTTGACCTGAATTCCGCATAAGATATATTCTCATTCAGGAGATCTTCCTGAATAGGTAGTGGTGCAGGCTTATCTCTATTCCTTTTTTTTTGTTTCTTATGGGATTCATTGTCTGTAGACCGAATAAATTATGAGTTAGAACAGGAATTAAAAAGAACTCATGCTCTTTTGCATGAAATGAACATTGAATAAAGGGAAACTTTCTTAAAATATCTCATAGCCTTCTTTCCATAAGTATGATGTGCATCACACCTATGCATAAGACTCTACTCAACGGGTGTTTAAGACACCCTAAGACACTTTACAACCTTAGGATTTGATAAAAAGTTTTACCACGATCCAAGGCTCTACCCCCAAGTCGAGACAACGGTTCTTACGACCACAAGCGACCATACGTAAACCCAGGAACTGATATATGTTGTGAGCACTGAGTAAAATAATAATACAACACATATGTAGAGGGTAAATTGATAAGATACTATAAATTCGAATACTAAAATACATAGCAATGACATGTCTAAGATATCAGATAAAAATACCTGAAACTAAAGTATTTTTCTAAAACAACTAATAACATTGAAAGAATTGGCTAAATGTCTAATTAGTTATTTAAAAGCCTCTAAGCATCGTAAGGAGTTTATGGGACAAACCCCCAACCAATTGAACATAAAGAAATATTGAAATAACAGAGAAAACAAATCATATCCTCAATGGGTGAGGACTCACCACTACTTCTACTAGATAACGCTGAGTTGTCAAAAAGTGGTCGGAAAACTAAGCATTCGAACCTATGTTATAAGGCAACATAGTGCAAAGAAAAGTATATTGTCAGTACTTTGTATGTATTGGTATGTGAGATAAGGACTGACTAAAATGCATGGGATAACTGGGCATGAATGCATAAACATGTAATATTTAAGAATGCAAGACCAAGAACAATCATGTTACAGAGATAATTTGAAATCTAAAAGACTAAAATATATATAATTGAATAACTAATAATCTGTACACTTGGTTAAGAAAATTTAAACTAAAACACACTAAAATACTGATTGAATCTTTAAGAGCTATCAAGTAACCAACATGACCCAATCATATCTAATCGGGGACCAACTTGTAACCTTATTTAAAAGGGTGTCAGTGTCATGCCATAAGTACTAACAATGGTTGTGTGGATCCACTAAACATGCGTCCCAAAGGACAAGGGTGTGATGCCTAAACTGACAGGTGACCCCTGAGAAAAAGTCAAGCCTAAACTAATGGGTAACCCCTCATATACTACTCTGGCTATATAGTTCTTAAACTTAGGGGCTGCTACTAACAACTCTGCCTAAACTGAAGTGGGAGCTGTCATCCCTCCATTGAGCCGATGCAAAATTCTACTCCTAATTGAACTAACAGTGGTAATGAACTGGACTAAGTTTAACTGAACATTATTTCTGATTGTGCTCATCATGATTATATAAGCTCTGTAAAATAATAATATCCATAGTTTAACTTAATCATTACATAGAAATAATAAATCATGTACAACACATAGGTATTGGGTGTTCAAAACCCGCACACATTGAATGACCACAAATACGACAACAAAGCTTTAAAACTATAGTATGGAATCATGGTTTAAAGACTCAAAACATGAACATTTCACCAAAAATAACTGATAAGCATGAACTTTAACATGGTAATTTCCTAAACAAGAGAAAATTATATGATTACATAGCTTGATTCACAATTTAGGGATTTAACATGTAATCAATGGACTATGACATGGAAACTTTCAGTTTAAAATATAAAAGCATAATTCACTTGGAAACACATTTAGACATGCCTTTTAATTGATTTAACATGAAATTCATGGATTAATTTCATAAAGTAGTATAAGATTTATACTTGTAAGTTAAAATAGGGATTTTTGGTTGAAAGAGTGAAAGGGACCCATTGTTGAATTACCACATATCGCATTAGACAGTTTCTTGAAGATTTCTTGAGGGTTTGTTGAACTTGGAAGCTTGAACTCTTAATTTCTTGAGAAAGAGGCTTGGATATTGTACTTGGGAAAGTAGAAGGGTTTCGTAAAAGTAATTTTAAGAGGAAAGAGAAAATAATACCCATATGGTTGATCCCAATAATTTTATGTACTACTTAGGTTGAGTGAAATGTCCCAATTACCCCTTAGTTTAATGGAAAAAGAGATGGGAGAAACAACACTGGCATGTTGCAGACCTCCTTCGAACAGAGCAAGCCCCGCGATGTGACCCTTAATTTAGTGGAGATAACCTAATATCGTGACACTCAGTCTGGTAGAGCAAAGCCCACACCCTAGTCTTATCACGAAGGTGTAGTGTTATTATTTTTCAAACACGCCCTACGCCAGTTTGAATTCCAAAAACTCCCCTAAGATATACCTTTAATAACTACGAACATATTTCAACCTAAAAACCAATATATCATGGTCGGAAAGACAAAAATAAAAATCCAGGATGTTTAGGGGTCTTATAAATGACTAAGTACGCAACACAATGAAAAATCTCAAGCTTTGAACTCCTTAAGCTTGCATCTAGAAGCTTAAAAAAGCTTAGAATTTTATAGGGTATTACAAAGGAAAACTTTAAGAGATATGGATTTTAGTGGATTACAAGATTGCCTAGGAAGTACAGTGACGTGATAGTGAGGTAATTTTACGCAGCGTACAAGGGCGAGTTAAAGAGATAATATTCACATGGTCAATTATGGAAATGTGGTGAACCTATACCATCACTAACTATTTGGGGAATGCAGGTATATATTTACCTACACACTATTAGCAGATTCTTACATGGACCAGATTATCAACCTCTAGTAAACACTACTGAAATAGACAACCATCTGGAGAAGATTAGAAAAATTACACAAAAACAGATAGGGTCAGAGAAAAATATTTGCCACTTCAAAAGGATTATGTGGCATATAGAATCCAATAGTGAGAATACTGTGTGGGTTGTCGGAAGCCCATGAGTAGCCTCCCCTCAGATCGAATAGAATACTCCTAATTTCAAAGCCAATGTATGATGGATGTTGGCCCGATAAAGGATTTGTCCAACAACTGGGGACAATGTTTTGAGTGGAGTTTGAGTAGATTTGATAACTGGATTCATGGCCATTTACAAGTTTGATGTACGAGAGTTCTTAGCTAAAAAAATGAGAGATCGAGTTTTAAGAGAAGAAAAATTACTACTTGCATGCCCATGTATGATCTGTAACTTTGTTTAGTTGTAGGAGTGCAGGAACTCCCCAATATCGATGAGATAATAGAGGCCATGAACACCACATATATTAGCCTAATAAGAGACACAACCAACCCATTGGCTAAACAGGTGAGGTAAGAAGCTGATTTACTTATAGAGATGTATAGATAGAGTGGTCAGGATGGGACAACTAATTCTGCTAAGTCGGGTGGACAGACTGGGATCGCATAGACTTTAGCTATAGATTGTACATCAGGTGCCCCACCTCCAGTGCAGTCTTTACCACCCCTCCCGAGAGGTATGCCTTCTGGTTTTATTATGATTTCACAGGTGATGTGGATTGAAGATATGATAAGACTGGGTATGCTAGAGACCAAGGTTTGAAACATGGAGGGAGTGTAAATCCTTAATTAACCTGAAGTTGGCAAACAAGGATAAGCGGGTCCAAGTGCGACCTGATGATTTGGAGTTGAGGATGATCTGACAGTTGGGTAGCATCCATACCTTAGATATTATGGAGTTTAAGTCAAAAGTTGTTAAAATTAAGAAGATGGTCGGGGTGTTGTATGATAGACTTGTTATCCCATAGCCCATGATTGAGATAGTTATGCCCACGATCCATGTTGATAATATCTGGGGTATTTTAGACAAAGTTGAGGTACAGGCTAAGTAAACTTGATAGAACATAATATAGAGAAAGAAAAGAAAGCATGGGGAGAAAGATGCTATAAAGAAAGATAAGACAGATAGCCTACAGAATAATCAAAACTGGTATATACGGGTTCGTGAGCTGCAGGAGTTGGTAATTCGATACCACCTGTTGTTGACATTAAGTAAGGAAGTGATGTAGACCTATCGATCGAGATAACATTAAGTGCACCAGCCACCACTAGTGCCATGGGTGCTGACCCAGTCCCAGTAGATTGAACTCATGATGATTATGGTGCAACCTAACCAAATGGGTCACATGGGGATACTAAATGATTCGACTCCTTAAGCGCCCATGTATGACCTCTCATCCTTTCTTTACATTTTTTGGCACTTGCGATAGTGCAAGAATTTTAGATTGGGTGGGGTTGTATATGTGATTTTGAATGTGTAGCATTACTTGAAAATCTAAATAGTTGAAAGTCTATTATGGCTTAAAGGTTTTGTGCTGAAAAATAATCGAGAAACTAGGAAAATTTGTACGTATGCTAGAAGAGTGATTTTTGATTGATTTTGAAGAATTATTCTTTATTCTGTATATTAATGAATTTTGGTTTAAAATTGATTTGTGATTCTAGAAATATGAATGATTGTGAATTTGAAATTATTTCACTATAAGTATTTGTATTTAATTAAATTGTGATGAAAATTTGAGACCCCTCTTAATTGTATGTTAATTGTGTGATATATGTGTGTTTGAGACTATTTTGAATATGATAATGGAATTAGAATTAGGGATATAAAAATTAAGGAAAACAGTTGCATAACTGGATAAGTAGTACTTAGCAATGTAACCTTGTGTAAATGGGTGTAAGGTATTACTGAGTTCCTGGTGTGTAGGAATCTACAACTTAGTCGATTGTTTTTACTTATGTCTAGGATAGTAGAGTAGGAAATTATCATAGGCCATTTTTTTCTGAGTCCACTCGAGCCGAAATGTCCAACCAAATAATATATGGATTTCTTTTATCAAAATAATTCAGCCTAATTGACCCATTTCTTTGATTATACCAATTTCACCTTCCCGTTTCCCTCACAATGAACTAGTTTTTAACTTGGACCTCCATGGACACTGTGCAACTTAACTCAAGCAAATTAACTAAGTTTAGGGTGGCTGTTATATGGGTATGTAGGAGAAAACGAGTATGACAAAATAGGTGTAAATGAATAATGATAGGTGTAGGTAAAATAAAAGAAAAAGAAAAATAAAATTGAAAAAAGAAAAAATAAAATGAAAAAAGAAAACCGCACTTGGACCATGAATGCACTTGAAATAAAAAGGGAGGTATAAGGGAAGATATAAAATGGAAGAATAAGTGAACCCCAAAGAAAGCATAGTGACAAGGAGGCATAGTAACTAAATAAATAAAAAATGGGGACCATACTAGCCCCAAATCTACATTACAAGCCTAATAAGTTCCTCCAGTGATCCTACCTCGATTGTCTGAAAACTTAGGAAGAGAGCATTAAGGCAAGCCTATGGTATTCTTCATACATAGGTGATACTTCTTTGCAAGCGAGAGAATCTTTTTTTATATCCTTGAATAAATTAATTGATCCATACAAAGAGTCAATGGTATTTTTTTGACTATGAGCACACACGGGTTATGTTGTTAGGTTGCTAGATTGTTTGGTGAATGCAGTACGTATCTAGGCCTAGTTGTCTATCACAAATGTAATGCCATCATCAGATTCCCTTGTGTTTCTCCCTTTGCTAAATTGTTATACACAGTTTGAGTCTTTAAGAGTTAAATTTAGGAGTGGAATAACATGATTGAAAATTAAATTAAAAATCACTGCCATAGGTATCCTAGGATCTTCCTATTTAAGCATCATTTTTGTATTTTGAGATAGAGTTTAGTTTCTGTTTGCCTGAGGACACGTAAAATTCGAAGTTAAGGGTGTTGATTGCCGTGGAAATACAACATTTTTGATGCTTAAAACCTTGAGCTTATGCTTGGACTTAGGTTGTTTTAGTAGATATGATGCACTTTTGTGTTTATTGCATGTAAAATAGGTCTACAATAGTATTGAGATGAAAATGGAAGAAAAAAACTAAGAAGGACAAAAGTCTTATCAATAGACAAGCTACCTCATGAGTCATCAACACACCATACGATTCGTAGGATGAATCGTAAGCACAACAGAATCAAAGACCAAAACAAAATACTAAATGAAGAAAATATACAACTTTTTCATATAAGTCGTAATCTAAAGGTAAGGGTCTTGAAAAAGAATCATAAGCATAAAAAAAATCTAAAGCTACCATCCAAAGTTAATGTCTTAGAAGTATACGAGCCAAAAGTCTGAGTATGACTCTTAATGGGAAACTGTAATTAGACCAGTGTTCAAAGCTACAAAGAAAGAATTCCCAAGTGGATACGAGTGAAGGCCATGAGTCTTATAATCAAGGAATGACTCATGAGCAGAAGTCATAAGAAGAACATAAATCTTAATCCTTTGGAGATCAGAAAATGGAATGGATACGAGAAATATGATATGACTCATATGATAAGCAAATGAGTGAATAAGTGAATAGTACCATGCGCTGACATAACTTTACCTTTCCCATTTTTATTATGATTTTTGAGTATTTTTGTATACAATAATACCCTAGTGTTTATCTTTTATTAGGTTACATTCTTTAAAACATTTTATGTTCCAATATACTCTATTACATAGTTTTTCTTTCTTCTTGGGATTTTGGGTTATTATTCAACAGTAGATTTCGGATTTTATTCTCCTCATTATTGTGCAAATAACTACATGCTTTCTTTATTAATTATTATGGATTATTGCGTGACCATGATTGGCTAATTTCCCTTGCTAGGGTTGTGGGAACCCTGGTTGATTAACTACGTAAAGGAATTGGGAGATTCATCTATTATAAAATAAACTACATGTATCTTAATTATCTTCATCATAATTAACCTCAAAGCAACTGCAGAAGCTTGGGGATACACTATTCATAAACATCCTTACAAGGGAGTTTGTGATTGGGTAAAGTGGATTTAGACAATAATTTGAGATTCACTCCATCATCACTATTCTTGTATCTTATCTAATCCACTCAAGACTCAAAACTAAGAGTTGAAATAAAGTCATAGACAAGGAGAAATAAGGCGACACCCTAAGACTCACAAGGTAAGGGTGAGATCTATAAACATTGTTGATTAAAAATAGCTTGTTGACTTTGCATGACGAGCAGCAGATTAGGTAGGTTGAACACGAGAAACTTATGGAGTTAAGAAGCCTGGTGGAAAACAATCCTATTGTTTATCTTCTATTGTTTTCTACTCAAAACACTCCAGTCAGTTACAACTTACTGATTACATCAAAAATCTTGCATTTAATTTTCCACACTGCTCGTGAATTACATCAAGGTAAGCAACTATTCAGCATCTTCCCTATGGGTTTGACCCCAACCTAGTTGGATTACTATATTTAGCATCAACCACGACATACTTTATTAGAGGTTAGTTTTGGGTGACATCAAATTTTGAAAAATTTGATTACTCCAAAAGTACACCTCTTTATAAGTATAAGTAGTCCTTGTCAAATATAGTAAACCAACTAGGTTGGGGTCGATCCCCCAGGGAATAGGCCAAAAATGTATCTCAAACTTGTTAAAATCATCGGGCAATGCATACTTGTTAATCTATCAGGGTTCCCACAACCCTGGCTAAAGGAAATAGTCATTCATAGTTATGAGATAAATCATGGAATCCACAAAAGAAATTACAAAATAAATTTCCAATTAATGAAAGAATAAATCCCAATGTGTTAAATTAAATAACAAACTAAGAACAAGCCAAGAATAATAAGTGTATAGGATCGCCGCCAAGGTCTTATCCCTGAATGTGTGAATAATCAATATATGAATGTTAATAATTAATACAATGTCTAAAGTGTATTTATAGATTACAAGAAACACTAGAAATCAAATAGAAATCACATCCTAAATAAAATACAAAAACTCTAGAAATCAAATCCTAAATAAAATAGGAAAACATAATTACCTATACTTAGGACTTCAAAATATCATTGGAGTTTAAGTGGAATACATAGAAACCCTAGGAAACCATTCCTAACTAAAATAGAATATGAAAACTAACTCGTCCAAACTTAGGACTTATGTGGTCTACTGGTAAATTCTCCTTACGAATCGTATGTTACTAGTTATATGTATTCCAGTGAACATTTGTAGGGATACAAGCTTCTATTATCCTTAAAATTCCACACTAGGGATCTTACTCACTCCTTTTGAGTCATATTTAGCCTCCACTTAGCTTCTGCTATTGCCATCTACACGAGTAAAGCTACTAGTCGTAAGGTGATGTGATGACTCATAAACTAACCAGACTTCAACATTTTTAGAGATTTTTGGTGACTTTACATGCATATAAAGATCACAAATAGCTCTTATCTTATAGGAAAGTTAAAGCATTAAATCCTTGTGAATTTTATAACTATTGTAATTTTCAACCGAGCATAAATTTTTGTGTACTTATAATTTTTTATCTCCAGACCCACCGACGGATAGACAATTGAATTAGCTTTCCAAATATATAAATTTTTCCTTAATATGATATTAGGGTGAAAATTTATGACAAAAATACTGAATACTGTCGAATCTCTGTCGTAGCTGTCCAAGTTATGACTCGCAAGGTGTCCTTACGGGTAGTTAGGAGGAATTCATAATTTACCACAAATGCCTAAAAATGCTTAAGTAGGTAGCAAAACATTCAAATTTTCATATTTCTTCTTAAATTTAGCATCCCAACTCCTAATTTCCTATAAAACAATGCCTAAAACATATCAAATCTAACAAAATAGCCTTAATACATGCATATTCTCATAGTTTAAGCACTGTACGTGCTATATTACTATATCACATCAAGACCCTCAACATAAAATGTTGCCTGTCATCATTCAACATAACTTAACAAAACAATATGATGATGCTTAACAAAGGGAAACATAAGATACCTATGGTAGTCAATCATCAATTTTAGATCAAAACACATTGCCCTCTCTGAGTTCAATCACTTTAAAACCAACTGCGTGTGTTAATATAGAACAACAATGTGGTATAAAGGAATCAAGATACGGTATTACATTAGCAATAAATAACCATGCATATATTCAAGTTATAGTATCCAAACAAGTAAGTTGCTAGTAATAAAACCGATGTGACCTCATACAAGGAAGTCCTTCCATACTCATTTATGAAATCTAGTATGTCAATGTAAGGACGGTCAAGAGACACTCACTCTGAGAAAGAAGTTCCAATAAATGCATGTCAAATATCATAGGGTTTCCCTTATTTTCTTTACCTATGTTTTCAGACAGTTAAGTTAGGATCACTATAGGACATTTCTTCAGCTTATAACGTAGGCTTGGGGATGGTATAATACATATTTATATTTAAAGTGATTAAGCCTTCTTGGTACTACACTAACTTTAGGGTCCACACTTATCGGATTTTTTTACTTTGTTTCCTCCTTTATTTCTACCTTTTTATTTTAAAACATATTCAGGTTGGGTGTGGTCTTTTAGTGTTTCTTTTTCTCTTTTTCACAATTTTTCTTTTCATTTTCTTATTCTTTTCTTTTTCTACCACACCCAACCCTTACTTTCTTTTCTCTTATTTTAACTTTTTTTATACCTATTTTACATCATGTACCCTTATGATAGCTACCCTTAACATAGGAGATTTTCTTTAGTTAAAGTAAATAATATCCAAGGAGGACCAGGGCCAAAATAGGTTTACTATTATACAATTGGGAATTTGATAGTTAAGCAAGAAAAATAGGTTCTAAGTATCAAAGATAAGGATCAAAGGATGCTAATTCACTCATGGAAGGTCAATTAATCTAAAAGTTGACTACTATCAAAAGAAAACTATAATCCTTTCCTAACCACTATCCTATAACCAGGCATGTTTTGAATTTAACATACAAAGGGAACTAAGTAGCAGTTCACACACACATGGCAGTGAGTCATTTTTGTAAGCTACCTCCTATCTTATGCATGCTCAAGTTTGCTATTTTTAATATGTCCCTAATACTAATTCCATAGATAAACTCACAATAGTGTCATATATACACGGATCACATATTTAAAAATATCCAACTAGAGAGGTATTTATCATTTATCTCAAAAATCAACAAAAATATGTCAACTGCCCCAGATAATTATTTTTCTCCTACTTAACAACAAAATATTAAAAAAAACACAATATGCCTAAACATGTCAGCTATACTAGGAATAGGACTCTAGAGAAAAGAGGCACGATAACAAAAAAACCAAGAGGACATCAAGACCTACAAGTATCCCCATAGAACCTTAACTTAAAATCATACATTTTCCCCAATGCACCAAATTTCTATGAAACAAGAATGTTAGGAATGTACTTGTGGCACCATAGGTGCAGAGATTTGTTGTCAATTACGAATTAAAATACAAATAATAAAATACCTTAGGTTGCCTCCTCAACAACACCTAATTTTATGGCGTGGTCTGACGGGGCTATGTTGGGTTCTCAAACATCATAAACAAGCCCATGAATACCTTGATTTCTCAGACTTCATCATGGTATCCCAAGAGTTGGCTTTCAATTTTATCTTTTCACTTTAAACTTATAAATTACATCCCTAATTATTTTTGTAATATTATACTATGCACATGGGGTGAAGGTATAAAAATAAAGGACCCAAGAAATCATTGTGGCATATTGTACTTCTTGCTCTTATGTGAGAAATACAGTTCTTCGAATCTAGCACATCAAATTCAATAATATAGACATAAGTTTCCTTCTCCTTGCATTCTTCTACAATCTTAGATGGCTCTATTAAGATCATACTATCCAAACACAATGTGGAAAAATGCTTTGAAAGAGGTCCAACATGCCCCAACTCAGGATTTGAGGTCTTCTTTAAATCCCCACACAACTCTAATATGCTTTCCTTAAGAGAGACAATATGCATAAGATCATGAGAAATTTATGACTTCTCTAATTTTATCTCGTCAAGTTGGCTTTTCAAAATTATTTTAGTCTCACAACACATATAACTAGGTTGCTGGGTGTTACACATAGTAGATTTTGAATCCAACTCTACTTGTACTTGGTAGATATCCAAGCCAAACCTATCAACCTTTTGAAAGTGATCTTGTCTTTGTTTTTCAAAGAGTTCCAACGTGTAAGGCATGTTCTAATTATGTTCAAATAATATATTGATTACGCTCCTAAAATAGTGCACCATATTAAAGAGAATAGGACCAATAAATAAGTAGTCATCATCACTCTATACTATCTTTGGCCAGGCTTTCATCTCAAGAAGAGTAGGTCAACAAAATAAAAAAACAAAAAAAATAAAACCCAATAACTGCAATAATTTCAATCAAGAATTTTGAGACCATTTTCCCCAACAATGATGCTAAAATTTGATGGCGGCCGCTTTATCCTTCTAAGGAGGTGTACTTTGCGCATTATCAATCATATTCTTTGAGACCTTGTGGTTGGGAAATTGTATAATATTTCCATTAAATATCTCTCACACCTCATTTAGAGGCTCTCCATTTAATTAATGAAAGTTTGTGATTTTGTGATGCGATTGCAATATCTTTGATGGTGGGAACTATCGATCTACAAAAACATTGATAAGTTCATTCCATGATTTAATGGACCCAGTGAGAAAATATAATACAGGCAATAACACCTCACCCATTAGAGAAACTTGAATGAGGCATAACCGAATAGATTCTTGTGAGATGTGAGCATTGTCAAAAGGGGCACATATTTCAACAAAATTCTTCAAGTGGAAATTTGGGTTTTCATGAACTTGACCCCAAAAGAAACCTTTCATTTCAATGCTTCATAACACTCGTTACGTTGACTACCCCATTTCCTTGATTAGGTGGGATATAGATAGAACTCTCACGTCCAATATCATGGAGTTTCTCACCATCATCAAGAAGACCACATCATCATCAAGAAGCCCATCAAAGGTCCAGACATTACTTGCATGATAACTCGTTGTGTCATGGACACTATTGAAATCACCTAAAAAGATATAAGAACACCAAAAATAAATAAATAATACCCACTCCGGGTAAGCCCAGAGCTACCATAAACACAACACAAACACAAACTATGTTTCACTCCCCGATAATGGCACAATTTTGATCACACTCAACTTACTCCCTGATTTACAATAAATGTTATTGATGCCAACTATAATAACCCAATTTAAGTTGGGGTCGAATCCTTAAGGAGTAGAATTAGTTTTCAAATCCTATGAGTGTCAATGCTACTAATGTTATACCCATAATATAAACAAAATAAAAGACATAAATTAAAATGAGGGGGTTGGTTAGAAGGTTGTTTTGATATAATATAATTGAATTACCAACTATGAAAAAAAATGTATATAGTATTACAATAGGAGAATAGTCTCGAGATTATGTCTTCTTATGTGGAAGTAATGCATGGGTTCAAGATAATCAAATGCAAAACCTAGTTCATGCTTATATAGGTAGGCCAAATTAGGGGTTTTGATGCTAGTTTTTCAACCAAACATAAAAATATAACCCCATGGATCCATTCGAATACTCCATAGGTGTGGCAAACAAATCCACCCAAAACATTAATTAGGCATCTCTATTTCTAGGAATATTCCCAAAACATTTAAAATTCACAATCCATCACTATGTCTAAGATAATGTAAAGGAATAAGATAAATGCCTAATCCTTTTTCACTAATACCCCATATCTCTCTTTCAAGATTGGTAAAGTATCCTTAATCATACTTATATCCCTCTTTCAAGGGTGATGTGAGATTTTGGGAACTAAACCTACACATAATTGCACCCTATTTCATAATAATTCCAAGATAAATGTTTAGTTACTCATGAAATTTAAGGGAAAAAATGGTAATTAAAAGCTTCCATTTAATATGTAAGTAGGAGTATTCTTCAATTTGACTTCAATTACAACTAAACTCAATTAGAAAATTAACCAAAATATTTTTTCCCAAACTAGTAGGTTTTTACTATGCAAAAACATCAAAATCAAGTTGGAGATATCCAAAAAATTAAATAGTTTTTATCCTATTAAGAATTAGAATAAGCTGTGGGAAATGACAAATCTACCCCTGGCTATTTTCTACTCAATCACAATCACTGAATCTTTATTGTGATTCGGTCTCCCATATTACGGTGAGCCCAATGCAATCACCATCTTTACTAATCTTGACTTGTCGTGATTGCAACCGTCAAACAATGATTGTGGTAACTGAGGGTCTCTTTCTACTCATGCTTTTTCTAGTATTTGAACTAACTCTTCCTTTTTTGATATCTTTTCATCTCATTTCACTTATTTTTTTCCCATCAACTATATACCTATAACACCTGGGAATTAGTGCATTTAAATGATAAATTCATCTCATTAACATATTTAAATCATAGTAGTGTGCATGAATTAGGGTGTCAATGAGTGGTAAATTAATCACTCATCAATACCCATATTGCACCATCGTGTTTCGAGTCAAAAAATACACTAAAATCCCATATGGGTCCTATTTAAAAAAAATTACATTTTCAAATTCAACCCAACATTCCCTTATGCTTATGTAGAAATTAACCTCATAAATGGGTGAAATTCGAGTTAAATTAATGATAAAATCAAGACACCAAATTTTAAAGATTTTTACAAAAAATAGGAAAATATACTATGAAATTGGAAAAATCATTCCACAAAATTCAAGAAGTAATCGCATAATAATAGTCACCCAAGCTTCTCAAATCACCCACAAGTTTCAATCCCAAGCTATCTCACCTTTAGGGTTTAAGTGTCAACATAATGGATGAATAATAGAAAAAAATAAGTTGAAAATAGTTTATTTATACCCATCCATGGTATTTGGGTGTCGCTAACGCAACTCGGTGATTACAATTATGTTGTGGCTGCTAAGATGAGTTGCGATCGAGACCTAGAGCCCTGAAATTATGGCGTTTAGGTGGCCTATAAAGGTTATGGTGGTCCATCCCCTTTGGCTCTCTAATAGTGATCGCACCAGTTACTGCTGAGACTTTGAATTGTCCATATTGCCACCACACCCTTGAGATTTTTCTGGAATACCATACATGTACAAGGACTATGTTACATTATAAAATTCGATATTCAATACTCAATGGCATGCTCGAAATTTCTATACAAGGTCGTTTCAAATAAAAGTGGGTCCTGCAGCCAATTTCCATCTTCTTAACCTTTTGACCAATAATTCAAAATGAGCACAGGTGACTCAAAGAATATAATAAAAGTCCACCTATCCTAATATCAATATTTTAGATTTGCTGGAGCAGTCAGAATTGGCATATGAGGTCATTTGACTAAAGTTTTAGCCCGATAGCCAATTTAAACCAGCAAAGACTTCAAAATATGAAATTAGCTCTAAATAACAAAAACTTGCCATATAACTAAACTGTCACATCCACAAGTGATAAATAATGTGGCTTAGTAATGGAAAATCTCTAATGGCAAAAATAAGTACAAACACAGAAAATAATTTAAAAGGTCAAGGCCTTATGGTACAAATTTTCTTCACGAGTTATTTGACTAGTTTTGGCTGATTTAGGATAGGCTGTGGAAAGCATAGTGTAGGCTAAATAGTAATATTGACCATAGTCTTCATGACTTGAGATTTAAAGTTAAAGATTGGCTTTTCTAGCAAGTATCACCCATTAAGGACATTTTGAGGTTAGAAAGGACGTGCAAGCTTATCCCCCTGAATATTGGACCATTTTAGATCTTATAAATTTTTAAGGAGATATTATATAAGTTGGCATTACCTATTAGTTTTTTATCCATCCACCTAGTATTTCATGATTATATGATACAAAAATATATCCCATATAAGTCTCACATGCTTCTATAGGACTTAATTATACTATGTGAGAGGTTGGCATTTATCGATGAGTCGAAGTCCATTTAGGCCAGAGATGTCAGACGGTCATGCTCTACAGACATTCTTGTAGTTAAGGTCCATTGGCATCATCATCCAGTTAAGAAGACTACTTGAGGGACTGAGCATGATAGGTAGACCCATTATCCCTACCTTTTTGAGACTTTAGGTACTTCTTAATCCTTTATTTTTTCAAGTGAAAGTCCTTTTAGTACTTGATCTTGTTTTATGACCCTCCGGGATATCTCCTTCATTTTCATGCATTTTTTGTATTGGAGATTTTCTACAGTTTCCCCAGGTCAATTATGTCTTTTTAGGACTGGCAGTTCAGTTACCATATAGTTTGTTAGGTTTTAGATCCATTTCCTATTTAGGATCTTATAAAGTTAATAAATTGGTCCCGCGACATAACCTTAGGTAAATTTTCTTAAAAACATTTCTAACAATCTCAGTATATCCAAAACAATGATTTTATTCTAGGGAGATCCTTAGGCCATGTCCCAAGGCTTTTGGACTTATTTTGGGCTATTGGGTGGAAATTGGTAAAAATATCTCCTTAGGGTATGACACTTCTTTTTACTGTGATGAGCTCAAAAGTAAATTTGGATGGTATCTTTGAGTATAAAATATTGAATTTGGTGAGGTAGCATAGTTTATTTTCTCACATGAGATTCCTAACTAATCCCGAGCATTATATGGAGTTTACTAGGACTAGCTAAACTTCATTGGTATAAGGTATTTAGTGTAGCTACTTAAGAGGTCAGGGTATAACTTAAGGGGTGACAACTTTAGTGGCATTGGACCAATTTAGTTGGGTAGTGTTTGCTACTATATCAGCTTCTTGGTGCTTCATAATAGCGGCTTAGAGAACCTGGCCGACTAAGGCTGAGCCACTTTAGCGACCTATGTGAACTTAAGTGGTGATTAATTAAGTGGTCATTTATCCACTTAAGCGACTATGGTTGGTGTTATTTATACTTTTATTCCTTTTGTACTCAAACAATTTTATATAAGTGCATCCACCATTGGAGACCAATATAAGCTTAGAATTATTGGGGAATTAATTGTTTCTTTTTGATATGATGAGGGTGTTATGGTGTTTATTATGGGTTTTTTAGAAGTATTGGAAGTGGTACTGAGTTCTATGTCCATGGTTTATGTTTCCTCTTATTATTTCCATTATTTATTACCCATTTGTTTCGATTCAAGACGAATGCACATCATTTAGTTTTATCATGGATTTGGGATTAAATGGTTACCTGAGTTCAGTTGGGATATGAATACTTATGTTTTCTTCTTTAGTTACTCCATTTATGAACTCGCCAGCTTATGCGGCCTTGGTAGATTTAATTGTCTGGGCTTATAGGGGCCTAGTTGGGTTATAGTTAGCTTTTATTACTTACCTATTTATATTTACTTAGCTTGCATTATTTCACTATATTAATGCTTTTACTATATTTGAGCTCAATTGACAAATGATCAGTACTGAGTACCTATTGCTTTAGAACTCATACTGAACTTCTATATCTTTTACCTAATGCATACCTGAGTACGATCCATTGGCATTGAAGTTATCCTCGGGCTTTGTTGTTGATCCGAAGAGAGTGTGAGCTTTCAGAGTTCAAGGTTGATCCTCTATCATCTATTTTTGTTATAGTCTTTTGTATTTTGAAATCTATTACTCTTATTTTGTTGTAGTGTATCTAGGACCAACCTTAATAGGTCATGTGAGGGTTTTATTTTATGTATTTTATCCTCTTTGTTTTTCCTGTATGATTTATTATAAATGTATAATTCGTTATTTCCTAATATGTTATTTTTTTAGTGGTTTTTTTTCTTTTTTTCCTCTTCTTCCTGTTATCCATTACTTGTTGTTCTGAGTTATGGCTTGGATTACCTACTAGTGGGTTGGAGTAGGTTCCATCATGACCTAAGAACTTGGTTCATAACAATCTCCAATTATGCTAAACCTCACTATGCTGATAACATGCCCTATCTTTAGTGGGCCTTTAAGATTAGGCCAAAGAAGTGATATACCCATTATAATCGAATGAAGGTTTGTTAGCCTTAATGAACCACCAGTTGATACCATGGCTGATGGAATGGGGCACCCAAATCCCATGAAAATGAGACCTCTAGTGAAAGAGCTATCTTAGCTATCACCCTTTTAGGCCTTCTTTTCTTCAAACTTCTCTTTGCAATACTGTTTCACCCATTCAACATTACTAACATACTCAAACACTTATTAAAAAAGAATTCCAAAAGTCATCTTCTAAAGCACAAATAGTTGAAGTCTTATACTCAACCTTTTGAAAAACCAACTAATCCTTTCCTCTTTTATGAGCAACAACTATAATGAATACTTAAAGAGTTAGTGAAATCATGTCTCATATGCTACAAATAAAGAACTTCCCTACTCAATACTAGTAAAATCTTCACACCTCTTATCTTGTAAATTATGAGTAACATACTTTTCAAAGAAGATAAAGTAAAATATTAAGAGAAAAAAATGAAAGAGGTTAGATACCAATGTCAATCACCAAATACCAATTGTACTCAAATATTTGTATAAAATAATAAAACAATTGAGATATCCTAATGTGATGTACCATTTTAAAGAAATGTATGGATATCTCCATACCAATTTAAAAGACTCTACCTGACATGTCCTTCCTTATATAACACAATAAATAAACCTAAAGCTCTAATATTGACTTTTCACAATCCAAATGGCCATGAGTGTCAACATACTTGGCATGGCCCAATTTCTCAAGTCATGGTGGCACGTACCTTATCCCACCAGTAGGAATGCCAAGTTATACCTTGGAATAATAGGTAATAGGCTATCAGGTAAAAATCATAAAAACACCACTTATAATGAAAACAATAGTAATTATAATTGAATAAAACAAAGGAAACATATAAGTTATATCAAATGAAGAAAAGAAAAGTATAAAAATATACAAAAGAATCCCTTCCATGACCAGGTAATAATAGTATTAAAGCCACTACTAAGAGATACCCAAAGTACGAGAAAGAATCCAAAATATATAGTATATAAAAGCAGTCACCAGTACAAAATACTAAACTAGAACAGATAGAGAAAGATCAGCCTCGAACGATAGTAACCTCACCCTGCTCCGGAGCAGTAAGGGAAAATAAAAATCATGTCATCATCGCTTGCTTGTACTTGGATATGCATCAAGTTAAAGATGCAGAAGTTTTGTATTAGCAATGGGTACTCAGTAGGAATTATTTTCCAATTGAACTTAATACAGGAAATTTATAATTAAAATATGAGGTTGTTGTGACACCCTGCATTTTCGAGCAACAATTTGATCTGTTGTTTCTATATGTATAAACTTGACTCCAATTATGTCCATATAAAAATAAATGTCATGATTATTATCCTAGTGTGAAAATTGCTTTTAAAGGAAATAATGTTCGTATTAAACACTTAGAGTGAAGTGGATTAAGAGCTTTTGTTATAGGTCAAATTTTGTAATTTGATTCTACCAGGGTAAAATTTTAATGTTTATAACTTCTACAATATGTTGAATTTTAAGTCTCATTACCCTCTTAGATAAATATAAAAGTGCCTTCTTTCCAACACATCTGATTTTGCCTTAATATGATACCCGAGTAAATAGTTATCGGCATTTTCTTGAGGAACTAGTGACGGTCATATCACCATCATGTGGAGCTTATCATAGAGATTTCCCTCCATCGAGCAATTTATGGTTCTTTTTACTTTGGAGGAGGGGTATTAAAGTCTTTTCACTTATAAATGACCCCTAAACACTATATTAACCTATTTCCATCAGTTTTTACAACAATATTGACTATTTCACACTTAAAATCTGCTCTATCAAATTCCATTTTTAAAGTCAAGACTAGGGTTCAAGGAGGTGGTCATGAAGGGTCCTAAGGGTGTTTTCTTCCTAAAATTTCTTGGAACTTAAGGCATGTACATCTTTTCCTTGAATTTATAATTTCATTAATAGCATAAATTTATATTAAATTCATAGTTTTGATATGGGTTTTGGTTTTGTTGAGGGCATTGGACTTGATTGTTCTTTAACATGATTTCCATGGTTTATTATGGAACAATAATGTTGAATTAATATTTGTGAATATGGTGGGTTGCATATTAATGGTAAATTAAATTTCAGGGTACAATATTCCCCTATTACGTGGTTTTAGTCCTAGAAAAAGGTATGCCCTCAAACTGTCTGTGAAATTTTCGTTAAATATGATTTTGTCACATAGTTTGACAATTTTTGAATCTTTACATTGCATCAATGGTAAAAGGAACATGAATTTTTTTTGTTGGTTTCATATGATTTTAGAAAGTCCTTTGTGGCTACCATTTAATTTTAAATGGTTTTAATTTTATGGGAAATGGTGGAGTCTAATTTGGTTTATTGGTTTATATGACATAAGATAATAGACATGCAAGTTATGATTTTTCTATGATGATACCAATGGTAAATACTTAATTAAAGAACTCCTTGGTAAACGGTAGTAAATATGTTAATGATTTTATTATGGGATTAAAGGGGGTTGTGTAGTAAAGCCGTATAAGTTGGAGGTCCCAGGGAGAACAACACCGGAAACTAATGTTTGCTTATGTGACAGTGTTATTTGTTACCTTATGCATAATTCCACTCTTTATATTTTAGGGATGTAGTAGTCATCTTATGTTTTCTCCAATTGTGCAGCTAACATACACTGGGCACTATTAGCAGAGAGAGCTGAACCCATACAACCCATGGGTTTCTTTCGGACGACAAAGTTAGACAACCTAAGTTAAAGTTTTAAAGTTCATGCTATGCCTTGTTCTCTTTCTCAGTACGTAATATATATATATATATGTATTTGCCTTTGATGGTATGATTGATATTTGAGTGGTTTTGAATTATTAACTATGACATCATTTGTTCCTTTATCCATGATTTACATGCTAGCACTCCAATCACTAACTGTCTTCAGATGCTATATCCCCATACAATGTAGGATATGGCTACTCTACAACTCCTCTTGAATAGTGAATACATATTCGTGGGATAGCTCGTGAGCCAGACTGAAGTGGTGAGCTTCCATACTTTTAAAGACCCTATTTTATTATTTGATGTCCTTATTCAATATACTTTTTTTGGTCTATGTTTTGCTATTTTTGGGGGCATATCCCGATACTTTATTAGTACTAGATTTTTGTTATAGGCTTTATGGATACTGTGGACATGGGTACTATGGTTTGTTTGGATATTTATCTCATATATAATTTTGAGTTATATTTCCTATCTTGATATATATATATATTGGTAATGTTGGAGTAGGCTAAGGTGGTCGTATCGGGTCCTTGGTAGACTTGAGATACCTATCACAGCAAGAACAGGGTTTGGGTCATGACAATGTTGTATAAGATCCTAGTCTTTGGTGTCATAGGGTATCAAAGAAGTTGTGTCAATTATAGTTTCCTTTATGGTTGTGTAGCATACCACACTTATAAGATAGAGGCTATGAAGTATTTAGGAATGTTTCCCTTGCTTGTTGTCCTATTTTTAGGCTATTGGGTCTAAGGTCTTGAATCTCTCTAATTCTTGTATGTTATCCTTTCAAATAATGACTCCTAGATTATTTTATGTTTAGGAAAGCTCTTTGGTCCGACCTGAGGACAATGTCGATAGAGCTCGTCCTACTTCAGAGGTACGAACGTAGTCTAGGGTCACTGCTTTTGATTTTCCCTATAGAGTCCTACTGGTCTTCACTAATCATACTCCAAAGGGTGACACTCATGCTCAATCACCTTAGGGAGATATTATGAATCTTGAGTTCTCCTATTCTATTCATCCATTACCCAAGATAGTAGAATCCCTATCACGTTAGTATGATCCTATTAGTAGGAGAAAAATAGGTAAAGTGTAAGAGGAAAGTAGGATAAGAAGTCAAGATATTCAGAGTAGGAGAGGGGTCAACAAATTAATGGTCGGTAGGGGAAACAATGGTCTAAGTAGGGGATTCGGGGAAAGTCCCATATGGTTGTCAATGCTCCTTATTCTTAGATTTCTAGTGAACATCATTTTAGAACTGGTGGAGCTCGGTTAGCCTCACTCTATCATTTTATTATATTTTGTGGTCTTTTGTACTATGGTTATTGCAATAAAAAGAAGAATTAGTGTTTTAGTTGTGGTCAATTAGGCCACTTTGTAGTGGGAGTGTCTTACAAGGGTTGCCACTGGGGAAAATATGATCCTTGTTGCCTCTTCATTAGCTCTTAAGCAAAAAGGTGCTACCTCTAGTACCAATAATGGTTGGAATTATCACTATGCTCTCACCACCTATTAAGAGTGTAAGGCATTCCCTTATGTCATCACTAGTACATGGGAAACTCTTCGCTTGTGATGTGTATTGCTTGCTTGACCCCATGTCTACTCTTTTTTATGGGACCCCATTTGTGGATTTGTAATTTAGTTTTAGTTTTGAGTGTATTTTTTACCCCTTTCCCATTTCTACCTCAGTGGGTGACTCTATAATTAAAAGAAGTATCTATAGGGGTTGTGTGGTATCTGTTGGTAGTTGGGAAAATTTGGTGGATTCGATTAAGCTAGACAAATAGATTTTAATGTCATCTTGAGGAGATTATTGAAAAAAGGGGGTCTTGTTAGTGATTATAAAATCTTAAAAAAAGTTAGCTGTACGCATGGAGAGGTGGATATGATGTTAGGGAGGTCAATATTCTATAGACTATGATGGGTTATTTTATAGGATTAAAATAGAATATCATTATTAGGTTGTTTTAAAGCACTAAGGGCCCTTGATTGTATTCTAGTACTTGTAAGTTGGTTTGGTATGTGAGAAGACATGTAAGGAATGTTAGGTGTAGTAGTAATGTGTTTAAAAATAATATGCTTGTGGGCCGTAGATAAGTTTAGTTAAATAATTAATTTAGGTGGGTTTATCTATTTGGAGGACTAGTCTATTATGCGGGATATTTTGTTGGTGGTCCATGATTATTTCTGGACACTATGTTGAACTTTAGATTTCAATTATGTTGATAAGAATAATATCTCGAGGATAGTGATGTAACATTCGTAGGAGTGAATTTGTAAGGTTGATGTAAAGGGTGAAAGGGCTTAGGTTGATGACTTATGAAATATTGGAGTGTGTAATTTTGATTTATGCATGAAGTCTAGTGTTTAAGTTAAAATGGTGGATAAATCAATAGATGGATAAGAGCCTTAAGTTATTAGAATATAGTGTGCTCGGTTTTTGAGTGATATGTGTCATATACACCTCGTCTATGTTTTCCAATTTCTTAAACAAAAAAGTCTAGAGAGTTGTTAAATGGTATTATGTTGATCTGAATTGAGGGAGAAGTAGATAGATTATGTGAACCCTTTGTATAGCTTTAAGATTTTATTTAACTATGATGTTATGATATTAGAGGTGTAACGCTTGAATTCTAAGAAGTTGAAATTAGAGTGCTAAAAGTTTAGAAGCGTATGGCCATGACTTAGATGGTTAGATGAAGTTATGATTAGTATCCTTGAAGGGGATGCCTTAGAAGAATGTAAAAACTTCATATTAAACTTATCGAGGGGAATTTGCCTTCCTGTGTATGGTGACCACCCCTTCCCCATTGTGTGGAATATTGTGCGTATAGATTTAATAAGGGGATATACTTTCATGATCCGGATTGTGACCTTTAAGCAAAGGGGAAGATGACGCTAATCTTGATTTTTTCTAGGTGGTGAGTTTTAGGGATGGATCATGGTAAATCTATTCTTGCTCTAGAAAAATGACTCTAATTGCGGTTTAGAAGAACATTTTACCATCATCCTACATATTCAAATGGTGGCTATGCCTAAGTTTCTTTCTCTCTATACAATCTTTATCCATGTTTCATCCCTCTAATTATGATCACAGTGTTTTGATGTTTGATGCCCATCATGCATATTCGATCATATCTTATGTCATAGAACCGACCTTGAGTTGTGCAAGAAATATACAATGAATTTGAATAATGTTAATCTTATTTTTGAAGCTTCCATTCCCTCATTTACTCTCCTTGTGTTAGGATAGTAGTGGATATAGAAGCATAGTCATGTTTTAGATTAGAGAGTGGTTGATTTTTACTGTAAAATTTTTTGTGTGGCTGTTTTAACTAAGGTTATAGATGAAGTGAGAAGCGTGAGATGAAACTTTTGTTATGTAAAATAGTTAGGAGGGAAATATGTAGTGAAAAAATATCCTTATGAAAGTGATTAATGTTGTTGGGTTTTTGGTTGAGATATCCATATGTTGGTGCAGTAAGGATAAGCTTGAATGTTGTGATTTATCGATACTCAAATCATTGTGTTAAGTGGCTTGCACTCTTAATAAGACATAATGTTGTTTGACTACAGTGAGGGGACCGAGTAGAATTCCTTGATGGGTGTAAGGCATTGACCCCGTAGTTAAGTTTGCGTCTTTTAAATTCTGTTTAGGATTAAATATGGAAGCAATGTATAGGTAGACTCCGACTCTCGTAGCAATGTGTTTTCATTGTAAGATTGAAATGGTGAAGTGTTGTACTAGTAGAAGAAATGATAGTTGAGAAGTATTGCTATATTTAAAGGTTATTAGTATATCACTCTCAAAGTTTCTATCATTTTATTTTTTACCTTCTCGTGCTTGAACTATCGATTTTTTACTTAAATTATGTTCGGGGATGTTAAAAAGGGTAACACAAAAGATTTTTATAATTTTTGGATGGGATTCAGGGTAATTTTAGGTCACAAAAGCAGTAAGCCTCCGTAATAGCCCTGCAACACGGATGTTTGGCCTCCGCGATAAGGCCCACAACACGAACCTAGGAAAAATTTTGATTTTTCAATATTGTCACTTGGGATGAGGAGCTTTTAGTTTTTTTACCTCTTGTAGGACCTTGGTCTCGTTGTCTTGTGATTCATGCTTACACAATTTACTTGGTGATGCCATTAAACCCTTTCATTTTGATTCCAATACATGTTTTTCTTTTGGGGGGGTGGGGTTCTTAATGAGAAGTTACTTACTCACTTCCATACTTTTAAACCTTCAAAAAATATCTATCCATCATTCAAGGAGAATGATTCCAAGGTAGAGATAATGTAACAAACCTCATTTTGAGATTGAATTTGAATCGTTGTTTCTACGTGTATAAACTTGAATCCAATTATTTCTGTATAAAAATAAGTTTCATGATCATTATCCTAGTGCAAATAGTGCTTTTGAGTGGAAGAATTTTCATATTAAACACTTAGAGGGAGGTGGAGTTATTAACTTTAGTTATCGACCAAATTTTAGAATTTGATACTACAAGGGTCAAATTTGAATGTTTATAACATATGTAATATGTAGAACTTTGGGGTTTAAATGATACCGGAACGATCTTCGAAGTTCTAAAATAGTCCATAAAATAAAGAGAAACCTAGAGCAAGATAGAGACAACTCACGGCAATAATGTCAATACACGAGATAAAGAAGACAAGATACAAACATACAAAGTGAAATAAGATAAGGGATAGGCAATATGACATAAGATCTTAAGAAACAATGAGAACCAATATGTGTATTGAATGAAAAGACCCTCAAAGTCGCAATAATCAAACACCAATCTTCATATGGTGACCGTCAAAGGAATCAACTCACATCAAGAACCACCATTTCTAAGCAAATGTTAGTATTGGCTTTTCCAAGCCCTAAACTACAATAGCTTTTCCAAGCCTTAACTAAGGCTACACTAAGGTGGTCTACTCTTAAAGAGAGAATTTTCAATGTTTCAATATTTCATCATTCATAAAACTGGTAAGAAATGACCTAAAAGAGACTATATATAGCCTAGCTTATTACATGGAAAAATGACCAAGACACCCTTAATGACCAAGGGGTGGCCTTGGTATATTTGGAAACACTATGAATTATCCAAAATGCCCTTAAGGAAAAGTGACCAAAATGCCCTTAATAAGGGGAGCCAAAATCGTGAACCTACAAGGTGTGGCCCAAGAGTCCTCAAGTCTTCAAGGTTCCAAGCAATCTTTCACACTCGGGTTTGTCCAATGGAATTCTCATAAAGACCCCTCCAAGCATGATCTCGTGCCTTCCATTTGACTAAAGCTTGATTCTTCACGTAGTGAGTTTGAAGAATATCGTCGAAAGCTAAAGCGACCATTTGATTTATATCATCAAGACCCAACAAATTAAAGATAAATGTTTCCTCTTTCATACTAATCCAATTTTTCTATAATTAGATACACAAGAGAAAATTTATGGGAATTTTTATGAGGAACCACTGAGAGTTCGTGATGGTAGCGTGGCGCAAAGCTTATCATGGAGATTTCCCTCTGTGACACGTTGATGCTTTAAATTCAAGCAATTTATGTTTTTTAAACATGGGAGGAGGGTTATTGAAGTACTTTCACTTATAAACAACCCTTAAACACTACATTAACCTATTTCCATAAGTTTTCACAGCAACATTGATTATTTTACTCTCAAAAAATCTCTTTCTCTAATCCCCTTTTTCAAGTCAAGACTAGGGTTCAAGGAGGTTCTCCTCTTGGTTAATAAGGTTGTTTTCTTCTACAAATTTCTTGTAAATTAAGACATGTACCTCTTTTCCTTTAATTTATAATTTCATTAATGGCATAAATTGATATAAATTCATGGTTTTGATGAGGGTTTTTGTTTGGTTAAGGGAATTGTGCATGATTAGTCTTCAACTTGATTTCCATGATTTTTTATGAAAAAATCATGGTTTACTAATGTTTGTGAATATGGAAGTGCATAGGAATGGTAATTTTAATTCTGGGATACCATGGATTCCCTAATTACTTTGTTTTGGTTATGGAAATTGTATGCCCTCAAACTATTTGTGAAATTACCATTATATGATTTTTTTCATATAGTTTGACTATTTTTGAATCTTTTCATTTCATAAATGGTTAAAGGAACATGAATTGGTTTTTGTTGGTTTCATATGGTTATAGAAAGGCCTTGATGGACATAGTTTGGTTTTAATTTTTTTTGGTTTAATTGGAAATTGTGGAGTCTAATTTTGTTTAATAGTTTATATGGCGTAAGGTAATAGACTTTTAAGATCTAATTATGTTATGACAATACCAATGGTTAATGATTAATTAAAGGACTCCTTGGTAAATTGTTTGGAATGTGTAAATGATTTCAATTTTTGCTCAAAGGGTGTTATGTAGTCAAGTCGTGGAAGGTGCTTGCCTCGAGGGGACCAACACTGGAAACTCACATTTGCCGATGTGATATTTCTCTTGATGACTGTGTGCATGATGTCACACTTTATATTTTAGGATTGTACTTGTCATCTCTGGTTTTCTCCGGTCGTGCGGCTAACATGCACCAGGTGACCTTTCAGCAGGAGGAGCAGAACCCATGTAGCCCATGGGTGCCTATAGGACAGTAGACTTACACAGTCTAGGTTAAAGTTTTTTAAAGTTCATGCTAATCATTGTTCCTTATCCCGGCATATAGCATATATTTTTATACATATAAATGTTTGCATTTGATGGTATTCATGATTTGACTGCTTTTGAATTATCATCTTTTGCATTATTAGTTCCCTTATACCACACTTACATTTTAGCCCTCCAATCAATAACCGTCTTCAAATGTTGTATCCCCACGTGATGCAGGATTTAGTCATACTTCTACTTCTCCTGCATATCGATTAGGTGACCGTGGGACAAATCTTGAGCCATACTGAAGTGGTAAGCTTCTATACTTAAGAATACCCCATTTTATGATTTGATGTCCTTATGTCATATACTATTCTTGGGTCTATTTTTTTCTATTTTTGGAGGCATGTCCCGACACTTTATTAGTACTCATTTTTTATTAGAGGCTTTGTGGAACTGTGGATATGGGTATTATGGTTGATTGTGATATTGATCTCATATAGAATTCTGGGTTATCTTCCCTATCTTCATATATATATATTGGTAACAATGGAGAAGGCTAAGGGTGGGTCTTGGGTCCTCGGTGGACTTGAGATACCCATTACGGTAAGGCCTTATTTAGGTCGTAACAGTTTTAATCTAAGTCAACAGTAAATAAGGATAGAGATATTAAAAACTATTGAGTTATGAAAATGAAATAACGGAATAAGTAAAAGAGATAAAGAATGATAAATAATGTAGTACTAAGAAGGCAAACGAAACATTAACTTTGCCCCCATAAGCCCTTCAGAAGCATAAAAGAAGACAATTAATCCAATTGTGCCCCCATAAAATCGTGGGACACATAAAATGTAATTTAAAGAAAAGTGTACATAACTTATCTAATCTCCTGAAACAGTAGTAGCAATCCAAATGTGAACCTGTCTGGAATGGGAATCAATAGCTAGCAACAAAAGGCTAGACGTTGGGCTCGAACCGCTAGAGGTGGATATTAACAAGAGGCCATATGTTAGATTCAAATCAGAAATTGTGTATAATAACAAGAGACACATACATTACATACAACAGAACTCATAATCAAATATCAGACTCAAATTGGAACTCAAAGTAACCACAACTCCTAGCACAACAGTAAACGATACCAGAACTATCAAATCAACATAACCTGATGTAGAACTCAAACAGGAAACTTATAGTAATCATACCCAACAATAAAAATTAAATCAAAATACTATCATAACTAATGCCATAGTGGTACCGGATTTCACAACAAATGCTAGAAATAAAGTATATGTTGACCTTAACTGCAATTAAAATATATTTAAATAACCTTTCATGTAACTTAGATAAAGAAAGATGAACCTAGGTTTCACAACTTAATACCACATCCCATGATAAAAAAAAAAAAATCATACAAAAATATAATGGGACCAACATTTACTAGAACAGGGTCGTAACGAGGTTAATAAGGCAATATATAAATATCAAATAATATGCAAACTACAACTACTTGTCCAAATTTAGCATAATAGCACAAAATTGTCATAAAAAAGTTCAATTTAAAGGTAGGTTAAGCCTCGCTTACCTGAACTCCAAAGCTAAAACACCTTTGGGAAGCCTACCCATATTGCTCCACTGGAACCCGATCATGAATAACTGGAAGAATAATATCAAATAATAGTAGTTAATTAATTTTTTTCTGCAGTGTTCAAGAATAATATCAAATAATATTTCTCTTACCCAATTATCAACATAGTAAGATGTACCTACTTTAATGTATAGTGCTAAGGATATTAAGGGTGTGATGGAAAATTTCTCCAAATACAAGATAACTTTGAAGCGAATAACAAAAAGTATATATTGAATATGGATGTTATTCTTAAGCCAACTAAATATGACCATGTAAATATATGCTAAGAAAATAATATTAAAAGTACTTTAAAAAATTAGGTGGCATACAATATTAATGTATTTTTCCACCCATTTAACAAATGCCATACCTTTAATCCTTTTCCTCCACGTGGTAGATCACATTACCCTCAGAGTTATAATATAATATGTACTATTACTAGGATATTGTGTAGGTTAGTGGTAAAATAAGTACAATATTATGAATATACCATAACTAACGGAAAATTATTTCTAATAAACCCTGTGCTATATAGTAATAACATTTTATCATGTCTACACTTACTATATTTGCTTAATATATTAATAAGTTATAAAACTAATATAAAGTAATTAAATATAATTAAATAATTTTATAAATATAAAAAACACTTTAGAACGGTTATTAACTAATCTTTTAACCAAATTCTAATTTAATTTAACTATTCCATAACACATTTTGTATTAGTAGATTTCTGAAACGACTGCGCTGTAACTAAACTATCAATCCCATCGAGTAATAAATAACTTGGGGCAGTTGTAGGAAAACTCTATACACCGAGAACACAAGAAAATGATGGGGATGATCGGGAGGGTCATTACAACATCCACTACTAAAAGAACTTTTATCCATAAAAGTAAAGAATAATGATTTATCAGAAAGTTTGAAAAAGTGGGGATATTGTGACTGCATCTCACAGTCGGTATCCCAGGTAGGCTCCTTGATTTGATGGTGAAGCTACTCAACATTAACTACCACAATATCCCATGAGCACAACCATCTGACATCTATGGGGAAAATGGACATTGGTTTCTATACAAATGTAAACATATTGTCCAACTAAATCGAGTCCCACCGAATCATGAGCGACTCATCTGGAGAGTACTACCCAAACATACATATATGTAACACATTATGGATGGTTGAGAAGGTAGGAGGAAATTCCACCACATAAGATACCTCTCCAACTGTCTGTAAAATCACAAAGAGTCCAATATACCTGGGGATAAGTTTGCACCTCCTTGCGAACCTCATCATGCCTTCATGGGCGATATTCATAGGAAGACCCTATCACCAACTCATCAAAGATCTTTAAGCTAAGCCTATTTAGATCGAAAACTCATAATCTACCTTGGTACCACAAGATACCATCACCAATGAACTCAAAAGCAATAACCTTTTGCTTATCGACATTTTCTTTAATGTTTATTAATGACTGTATCCAATACCTATTTATCCTTTATCTCAGCAACAAGGGATAGTTTCCCCATCTTTTTTCACAAACACACCAACATCCTCAGACTGATTTCACCAAAGAACCTTGACTAGAGGGACTTCTTTGTTCCTCAATCTACTAGTATGATAATCTAAGATTTCGACTGGAATCTCTTCATAAGAGAGGCTGTTTTGAATGTTGATGCTCTGAATAGGGACAATAACTGCTGGGTTACCATGCACTTCTTTAGCAAAGAGACATGGAAGACTGGATGGACTGAGGCTAGATCTGAAGGCAACTCAAGATAATAAGCTACCTTACCTAAGCGACAAAGAATTATGAAGGGACCGACATATCGGGGACTGAGTTTTCCTTTCTTGCCGAACATTTTCACTCCCTTCATGGGAGAGATCTTAAGATAGACATAGTCATTGACCTCGAACTCGAGATCCTTTCTACGAACATCTGGATAGGATTTCTGTCGGCTCTGAGCAGCCCAGAGTCTCTCTCTGATCAACTGAACTTTCTCTAAGGCATTGATTACTAAGTCAGGACCTATGATTGAGGCCTCACTAACTTCGAACCAACCAATCAGTGAACTACATCTCCTACCATAGAGAGTTTCAAATGGAGCTATCTGAATACTAGAATGATAGCTATTGTTGTATGCTAACCCAATCAAAGGCAAGTAGTCATCCCAACTTTCCTTGAAGTCAATTGCACACGCCCTTAGCATATCTTTAAGAGTCTGAATGGTCCTCTCTACTTGACCATCTATCTGAGGATGAAGTGCTGTGCTAAGATGGACTTGGGTACCGAGACCCTTTTGGAATGCTTTTCAAAAGTAAGAAGTGAACTGGGTACCTCTGTCTGAGATGATAGATAGTAGAACACCGTCTAATCTGACTAACTCCCTGATATAGAGTTTGGCATAATCCTCGGTAGAATAAGAAGTACTAATAGGAAGAAAATGAGCTGACTTGGTCATTCTGTATATAATGACCCAGACTGAATAATGCTGATGATGAGTTCTAGGCAAACCCATCACAAAGTACATGTTAACTTCTTCCTACTTCTGTGTAGGAATGGTGAACTCTTGTATGGAACCACTAGGTTTCTGATGCTCTATCTTAACCTGCTGACATGTAAAGCACTTAGCCACAAACTCTGCAATATCTCCCTTTGTCCCACTTCACCAATAGATCTCTCGTATGTTGCGGTACATCTTAGTGGCCCCTTGATAAATTGAGTCTCGCGCACCATGCGCTTCTGCAAGAATTTGCTGCCTCAATTCAGTTGCACCTGGAACACATAGACGACCCTGACAATGAAGAACACTATCTTCCTCTTGGGAGAAAACCTCGACTTTCTGATTCTGAACTAACTTTTTGAGCTTGACAAGGCTAGGATCCCTGTCTTGTTTCTCTTTCACCTCGAAAACTAGAGATTGCTCTGAACTACTATGAACACATACACCACCCTCTGAAGAATCAACTAAGAGAACACCTAGTCTGTCAAGCAGATGGATCTCCTGAGCCATCTTTTTCTTACTATCCTCAATGTGAGAAATACTACCCATGGAGAGTCGACTGAGAGCGTCGGCCACAATATTGGCCTTGCCCAGATAATAAAGAACACTCATGTCGTAATCCTTCAAGAGCTCTAACCATCTTCTCTGGCGAATATTTAGATATTTCTGGGAAAGACATACTGGAGGCTTTTATGGTCTGTGAAGACATCTGCATGAAATCCATAGAGATAATGCATCCGAATCTTCAAGGAAAAAACTACCACTGCTAACTCAAGATCATGAGTAGGATAATTCTTCTCATATGGCTTTAACTGTCTGGAGACGAAGGCTATGACCTTACCATGCTGCATGAGGACACAACCTAAAACCACTCTGGATGCATCACAATAGTCTACAAAACCATCTGAACCATCTAGAATAGCTAGAACTGGAGCGGAGGTGAGTCGAGTCTTCAACTCTTGAAAGCCCTTTTTGCATGAATCTGACCACTAAAAATTAATCTTCTTCTGAGTCAATCTGGATATGAGAGATGCAATAGAATAAAATCCCTCGACAAATCATCTGTAATAGCAAGCCAAACCTAAGAAATTCCTAATATCTGATGGAGATATGGGTCTTGACTAGTTTTTTACTGCCTCGGTTTTTTGAGAATCTACTCTAAAGCCATCACCAAAAATAATATGGCCAAGGAATGCTACTGATCTTAGCCAAAATTTGCACTTGCTGAACTTAGGGAATAACTGGTGATCCCTGAGAGTTTGAAGAACAATCTTGAGATGGTCTACATGATCACGCTTTGTGACAGAATAGACCACAATATCATCTATAAAGACTATGAAAAATATGTCCAAGTATTACTTAAACACACGGTTCATCAAATCCGTAAAATCTACTGGAGAATTGGTAAGAACAAATGAGACAACTAGAAATTTAAAGTGACCAGACTGAGTATGAAAAGTTGTCTTTGGAATGTCACATTCTCTAATTGTGAGCTGATGATAGCCCAGTCTGAGGTCTATCTTTGAGAAGTAACTGGCACCCTAAAGTTGGTCGAATAGATCATTAATCCTGGGAAGAGGATATCTGTTCTTCACCGTGACCTTGTAGAGTTGACGATAATCAATACACATCCAGAGAGAATCGTCTTTCTTGCACACGAATAATACTAGCGCAGCCCATGGGGAAATGTTGGGTCTGATGAATCCCTTATCTAAGAGATCGTTCAATTTATCTTTTAGTTCCTTGAGTTCTGCTAGTGCCATTCTGTATGGTGAAATACAAATAGGTCGAGTATTCTGAAGAAGGTCTATGCCGAAATCTATTTCTCTTTTGGGAGAAATGCCTAGAAGATCTTCGGGAAAGAAATCTGAGTATTCATTATCAACAGGGACTGTTTTGAGGTTGGGAGATTCAAAACTAGAATCTTTAACATGCACGAGATAATACACACACCCCTTAGAAATTATTTTCCTTGTCGAAGGTAGGAAACAAGTTGACCCCTGAACGCTGAAATGCAACCCTTCCACTCTAGGATGGGCTCATTCGGGAACTAAAACTGAACTATCCTATTTTTGCAGTCGACTGTGGCATATCAGGAATGAAGCCAATGCATGCCGAGAATGACATCAAAATTAGTCATCTCTAACTCCACTAAATCTGCTGACGTGGATTTCTGAGATATCATAACCAGGAAGTTCCTGTATACCCGCTGTGCTATGATAGTTTTACCCATTAGGGTAGAGACTGAGAAGGGCTCTTCTAGGACTTTAAGAATGATTCCGAAATCGCCTGCTATGTATAGAGTAACAAAAGACAAAGATGCACCTGGGTCTAGCAAAGCATAAACATGAACATGGAAAATCTGTAACGTACTAGTAACGACATCACGAGAATTTTCTTGATCCTGCCGGGACTAAAGAGCATAGAGTCTATTTGGGCGTTGCCTACTAGTAGCACTGGAATTGGCACCCTGCTGGTTCGAACGACTGGACTGAGCTGTAGAATTATTTTGCTGACCCTGAGGACTTGAATGTAGACACTCCCTAATTCTGTGGCCTGGCTTGCCACAACCAAAACAGACATCACTACCGGCTTTGCAAATGCCCTTGTGGTTCTTACCACAAGTCTGACAAAGGGGATTCATTCGGACACTGCTAACACTGCCCTGAGATTTAGAGCTTGGCACTTTGTTTCTATTATCGTCTCTAAACTTCGGTACTTGTGCACTGGCAGAAGAAGGAGCTAGAACGACTGACTTAGAGTGAAACTGTGAACGGTTTCCTCCATCTGACTTGGGGTGAGTAAAGTTGAAATTACCTGACCTTGCTCTCTTGTTCTGCCTCTCCCTAGTCTTAAACTTCTGCTCTTCTACTTGCTGGACATGGGTTATGAGTCTTGCTAAGGTCATATCAACGATCAGCATCGCAGACCTATACTTATTTACCATGCTATCGTTGACCCCTAACATGAACTTACTCCTCTTAGCTCTATTGTCTGCAACCACATTAGGAGCATACCTGGCTAACTGAGTAAATATGAGAAAATACTCCCTAATCATTATATTCCCCTGCCTGAGGTTGATGAACTCAAGAACTTGGGCTTCCCTCAGCTCTTGGGGAAAGAATCTATCTAAGAAGTCCATGAAAAATTCCCACTCGATAGGGCCTGTATTATCTAACCTCTCAGACTTCCACTATTTGTACCAATCATGAGCAACATCCAATAACTGGTAGGTGGCTAACTCAGCACTCTCAATAGAAGTAGCACTGATGATGTCAATTACCTTCTAGACTTGGTCAATGAACTCCTGAGGGTCCTCATCAGAATTAGGCCCATGGAAAGATGGAGGCTTCATCTGGGTGAAGTCCCGAACCCTAGCTTCTTCAGGAGTGGCCACTGTATTGGCCGGAATGACAGGTAGCTGTTCATTCTGTGTAGCCATGGACTGATCAAGTATGGTAAATGCAGCTCTAAACTCCACATGGGAAATATGTTCGCCCAAAGGATCTTCGGGCTGGGAGCTGGCTAGTTTTTTCTCTTTGGGGCCATGGTTTGGAATAAGAGAAGAATGGATTAGACTGAGAGTTTAACTTGTCATTATGCTCACTAGCATGAAATGAATAATGAAGAAAGGGAACTATTTCTAAAACATCTTATAGCCTTCCGCACATAAATATGGCGCAAAACACACCCATGTACAAAACTCTACTAGATGCGACTTTCAGACTTCCTAGGACTCTATTGAAACTGTCTTTGATACCAAGTTTATAACACCTCGATTTGTTGAACCGGAATGCTACATGGTGCTCATGACCCCGAGGGACCACAAGCTAATCCATGACTGATATTTGTACCTGTATACTGCAAATCATAATATAATAATACAGAATAAATAGAACTGTAAGGCCATAAGGTTCAACTGAATACAATCATGTAGGCAAAAATACCCAAAACAACTAAATCTGGACATAAATCTGAAAGTAAATTCAAAAGCCTCTAAACTGTCTGAATAAGGAGTTGAAGGAACATGTCTCCAACTAACTCCATAAAACTGAACTGAAGAAATAAATGAATCAAATCATATTGTCCTCAAATCAATGAGGACTCACTGTGTCTCTGCGACTGGAATGCTACCGCAACTGCTGGGCTGGAGCTCGTGTCTCGGAACCTATGGTGTAATATGAAAAGAAATCACCATAGCGGAAATGCGTCAGTACAACTGGAGTAATGAGGATAGGAGGAAGGTAGGCTGAACATAAAGGGTTCCATGCATGAACAACACTGACTGACTAATATGAACGTAGGAGTGCAAACACATATATAGAAACTGGGACCATGAATACATGATAGCATGACTTGTAAGCTAATACATAGTTTACTAATAACTGTCATGACTAATACTGAAATTGATTACATGGACAACTGTATCTGACAGTCCTATATATACTAAAATTTGAAGAATGCCCTGAGTTCTTTTACTAAGACTGTTACTGAAACTAATAACATGGATGACTGTATCTGACAGTCTTGTATATGTACTGAAATCTGAAGAACGCTCTGAGTTCTTTTACTGAGACTGATATTAAAACTATGGGAAGTAGTGTTCAACCAACATGCCCCGTGTATGCTGTTATGGCTAAGCTGGGATCCGATCTCTGCCCCGACTAAAGGGGTGTCAATACTGCGCCACTGGTAAGGACAACTGTGAGTGATCCTTATCTAGTAGGTACTCAATGAGAATTGTAAGAACCCTAAACTGACGGGTTAAGCACCTCATAAACCCTAAGCTGACGGGTTAAAATGTCTCAACCTATGCTAGCTACGTAGTTCTGGAATGTAAGGATGGCTACTAAGAATCACACCCTGAACTGGAAGGTTAGCTCCCATCCATGGGTTCACTTGATGCTAACCTCTACTCCCATCTGAAGGACACTAAACTGAATAAGTAAGCTGAACTGAATAACTGAATTGAACTGATTAGCTGAACTGTTACTGATTAACTAGACTGATACAAGTGGTATTGTTTAGTAGAGCTAAACTAAGTTTACTGGATTCCAATAACTGACCAAATATTACTGATATCTAACAATTGACTAAGATCATGAAATTTTCCTGAGTCACATGACTGAATGAAGTCTATGGAATCATAGCTTAAGCTCGGATATCATGAAACATGACATGGATCTAGGCACACAGCTGTAGTTTTTGGGTACAAGTACCCCCAGGACTTGATGGAAAGAAACTAACGCACATGACTGACTTGATCATAAGAGTAGAGTCCATAATCTATAATATCATAAGTAGGGATCTCATACTATGCATCGTTATCAACAATGTATTGCATGGAAAGGATTTCATATCACATAGAAGTACTTGCATAATCTTAATATCATGCTCATTGCATAATCATATTAGCAACACATACTAATAGCATGGAAGTTCACGTGGATTGTATGATTATCATGCATGTTGTTCATAAGTAGGATTTGCAAGTAAACATAGCATAATCTCATAAGAATAGTTCATGAGTATTCCAACAACATTTACAAGGCACATTATCCATCATAGAAGTCATTGGAACGTAAGGGCATATCATGAATCCTTCACTTAGTCACAATTTAGCTATATTGTATGATTTCTAGTTCCTTAGGGATTTTATCAAACACCTTACACGCACATCTTAAGCATAGGTGAATTCATCAAATTATACATCATGAACAACCAAATTACATGTTTTCAACTCATATGGTATCATGAGTTCACAAAAACATATAAAGATTCCATCTTGGGAATCACCCAATATCAACAACATGATCATCAACACCCAACAATATAGAAATCATACTTTTACAATGAAAAAGAGGGAAAAAACAAACATTAACATGGGTATAATCATATCACCACAATCAACCAAGCTTTCGTATTTTAAAGATTGATTCTTGAACTCTATGAACGAATTAAATCAATAGATGAACACTATGCATACCTTAGAAGGAAGATTCTTGATGATTGATGGAGGAATTTCCTTGAAATCAGATCTTCAAGCTTAATTATGAAACCCTAGTTATTTTTTTCTCCTTTAGTGCTCTTGGATGATGAGCTTTGAGATAAAAATAGGGTTGCAGTATGTTTAGAAGGTAAATATTTCATAGGGTTAAGTTTAGGGACGTATAAGGAGTATTTAAAGACTTAATTACCTTTAAAATAGCTCAAGACAGAGTATTTTTGACACCGGGAATTGACTTAGGTGGTACCCAAGTGATTACCTATGCCTGGGTTGGCAGGACCTAACCAATCGCCTATGTTTACTGTCTCTACCGAAAATGGGCATAACTTTTCGCTCGAGTATTGGATTAAGGCAAAATTAGTATCGTTGTAAAGCTAAGTCAATTTTCTACAATTTGGTGGGTCTAAATCAGCCAAAATACCACATTAGCATTGAGTTATACTCGTTCAAAGATGACCCTTACAAAATCAAACACTAAAACTTGATGGATTCAAAAACTCTTAGCTTGTATTACCTTAAGTGACTCATATGAACATGATTAATAGATCATAAGCTATCCTATCACTAGGATATTCATTGTAAGTCATGTACTCATGTATGAATAATAGGATTAGAAACATGTGGGGTATTACAATTCACCATACCCAATCACCCACAAGTTTAAAACCATATTAAAAGCATGAAATCTTATATAATACCCATGAGAATTATTGTTCAATTCATAACATTCAAAAACCCCAACCTATTAATGTGTTCTTTGAGAAAAACCTAATAAAGATGCATGCAAAACCTTCTATTTTGAACTAGTTTTCCAATCACTATGGAAACAAATTCTTATGGGAGCAGCCCACCGGATGATTTGCTGCAATAAAATGAAGGTGGAGATAGTCAAGGGATGGTATAAGTTCCAAAATATACTGATTTGCTGAAAAGTAAACCTTACATGCATGAAAATACTAGGGTTCTATTTAAACCTTTTATTATGGTGCATAGTGAACCCTCAGTTACTTGGAAATCATCTGAGGTTAAAAATTTGATTCTTCAAGAGTATTTACAATATGCAATCATTGGAAAATTGTCTTATGGCAAACTAAATGTCAATAACCTCAGAAAAGTAATCCCTAAGCAATGTGGGATTATGGGAGAATGTTCAATAGGTGTTCTTGATACAAGGGAAATACTGATTTGACTACATTAGCTGAGTATTATGTTATATTGCTTTCAACCAGTGCTTACTATATTATGGCTAAGGATCTATCTTCGCAAAAGAGGACCCTTAAATAGGATCCAAGGTTTGAACTGGGGGTGGAAAAAATGATAAGAGTAATGGATTTCATTTTCCAAATCTTCCACTGAATTGTTGTACAATAGAAGCAATATTTTCTATTGCTTCAGTTGTGGCCAAACCTTTAATGGTAGCTATGGCTGCTAAAAATTATACAAGGCCAAGTTGTGCACGTGTAAATGTGGAAGTGGATTTGGTATCTAAACTTCAAAATAGAGTAAAGATTAATGAATAGAATAAAGTCAGTGGAGAGATTAAATCTAAATGGATTCATATTCAATAGGACAACAAACCAAATTATTACAAAGAATGCAGTTTATAAGTCCATGATGTGGTATTCTGTTGGACTCTTTTCCCAGAATTGTTTGAGCAAGTTCAAAGCCAAAAGCAATAAAAAGACAAAATTAAAGAGGGGGAAAATGATCTCGAAACTAAAAAGCAGAAAGTATGAATGGAGAGTAACAAAAATCAATGGATGCAAAGAAGGATTAGGTATATGAAAGATCAATAAGGTCACATACTTAGAGAAGTACTAGAGAACAAAGCTCAAATTGAAACATCTAAGAAAATGTAGAAGTTCATTAACCCAGTAATATAAAGGACAAGGAAAGCACTACAGATTGGGTCAGTAAAAGCTTTAGAACAAAAGAGTTAATATCCATAGAAGGAAGTAAAACTATTAATAAAGGAAATAAAGAACAAGATCAAGGTGATAGAGAAGGAGGAAGAGAAGAAAAAGTCAAGGACAAACAACATGAATAAGCACATTCAAAGTCCAATATAGATAAAGTAACTCAAAATGAATCAAAACAATTATTATTGAGGGAGAAGGATGCTACAAACAATCCTCAACAAATTATGGAGGATGTAGTACCTTTGGCAATTGAATATGGAAATATGATGGACATTGCAAATAGCAAGAAGGAGGACTTGGATATAGTATATTTGGAAGATAATATTGTTGATATAGCAGTAGGTGGAGATTTATCCCCAAAGATGATTAAGTTATTAAAAGCCAAGCATGGAAAACAAGCTAAGAGAAAAAAAGCCATAGCAATAAATCCAAAGCATACAAGGAGTTTTACATCAAAATCAACCTCAAAATGAATGTTTTAATATGGAACATCAGGTCTGTGAATACACAGAAGGCATTTACTAGGCTGATTACTATACAGAGAAGATACCATTTTTGTTTCATAGGTCTTATGGAACCATTTTAGGAAGGTCAATTTGTGAATAAGTATAAGAGAAGAATTGGAATGCAACACACAATAGTAAATATATCAGGAAAGATATGGGTATTTTGGAATATTTTGTAGAGTGTACTATCCTTAGTGATGAGAAACAACTACTTTCTCTTAGAGTGGAAAACCAAAGTGCAGGAATTATGGTGGTAATTACATTAGTTTATGCAAAATGCCCTCAAATTTAAAAAATACAGTTGTGGGAATCTCTGGGTTCTTTGACTGATTCAGTTAATAAAGCTTGGTTGGTAGGTAGGGATTTTAATGTAATAAAAAATGTTGAGGTAAAATTAGAGGGCCTACCAGTGACTTTTGAAGAGACTTAAGATTTCAATCATTGTATTAATACTTGTAATTTAGAGGATATTTCTTTCAAGGGTAATAAATTTTCTTGGTAGAATGGTAGAGTTCGTGGGGAATGCATTTTTAAAAGGTTAGATAGGGTTCTTTCTAATGATAAGATACAAGAAAATTTTCCTATTATTTAGATTGAAAATCTAGTGAGAAGTGGATCTGATCATGCATCTATGTTGTTAATATGAAATACTTAGCATGATCATCTGATTAAACCTTTTAAGTTTCTTAACTTTTGGCTAAAAGAAAAATCATGTTTTGAGGAAATATGGCAGAATTGGAAAGTGGATAAATAAGGGAATCCTTTCATTATCTTTCTTTAAAAGCTTTAAGAGGACTAAAATTGCTTTGAAATAGTGGAGTAAGAAAACCTTGGGAAATATATTCCGTGAGATTACTATATTAGAAAATTTGGTCAAAGTAAGGGAGAAACATTTTGAACAGGAACCAACAACCAATAATAGAGATAATTTGTTCAAGGCACATGCTGAATTGTCATTGCAATTAAAAATTGAGGAGGAATTTTGAAGGCAGAAAGCAGGCTTTTAGTGGTTCAAGGATAGGGAAAGGAATACAAAATTCTTCCATGCAATAGTAAAATAAAGAAGAGCAAGGCTAGGAATAGAGAAAATTCAGAATAATGGAGGTGTGTGGTTAAAGAATGAGGAGGATATATCTGAAGCTGCTACTAAATTCTATCAGAATAAATTTTTGATGTAAGATGATAAAGAAAACATTACAATGTTGAATGTGCTACCAGAAGTGGTAACTGAAACACAAAATGTAGAATTACAGAGAATCCCAACAATTAAAGAAGTAAGACGGGCAGTCATAGGATTGAATAGAAAGAATGTTGGAGGAACAGATGGTTTGACAGGAATATTTTTTCAAGATTCTTAGGATATCATTGCTAAAGATTTTCATGAAATGGTAATAGCCTTTTTCTTTGGATATGAACTACCATGATTTATTACACACACCAATTTGGTATTGCTACCTAAGAAGGTTGTGGTAAATATTTTTTTAATTTAAGACCTATTTCACTTAGCAATTTTTTTAATAAAATCTTCTAAAGAATTATTCATGAAAGTGTTAAGTGATTGTTACCTGATATTGTGTCTAAAGAACAAGTCAAATTTGTACAAGGAAGAATTATTGCTGAGATTATTTTTATAGTACAAGAAATAGTATGAAAAATTAGAAAGAGGGGAAAATCTCCTAACATGGTCATGAAGTTAGACATGATGAAAGCATATGATAGAGTGGAATGGATCTTTTTAACTAAGGTTTTAAGAAAGATTGGATTCTATGAGCAAATCATAGACATGATATTCAGGTCGTTGTCTAATAGTTGGTATTCCTTGTTATTGAATGGAAAACCTAATGGATTATTGCAATCATCTAGAGGGCTTAAGAAGGGGGATCCTTTCTCTCATATATTATTAATCATTGTAATAGAGGTGCTATCTTGAGCATTGAAGGAGTTATTATTAAGAAAGGAATTAAAGATGTTTGGCATGCCTAGGGGAAGTCCAAGACTCAATTATCTTGCTTTTGTAGATGATATGATCATTCTTTGTAAAGCTAAATTGTGAACTATACAATTACTGACAACAACTTTAGAAAGGTATGAAAGGGTGTCGGATCATAAGACTAACAAGGATAAGAGTGTATTGTATTTACACAGTAGTGCATCCAATGGAGCAGTGGTAATGTCAAAAGTAGCTATAGGAATATTGAGGCAGGATTTTCCATTCACTTAGCTAGGATGTCCAATGTTTTATAAGAGGAAGAAGAACCTATATTACCAGCACCTAAGGAACACAATCAATAATAAATTACAATCATAGAAGGGTAAGCTTTTATTCTTTGGAGGAAGGGTTGTGTTAATTAAGCATGTACTTTAGAGTGTCCCAATTCATAGTTTGTCATACATTAATCCCCCTAAGAATGTCCTATATTCTATTCAGAAATGCTTTGCAAGATTTTTCTAGAGTAATATTATAGGAGAAAAGGGTAGACATTGGGTAGACTTGTCTAATATGTGTTTGATAGAAGAAGAGGGTGGAATGGGATTTAGATTGATTCAGGATGTCTCCACAACTCTTTCCTATATACTATGGTGGAACCTGAGAACTAAATCTTCAATTTGGAGTGAATTCATGTTAAACAAATACTGTTGAAAGCTCAATACAAAGGAACTCATCTAGAGAGTAGAGGGTGGTTCCCAGGTCTGGAAGAAACTGTTGCAAGTAAGAAACCTCATTGATCATTTATTTTATGGAAAGTGAAAAAAGAAAATTCTCATAATTATTTTGACAATTGTAGTGGAGTAGGTTTTGTTTTCATAATTATATAATATAGAATAGAATGGGATGGAATATACTAAAGAGTTAGGGATTTGGAGCAGAATGGCCTATGGAATGTTAAAGTGTTAAATGAACTATTTGAGGTAGAACTGGTGGATCATATCTTGCAGAAGGTATCGCAACCTCAAAAAACATTACAAGAAGACATACCAGTTTGGTCAGTGGAAACTTGAGGGAACTTTAGTGTCAAATTAGCATGGAAATACATCAGACATAAAGAAGACACTAAAGATTTCAACAAATACCTATGGATAAAAGGTTTACCTTTTTAGATGATCTCTTTTCTATGGAGAATATAGAGAGATAAGGTCTAAGTAGATGCTACTATCAGAAGGTAGGGCGTGGAGGGACCTTCCAAATATTGGTATTGCATGAATTCAGCAGAAGAGCTTATGTCTCTTGTGTTGTTAAGATCGGATTATGCTAATAGGACATGGTCCTATTTCTATTCTTTTGTAGGTACAAACATACAAGGATTTAGTTTGAGGAACACTATATATGCTTTATGGAATGCATAGGTTAAACCAACGGAGAGAACTTATTTTAGAGCCATTCCAGGAATGATTATGCGGGAGTTATGGAGAAGAAGAAATACTTTGAAACATTAAGGGAAAGGGATATCATTACACAAGATGAGTTTTAATGTAACCAGACATTTGAGAATACTACTCAAAGTAAGAAAAACAACTGTAGAATTCTCATGTGAATGGCCACTAATTTTAAATTAATTTATACAATTGAATCCTAAAATTAAAACAATACCAGTAGCATGGGAACCACCTAACAATGGTTGGGTCAAGTATAATACTTATTGTGCTTCAAAAGAAAATTCAGGGTGTAACTCTTTTGCCTTTTTCTTAAGAAATGCGTAGGGGGATTTAATTCATGCAGAAGGAGGTTTAATGTACGGTACTATATGTATGGAATCAGAGGTCATGGATATTATAAATATTGTAAAACACTATAATTCATCAAGGAAAGATAAAGCTATTTTACAGACATATGCATTATGATGCAGAAGTTGCTAGAAAGGGAATGAGAGATGCCAAGAAACCTAGAAGACATAATCAGCAAATTCAGATAGAACATATAAATAGAGAAGGTAATAAACTATCAAATTTCTTGGCTAAATTAGCATTGAAAGAAGAGTCCTTTGCATATTCAATAATTTAGTAGTTACCAAGTGGGGGAAGAAAGATCCTAAATAGTGATAAGTACTAAGGTTCATACTTGAAGTAAGCAGTAGAAAAATGACAGACATACTGGAAAGGCTACAACAAGGATACGTACATACATCATATTTACAACCTTAGAGGGTAGACAAAAGGAGGAAAATCTCACTTAGCCTGACTACACCAGCCAACAAAAAAGGAATCTCAGTAGGTTTGGGGGTCCAAAAGTCAGATTTTCATTTATTATAGCTGCGAAGTTTGATACCATCAGGTTAACAGTAGGTCAGAGCTTCAAACAACCTCCCTCCCTTCTCCAACTATGGAAACATGATAATGTTACATGGAGATCAGAAAGAAGAAGCAAACACAAAGGTAGAAGGTACTTACCAAGATTGAACACCAAATCTCAGTGAACTGGACTCATTGGTTTAGCACCAAAAACCATCTTATATACCATCATACTAGAGATCTCAGCTAAAAAAGAAATAGAGGTTGTATCAATGGGTAATATCAAATCTAGAATAAATGAAGACAAAGAGAAGTTGAACTTACTCTCGCTAGCTAGAGATGAATATGAAGATTTAAAACCATGGAAACATGTTTATAACCCACAGAAAGAAGTGTAGAGGTTTGGCAAGAAGGGGAAACTCAATGTGAGAGATCTTTAGGTGCACAAAGTCGCCAACCTTAAACTCGAGATTCTTTCTACTCACATATGCATACAATTTTTGTCCTCTCTAGGATCCTTAAGAGTTTCCCTAATCAACTGAACCTTCTCTAAGGCATCAACAAAGTTCCAGTCCAAATCCTCAATCGTCAGATTCATAGACGGAGGAACAACAAAGTTCCGTTGGTCAAAGTTCTTTGGCGGAAATAGTCTGTGGAGGGAGCTACTTGGGAAGCAGAAGAAGATATGTAGAAAAAATATCCTCTCTTATTCTACACAAACTTAGACTCAGTTTGAGGGTACAGTCCTACTTAGATTTACTCAGTTCGATGTTAAGATTAAGTAACAAACTTGGTATTCATTACATTGCATATAATTTTCATGACAGTCATGCATTCATGAATAAGTCATCCATGTACTCATGCATCAGATATGCATGTTCAGTAAGAAAACTCAGCTTATCAGTAGTTTTAGTCATGTGTTCCATGCTTTAGTTTTACATACACAGTGTGGAACTCAGTCTATCAGTATTCCTTAGCTTAATCAGTCTCATTCAAGGACGAATGTTCCGAAGGGAAAGATATTATAATATCCTAAATTTCTCTAGTTTAATTTAACTCTCAGTGTATAAGTATTCCTATATATAATTTTAGAAATACTTAGAATTTTTCAATTTGGAGCGTACTATTGTGTAGGAACTTCTGTCAGCTTTCATACAATATAAAATTCACCAAAATTCGATACCCAGGTGAGGAGTTAGAGCAATTTTTATAAAACAGTGTGTCACCTGGTGTAGCACCATGATAATGGCAATCGTTATTTTCCAGTGAAGCTCTATGATAATGGCAAGTTGCGCTAATGTTCAAGTTCACAATTGTCATTATCAAGTGAGGGACCGCTATCTAATCGCTTCGCACCAAGGACTATTTTCCCAATTTTTAGAATCTAGTGAGGCTCCGTGATGGTGCCGCATCGCGCCAAAGGTCCATTTCACGTTTGTCCTTTTATGAAAAGTTCCAACTAATTCCAGTAGCTCACCGCGATGCCACCGCAACAAGGTAGTGGTCAAAATCAGGATTTTTAGTAACAAATTTTTTAATCTTCCAAGGGGTAGTTGAGTCTTTTTCCATGGTCCTAATCAGTACTAAACACAAAATTTACCCCTAAATAATATAATTAGTCATTATTCACACAATTTCTCTCAAGAATAAATCATTCTCTCTCAAAAGGGCGAAACCCTATCTCTAAGAATCCAACAACAATTCTGAAGAATTTCACCAAGAACCTTCAAGAATTAATCTTCTCAGGTATGTTAGATGTCCAAGAACCCTTGATTAATTGTAATTTTCATGAATTTAAAATAATATGCATGATGAATTACATAATTTCCGTATCAAATCCTCGAATTTACAGTTGATTATTATACCCATAATGTTCATGTGTTTACTATTATTATGTAGGACAACCATTCTCCCCGGATGTTTGATAAAATGCTCATGTGAATTGGATATTGAAATCATGACATGTCATTGTATGGTCCTTATCATGTACAAGCTCATTCCTTACAATTGTTTGACAAAATATCTAAATGAGTTCATTGTTAGCAAACAAGTATGGTTATGCTTTTATTTTCATGTTATGATTTACTTTCCATGTGATCGATTCCAGGGGGTATTCAATACCTGAAAATCTAATTGTTTACCTAGAGCTACTGTAGTTATAGAATAGTCTCAGTATGTCACAAACAGTAGTACTCAGTCAATTACAGAACTCGGTGAAACTCAATATCACTCCAGTTCAGCTCAGTATAATAATCAGTGTCTTCAGTTGGGAGTAGGATTCAGCACCGAGTGAACCCAAGGATGGGGAGTCACCTACCAGTAGAAGGTGTGATCCTTAGAACCAGACCTTCCATTCTAGAACTACGTAGCAAGCATAGGTTGTGATATCATACTTCCAGTTGAGGGTTGATGAGGTGTTTTACGTGCCAGTTAAGGGTACTACCATTATCATTTAGGGTGACTCTTCAACTTGTCTTTACCTATGGCATAGTACTGACACCCTTCAAGCTGGGGTTATAGGTTAGACATCAAATTTATTCAGAAAGGGGTATGTCAGTTAGATGATTACCTCTCACAATTTAAGTTCTAGTCTCAGTATAGAACTCAGTTCAGTTCTACAGAACTAGGACTATTAGACATAGTCACTCAGTATCAGTAATTCGGTTATCAGTAATCAAAGATATCAATTGCTCAGTATCAGAGATTAATACTTATCTTCTATAAATGATCAGATACAGTATACATGTATATGCACAATATTGCATACTCAATATTTTGCAGCAGTATCCATTATCGACACTCAGAGATTCTTGGGTTTAGCTGATTATTATAGAAGGTTTGTGGAATGTTTTTCTTTTGTTGCTTCCCCATTTACCAAGTTAATTCACAAGAAGGTAAAATTCTTGTGGTCTGATGCTTGCGAGGTAATTTTGAGAAGCTGAAGGATAATTTGACTTTTACTCCGATGTTAACTCTACCTGAGTGTGTTGATGGTTTTGTTGTTTGTTGTTATGTGTCCCAGGTGGGACTGGGTTGTGTGTTGATGCATCATGGAAAGGTGGTTGGTTATGCTTCTAGACAATTGAAAGTTCATAAGAATAATTATCTGACACATGTTTTGGAATTGTTTGCTATGGTGTTTGCATTAAAGATCTAGTGACATTATTTATATGGGGTTAATGTTAATATTTAATCTGATCATACGAGCCTGCAATACGTGTTCACTTAGAAGGAGCTAAATCTCAGGCAAAGAAGACGGCTTGAGTTGCTCATGACTATGACATGAGTCTTCACTATTATCCACGTAAAGCTAACATGGTTTCTGATGCTCTTAGCAGGTTATCCATGGGAAACTTATCACATGTGGACAAAAAGAAGCAGGGTTTGTTGAAGGATATTCACCGTTTGGCTAATCTTAGAGTTCGTATTATAGATTTCAAGGATTACGGTTTGATTGTTCAAGAGTTGGCGTGACATGATCCGAACCAGGTCTTAGTCGTGTCGGGCATCTAAAGTCCAACAAGGATTAGAGAACACCCTGAATATCCAACTGTTACCCGCACTGCACCCCCATGTCGGGTGAACTACGGCCTACAACACAATATGATAATGTTATATTAAAGATATGATAGTAAGCTTAAAACCCAAGTCAAAAATCACAACTAATGAACAATCCATTTCCAATTCCAATGCTATTAACAATACCAATGCTAAAACTAATACCAACACTGCCTATGCCCATAGTAGTTTAACAAATCCTCTAACTAGAATCAAAGAGTATTCGGTCGGGACATGCCCCTAACCATATCAAAAACCAAAACCAAAGAAATAACAATAGTGAAATGAAGTCCATAACATGAAATGGGGTCTTACGGATTATGGAAGCTCACCATTTCAATCTAACTCAAATGTTGTCCTCCAATCCAAGTCACTTAGCACAAATAATGATAGTATGGCTGGTTCCTGCATCGCATAGGGATAAAGTTCTCGAAGATGGTTAGCAGTGAACTCTAGCATGTACTTAGAGATTAAGATAAAATAATGCCATCATTCAAAACCAAATCAAATAACCATATGAAATTACATGTATAGGTCTCTCTTTCTCTCTCTCTCTCTCTCTCTATATATATATATATATCGTGCCTGGATAGGAAATAAGGTTTAACAAGAATTTAAAACCTTTCAATGGATTTGTAGCTTATTCGTTATAAAATGCACCCACGGGCTATATGGGTTTATCTCCCACTATTGAAAGGGAATTAGTGAATGTTAGGCGCACGTACCGATGAAAGAAAACCTGTGATGACTACAACATCCTCAAAAAAATAAGTGTAACATCATGCACATAGTCACTTTGACCAAACATAACATCGACAAACATGAGTTTCCAGAATCCATTATAGGACTCACACCTTTACGGGTAGCTATCACAACCCGCAACTATTGCCCAATTAAACCTTTTGAACATAACCAAACCACCACATCCAGGAGTAAATTTTTAAGGCATTATAAAGTGGTATCACCATACTGCCTATAGCCTATAAGCAATGTTACTAGCCAACCCTTAGGAGATTCCCATGTACCCCGCAAACTGCATTGTTAAAATCACTTAGGGCAATCCTATGTACCACGAAAGTTTTTTTTTAATTCAATTAAATTTATGGACACCAAGGTCTTTTTAAATAATCCATCACTTATTAACACTTTTATGCCAGGCCTTAGTTTAAAACAAAATTCAAACTTCTCACAATATCGTTCTCATTGACAATTATAAAAACAGATTCAGGGCAAGCCATTATTAAAGCCAAAATCAGGAAATTTAGGGCTAAACCATGACCCTCAATTAAATCAACTTTCCCATGCACTCATATGTGCTAAACCGTAGTCAAAACAAGGAAAACCATAATTTAAACATGAGAAACAATATTCATCCATGAACAAAAAAAACCCCCAACCATTATTAAAAACCTTAACAATACCATGAAAACCATCCAGTAAAACATATGCTTTGAGTAAAATAATAATTATGAAAGAGTAATATGACTTAATTACAAAGATTCACAGAGATAAATTGATCCTTAAGTCTTTAGATGACCCATTTTGAGAAACCCCAATCAATTTTGCTTGAGAGGATTTTGAGAGAGTAAAGAGCTTATTTAATCTCTTAAAGCATGGAATAAATGATTAGAAAGTATGATAGGGACGTGAGGTCTTAAGGGTTTTGGGTAGAATGGATAATGTGCCTCCAGCTTAAAGCTGTAAAAAAATTATCCTTAGTTACGAGTCGACCCGTCGACATGTCACCACATCATACGACTCATATCCTTGAGTCGTCACCTAGATAGTGAGTTGACACCCATACACTGTCCACATACGACTCCATGATCCCCAATCATGACCTGACCATACGACTCATATAGTATAGTCGTATCTAAGACAAAACCCATGAGGTTAGACAATGGACAACATACGACTCCACTCTACAACTCATAACCTATCCTCATGGCTCTTAGTGAGCCATTTGTACTTAGAGTAAAGTCAAGTCACTAAGTTACTAATTTAGTTAAGGATCATCCTAATGACCCATCACCACCCCTAACGACTCGTACCACCAAGTCGTTACCAAGATCGAATACCTAACCACCACCCACTGGACACCTAATGACTAGGGTCACCTATCTCGTACCCACACCATATGACTTGTATGATGTCTCGTTACTAGGACATGGATCTTAAAGCTTAGGAAATTTCAAGGGATAAAACTTAAGGTTTTTCAACTCTCCCCCACTTGGATCATTCATCCTCAAATGATGGGATAAGGTAGTGACTTGCACGATTAAACCCCCAACCATATCTCTACTCTTACCTTTAAGAAAGAAAATATGTTACCAAGGAATTCACAATCTACCTCTTACAAATATAGAAAACAAAGATGTTAAGATCTATACATACCTTAAGCAAGATATTCTGAAATGGGGAATAGTAATGGATACTTGGACTTCATGTCCTCTTCAACTTCCTAAGTAGCCTCTTTGACCTTGTGGTTACTCTGTAGAACCTTTAAAAGGCCACATTTTTGGTTATCATCCGACGAACCTTTTGATCCAAGATAATTAAAAAAGGTACCCCATGAAACTTCACAATCTCTTGCAGATATAACCTTTCATAATCCTCTACTGAAAAATTTGTCCTCACTAAACTGAAATGAGAAGACTTTCTCATCCTATCAACTATGTCCCAAACTGAATAAACTAATTCCAAGACTGATGGCGACCTGTAATAAAATCCATATTGATCGCTTTTCACTTCTACACAGGCAACTTAATTTCTTAATACAATCTTTCGAGCCTCATGTGCTCAACTTTCACATGTTAGGACACCATGCACTTACCCACAAAAATATCCATATCCCTCTTCATATTGTTCAACTAATACACCTTTTTAGGGTCATGATTCATTTTCGTTGAACAGGATGAATAGCATAGCGCGACTTATGCACATCAGTCAAGATCCTCTCTCATAATCCATATATATAAGGAACACATAATCTCTCTTTGTATCATAAGGTACCATCATCACGAATCTTAAAGGCCATCACCTTCTGCTTACTTATATCGCCCTTTATTTGCATCAAGATAGTATTTAACACTTGTTTCTCCTTCATCTCAGCACCTAAACACGTCTGTGCCACCTTTCATTCAAACATACCACCATTATCAGAGTCCTAGAGGTGAACTCCAAAGTTAGACAAATAGTGAACATCTTTTACCAATTCTCGTTTTTCCTAATCTACATGAGCTAGACTTCCCACGGATCACCTTCTAATAATATCAGCAACCATGAAAGCTTTACTTGGATGGTAGTGAAGTGTCAATTTATAATCCTTGAGCATCTCAATCCATCTCCTTTTCCAAAGATTAAGATCTTTCTGAGTAAACACATATTGCAGGATCTTATGATCTGAAAACATATCCACATGCAATCCATTCAAATAGTGATGCCAGATTTTCAATGCGAACACCACAACTAAAAATTCCAAGTCATGAGTCAGATAATTTTTCTCATGCTCCTTCAACTATCTAGAGGCATAAGCTATGACCTTGCCATGCTGCATTAGAATACATCCAAGCCTGACACGGGAAGCATCACAATAGACCACAAACCCAGCAGTGTTTTCGGCAAGATCAAGACCGGTGCCGGAGTCATCTTATCCTTCAACTTTTCGAAAATACCATTACAATAATCAAACCTTAAGAACTCTACCTTCTTTTGAGTTAACTTAGTCAATGGGCCAGCTATAAAAGAGAAAATTTTTACAAACCTCCTATAGCAACCAGCTAAACCCAAGAAGCTTTAAATATCGGTTGGAGTCATAGGTCTAGACTATTTCTTAACCACTGCATGCTCTTGCGAATCCACAATGATCCCTTCTCTAGAAATGACATGGATGAGAAAAGTTACAATGTTCAACCAAATTTCACATTTTGGAAATTTGGCATACAATTGTTTCTCTTTCAATATATGCAACACAATGTGGAGGTAATAGACATGATCCACCTCACTCTTAGAGTACACTAGAATATTGTCAATGAACACCATGACGAAAAAATCTAAAAACTAATGAAAGACTCTATTCATCGAATCCATGAATGCCGTCGGGGAATTGGTCCAACCAAACGACATAACCTGAAACTCAAAATGCCTACATCGGGTATGGAAGCCGGTCATAGGAATAACCATCACCCTAATCTTTAGTTGATGATACCCAGAATGAAGATCAATCTTCGAGAATAACTTAGCACCCTGAATCAAATCAAACAAATTGTCTATCCTTGAAAAAGGGTATTTATTCTTTCCCTTCACCTTATTCAACTTCCTATAATCAATAGACATCTGAAGGGAACCATCCTTCTTACACTTAATTAAAAGTAGTGCACCCCACAGAGACACAATAAAAAAGTTGAAACCCTTGTCTAAAAGATCCTTTAGTTGCTTCTTAAGCTCCTTCAACTCAACTGAAGCCATTTTATAAGGGTAATAGAAATAGGACAAATGTCCAAAATAAGATATATCCCAAAATCAATCTCCCTATTGACAAGAATACTAGGAAGGTCATCACAGAATACCTTCAGAAATTCATTCACCACTGGGATATAAATTAAAGAAGGACCCTACAAGTTAGAATCTTTAACCTAGACAAGATGATAAAGACGCCCCTTGGAGATTAATTTTTGGGAAATAAGATTTCATATGAAGCTCCTATTAGGAGATACGGAACCACCCTCCTACTCAAAAATTAGCTTTTTAGGGAATTTAAAATGGGCCTTACATGTCTAACAGTCTAGAAAAGCATAAAACGAGTGTAACCAATCCATCCTTAACATGACATCAAAATCAACCATGTCTAACTTGAACAGATCCACCAAAGTCTCCCAACCACCAACCTTTACCATACAACCTCTATAGACTCTCCTGGAAACCATAGTCACCCATAGGAGTATAAACAGAAAAAGGATCTAAATTACATGCAGGACTAAACCAAAATGCAAATCCACAAATGATGTCACATAAGAAAGAGTGGACCCCAGATCATGTAAATAATACACATCATGTGAAAAGAGTTTTAGCATAGCAGTAAAGACATCAGGTGATGCCTCAAACTCCTGACGGGTAGTGAGAGCATAGAGGTAGTCCGACCAATGCTAGAGACAGATGGTGTACCCCTTGTGGTCGGAAATGATGAAGAGGCAACAGGAACCTTATTTGTCCCAGAGGCAACCTTATCAATAGGATAACTTTCAAGCATACGCCCTGGTTGAACACATTTAAAGCACTTGTCCTTTCCTTTATCATAATAACTCTTGTGCTATCAACCATAAAATTTGCAAGAAGGATATGATGGAGTTGATTGGGTCCCACTAGCAAGAGATTAGGCACCTCGCTCCCTATAATTGTCGCCACCATAAAAATGGTTATCACCCAATGATTTTTAGTAGGGAGTACTACCCATCAAGTAAGACCCATAATTTCCCCACTTCTTTTTAGACCACTTTCCACCATCCCTAAAACTTTGCTATTGGCCACCATCTTGCTCAAAAAATCAATACTTCTTGCTCTGCCTTTCCCCTATATTTATCTTCTTCTTCTCTTCCTCAACCTGTTATATGTACACAACTAACCTAGAGATATCTATGTCCATGTTCAACAAGGTAGACTTACTTTCCAAAATAAAGTCTCCGTACAACCCAGAAGAAAACTTGCTTATTCTACTCGTTGTGCTAGAAACCAACTTATGGGGATGCTAAGACAACTTGAAAAACTTCAAGGCTTACTCCATGACAAACATCTTTTCTTTTTTTAGGTTACCAAACTCTTCTACCTTTGCCTCTCTCAACTCTTGAGAAAGAAGCGATCCAAAAAAGAACTATAGAAATTATCCCACAAGGATGAATCAACATCGTCACCACTAGACTATTTACATTCCTTATACCATTGGTAGGAAACAAATTCCACACCCTCTATGTTAGTAATATGTAAAATGCGTAAGATCTTTTCAAACCTTTTAGCCTCATAATATAGAGTAATAGAAGCACCATGCTCGATCTAAGAAGCTTCCAACTCTGCCGTCATATGAATAGAAAGACAAAACTTAGCATTCATCACATTAGCCTGAGGAGATTGAGAAGGACTAAAGGTGATTGGTGGAACTCCAGGAGGGTAATCAGGAACTAGATCCCTAGACAAAGTCTTGACCCCAGAAGTAGGAACAGTCCCATCAACATTATTCTCAAGTGGAACAGGGGTGTTTCCTTAAACTTTAGATCATTTGTGAGGCATGATCTGAAAAGCGACAAACGGTTATTATAGAAGATTTTAGGACCTTAGACTCTATAGCTCAAAAATAGAACACAAGAAAGAAAACATTCCTAAATTCCTAGTAGTCTCTCCCTAAGGAGTATGGTGTGCTACACACCCTTAAAAGTGACTCTACTTGACATGGCTTTGCCGGACACCATATTAAACTAGAACCTAGGGCTCTGATACCAATCTACCATGACCCAAACTAGTGCCTACTCATGTTGGGTATCTAAAGTCTAACCTGGATCGGAGACTGCCCCCAATACCTAACTATTATCCGTCCTGCACCCCATGTTGGGTGAACTCCGACTTATAACAGGATATCATAATGTTAAATTAAAGATATGATAGTAAGATTAAAACCAAAGTCAAAAAACACAACTAATAAACCATCCATTTCCACTCCTAATGCCAATACGAATACTAATGCTAACACTAATATCGACATTACCTATGAAAATAGTAGTTCGACAAAGCCTGTAGTTAGAACCAAAGAATATCCGGACGGGACATGCCCCCGACCATAGCTAAATCCAAAAGCAAGGAAATAATAATAATGAATAGAAGTCCATAAAATGAAATGGGGTCTTCGGGAATATGGAATCTCACTAATTTAATTTAACACAAAAGTTATCCCCGAATCCAAGTCACTAAGCAAGAGGAATGATATTATGGCCATTTCCTACATCGCGTAGGGATATAATGCTCATAGACGGTTAGTATAGTGAATGCTAGCATGTACTCAAGGATAAGGATAAAATAATGCCATTATTAAAAACCAAATAAAATAACCAAATGCAATTGTCATGACATTCTCATCTCATGATGCCGCCTACCATAACCCACTAGTAGGCATGCCAACCCATAGTATGGAATGGCTTGTAATGGACTACTCAATAATCTAAGGAAAAGAATGCCGGATATATGATATAAAAATCAATACATAGTAAAATCTCAAAACCTTGTGGTAATAGAATAAGAGATTCTAATATATTTAGAGTACAAAAGTGAAATGTTAAAGAGAAATCATCTGATACTACTTATCTTCGAATACAACATAGAGATCAGTCTAATACAAAAGAGGGAGATAAGTAATACTCCAAACATCAGGAGCTCACTCTACATCCCCAAACCATAGCTGCTTTGTACGATGCACATATCAACGACAATAACCTGTACAATAATCTGCAGGATACAGAAGTGTAGTATGAGTATAAAATGAATTTACTCAGTAGGCAACTACCAACTAAGCTCCAAAGATAAAGAAGATATATATAATATATAAACATAATGAAAACTACCCGAAGACTCCAGAGCTTATATAACAAGTCAACGAGAATAATAAGGGACAACTATCTTTTTCAAGACCAAGAATCTAACATAACAAGACTAAGGAAGTATTAGGGGGAACAATTGTCTTATATCTGCATTTAATATACATCAATACTATATAATATATCCCAGGCTAATACATGAATAAAGAATAAAAGAAATCTATATAGCAATATACAAGGTAAAAAATGAAATACAATATGAATAAGAGAAAGAAGGGAACTAAGGCAATACCATAGCTTCATATAGCTAGATACCTATATAACCAAACACATAAATATGAGATTATCTCAAAGAGTAGTCTAGATTATCATATACTCATTCTAAGACCTTATCACGATAATGTCAGGATTTAATACTATCATACTCAGGGTTTCTACGCCATATGGCTAAACATTATATAAGCCTCCATCACAAGGCAATCATAAGAAAAAAGAGGCCAAAAACACATCCTGAATATCGGTACCAAATCAATAACCACTTTGTCATAAGATAGTAATAATAATGACCATAACAATGATAATAATAGTATCAATAATAGAGTAAATAACCAGCTACTCTAGACAAGCGACTATGTATACCCCTACCACCCCAGACATGAAAGAATGAATAAGCATACAACAACACAAAGCATATTCTTCTCCCATGTTTATGAAACTATCCTATACTAATTGATACATGTAGGGAAATACTGATGATAGGTGATGCACATACAAGAATGAATTCAAGGTACACAATCAATATCACAAATCATCATAAATGTCATCATTATGACAATCATCATAGTAATCAACCTTCGTCCTTACCGGGTACATTATATCATCACAGTATCCTATAGCCTTGCTAGGTATCAACATCATCATAATAGAATCCTATGGCCTTCCTGGGTATCAACATCATCATAATAGTATCCTTTGGCCTTGTCGGGTATCAATATCATAACAACTGTATCCTTCGGCCTTGCCAGGTATCAATATCATCACAATAGTATCCTCCAGCCTTACCAAGTATTAATAAATCATAATATTATCCTCCAACCTTGTCGAGAATCAATGTCATCTTAATAGCATCCTCCGACCATATTTGGTATCAGTATCATGGCAATTTACAATATAGAATAATACATAGTAATATCCTCATGAACATAATATATCACTATAAAGTATCCAACTCGACAATACTTTCTAACTACTATTTCTTAGCTATGTTATTTATAATTAAACTACTAGCTCACTACTCATCACATGGCCTCTAGTTATTAGTCTAAATATTTACCTTATTCAAGAGATCACAACTAGCCATTGTTTATTACATAACTGACCTCAAACATCTAGCCAAGGTTCACCACTAGACCATATTCACTAATTATCCATTATTATATATTATCAAATAATCATCTTACATCTATTAACATTTAATAGACAACACATGACCACTTATCATCTTACCATCATTTATTCACTCACGTCGTTCATTAACTAACTCTAGTTAACTATTCATTAATCAACTAGTTAGCAACTAACCATCGTTATTAACTAGTCACATTTTATTACTAAGATCGCTTATTATCTGGCCTAATTAATACACAACTCCTCATTTAACAACTCATCGATATTATAAACATAGGCATCAATATCACTAATCCTTGACTATGATAAACCTGACATCATCATTAGCCACATGACAACTATCTCTAACTACCATATTTCAACTAAGCAAGATTCATTAACTAATACATTGGTTCCTAGGAACCAAGGGCTATAGTCATGTAATAGACAATTAACTACCACATAGCTTAACCCTTAAGTAAAAAAAACAATCACAAAATCATATTTCTTCTTGAATTACTTAAGTTATCGATAAAATAATCATGATTATACAAAATCTATGCATGCCATCACCAATAACCAATAAATAAAGTCATAAAAAATATACCGCATCTTCCTCCGTCCCATACCAGAGACATGTGTATTCAAACAACATATATAAATCCATAAACTATAATCGTGTCCTTCATAATGATAAATGCTTTTCGGATATCCAATCATTATCATAACACAACCCTTGGCCCAATTATATATCCGAAATAATTACAACATCATATTCACGCCCTTAGGCCCATATATATATCCAGAAATTATATCAATAAACATATTTATAATTCTTAAAATATCTCTAGTCATCTCACATATAGGAAGCATCTCGCATCTAGGAGACATAATATAAATAATCATGTAATCATCTCCCATATAGGAGGCATCTTATATCTAGGAGGCATAGTAACAATAAGCGTGTATATAAGCATGTAATCATCTCTCATATAGGATATCTTATATTAATAGGTCATACATTATGACTATGAGGATCATCACCTCTGATAGTACCCAAGCACACACGCAATTTTACGTGGTCTACCAAGTAATATAGTGGCCTAAAAGAAAATTGAGTATTGATCCCACATGGACTAGTTCCAACAACTATTAAATTTTAGTTCATGTATTGAGATTAACTTGATGCAATGTGTAACCAACAGAGGGTTTGAAAGTTGTAAACTAAAATTAAAGTAAAAAGTGCGTAAAGTAAATACTTTAGGCAATCAATTGAGTAAAGCCCAAGGTTAAGACACTTATCAAAGTCATACTACACTTTCAAACTTCATTCCCTAGATTTCTTATCTTGGTTGTTGATTCGTAGGGTTTATCGCATGATCATGATTTCCTGACCTCTAATTGTCTACCTAACTTGGACATTACAACTACATCATTGAGCAGGGATGTAATAATCTATTTAATGAATATAGATATCATCCTACATGTGAACCAAGCAAGGCTTCTAGGTACATCGATATCCTAGTTGCTAATTCATATTCCTTATTTTATAAAAGAATATGAACCGTACTTTTTCGTCCCCATGTTCTATCTTCCTATGCACTCTCCCGAGATTCAAAGGCCAACAATATATGTTTTCTAAGGGTGCCCAATCCTTAAAATAGTTAAAACCAGGATGAACAAACAACCAAATATAATGAGCAATCAAAATAAATTAAATTCATAATGATAGCAAACATGTTATTGGCCTTAACCCCATAGAGGGGCTTTAGCTGCTAATAGATATAATAATCATCCAAATACTTGAAGACATGATCAACTCTATTAAAAAGCTAAATTTAAGAATAATATACCCTTAAAATTTGTGAAGTAACCTCCTCAATCTCCCAAAGATGTCAAAAAGTGTCCAAGGTTAAGTGCAATATTTTTATTTATAGTAAACCAAGTCTTAGCTGTATGTGGGATTTTCTCCATGTAGCCTTGCATATGTCATGGGAAGATCTCCTCAAAGCCTTGTAATTCACATGGACTAAGCCTCTCTGGGCATTACAAATCATATGGATGGAGATTCACGAGGTGGCTAATTTGCATTGTCTCACTGGAATTAGCCTCTCGAAATTCAACAAAGTCTTTCGCTTTCCTCTCCCATCCCTTGCCTTTTGTTGTTGTTTTTCTTTGGTTTCCTGCTTTTATTTCCTAAATGTATCATAATAATCCACTAACCAAGCATCCCACATGATTAGAAACCAAAGGATACAGCTCAAACCAACATAATATCCACAATGATTGACTAAAAACACGAGCTAAGACTAGGCTAGTCCACATTGATCTTCAACTTATAGTTTCGACTCTTGACTTAATCAAATTGAACTTTTCATATTACAAACAAGTTCTTCCACATATAATTACACAATAATAAACTTTGTCTCAATCCACTCACTAGTATCCATCGAAATCAACTAGCACAACACCTAGCTCAAGCTAGTAATACAAGTTTTCTCGTCTATACTCTAAATGATAGATTTGAACCCAAACTTGTTTGAAAATATGTTTTCACTTTGTCACTTGAACACTTAGATGCTTATTTATATCATCATCAACACATAAAGCCTGAGAATTATTATAAAAAGTCTAAATAAGATAAGATAGTAACACTAATGTGCATAAATACACCCAACATCACCACCCAACACTTAAATCCTTGTTCGTCCTCAAACAACTCTTTACTCTATGCATCATAAGTAGTGGATAATCTACACTTCTACTACATGTAAGATACTCAAGCTAGTACTACACTGACTATACAGAATGAAAGTTTCTACACTAAGCATGTTACGTACACAATTGATAGTTCAAGAATAATACTTGCAAACATCCTAGCCTCAAGAATTAACTCAAAAAATTGGCAAACCCATGCATTTGGTTCAATCAAAGACATCATACAAATCACCCACATTCAGCAAACATGTACCCTCACCATAAGAGATTTACCCATAATCACTTATATAAATAAAATTTATAATACAATGTGTATAAGAATCAAATTGCGCTACCTCTCACAAGGAATTCAAAAGTTACTCATAATGAACCATAAGCTTTCCCTTAGTGTAGTACTCTACTAATATCAGAATGATGAAGCTTAGGATCAAATAGGTCTTTAATGGTTGTAATGTAAGCTAAGGGACAGGTAGGAACTATTTAGGAAAAATAATAGTAACTATCTACCCTAAGTGCTTTAATACATTATATTTTCACAATTAGCTCAATCTCTAACAACCAACTTAAACCACTTTTGTCTACCCACATCTTTTTTTGCCCCATCTCATTAATCTCATTTACATACATGATGGTGAAATTAAACTATGTACACATCATTCAATTTTACCCTTCTTCACACCCATAAGCATAAATTTTTGCAGTACTCAGATTTTCCATCAACCTTTGACAGAACAAAAAAAAATTAATGAAGTAAAAAATAAAAGTACTAAAAATAAAATATACTTAACTTGGGTTGCCTCCCAAACATCGCTTGATTTAGTGTCACAACATGACTCTATCTCTATCTTAATTTTTTTCTTCATCCTCTTTCTCACACTCGAATTCCATCTTCTTATTCGTTTCTAACATCTTTAGTGTGAACACACAAAGTCAAAAAAAATTTCAACAATATCCTTTTTAGTCTCACAATATTCATCATGTCAGCTACTCAATAAGAAAGTTCGAAGAGGTCTTTCGTGGAGCTATTTCCACCACCCACACTTATCTTCTTTAATCACAGTAATCATGCATAAGTCATTATAATGGGATAGTGTGTTAAGTGGTTTGTACACTTTTAAAATAGCCTCTTTATAATCCAAACTCATTGTAAGTGCGCCCTCTCTCACCTCTATTAAAGCTTCTTCCGTTGCTAAGAATAGATGTACCAAAATGTTCGACGCCTATTTATTTGCCTAAAAATTAAAAAAAATAAAGTCAGCAAGAACAATAAACTTACCAACATTAATGAGAACATCCTCTATGAAAACTTCAGGACAGGCTATGGTCTTATTTTCCAGTTTTAATAGCACCGAGCTCAGTCTAGGCTTTCATAAGCCCAATATATTAAACAAAAATAGGGGAATCAAGTTGATACTTTCCCCTAAATCACTAAGTGCATGAACCACCTTGCTCTAGCCAATTAGAATGGGGGAAGTGAACTTCTCATGGTTATTAAGCTTTTTGGGCATCTTCTGAGTCACCACAAAGCTACACTCCTCGGTGAGTGCTACTGTCTCAACTCCTATAGCTTTACTTTATTAGCAACCATGTCCTTAAATTACTTACCATAGTTGGGCATTTCTTGCAAAATATCTAAAAGAGGTACATCAAAGAACTTCTTAAAGCATGCATCATCCTTATTTTTTCTCAGCACTTTTGGCAAAGAAAATGGTAGACTCTCCTTTACTGGTTCTACAACTTTGTTTTTCGAGTACCTAGACTTTCTTAAATTTTTAGCAACTTTATTTGCGATCAGTAGGGGAGCTTTCTCTACATCTACCTCCTCAGTTGCCTTTGGAGGTTCTTCATTAAGTTTTTTACCTCTCTTAAAGTTTTTTCCATGTCTTATTTAGGACATTTAGTATCACTTGGAACACAACTTTGAGGCCTAATATTTAGTGCTTGTTGTAGCTGTCCAAATTAAAACTCTAAGTTTTCTATAGTCGCCTACTGAGTCTTCTTGTATTCCCACTGACTCTTTATATCCACTACCAATTATTTTGGAAAATCTAACACCTGTTTCAACATCTCTTTCATATTGCTATTTGTGGCATAATTCCCTTGAACCTGTTATTGTTGGGAATTCCATGGTTAATTTAGTGGTTGAATCTGCCACTTTAGATTGTATGTATTCCCATAATTTTGCCTTTGAGCATATCACACATTCATCATGAACTCAAGATTTATAACACATATCATTTCTGAATAGCCACTGTTACTATATACTTCACATAACTTACAGCTTATGGAATTTCATTAACTACGGTTACAGGCTGTGTGACTCTCAACTTTATCTTTCTTATCTCATTTTGTAGTGCAAAAATCTGGGAGAATATAGCAGTAAATTGGTCCACCTCCAGTGCACCTACAATCTTTTTTGTAGCATTCATTGAGTCTGAATGCTACTTGGTATTCCCCTAAGCAACGCGGTGTAGTAAAATATACAACTCATTATACATCAACTCCAAAGCTTGACCACCTGCAGCTGAATCTAGCAAAATTTTTGTGTTATAGTCAAGTGCATCTATAAAAGTATGATCCAATACCTCATTTGACTGTTAATGGTGTGGACAGTCCCAAAGAAGAGCTTTGGACTTCTCCTATGCATGATATAGATTCTCATTTGGCTTCTATTTGAAGCACACAATCTCACTATAAAGTCTCACAGCCTTTCCAGATGAGGAACTTTAAGGTTAAGTCATCCCATGTTGTGATTGAATTTTCTAGCTCAATATTCAACCACTTCTTTGCTTCCCCCAAAAGTGAGAAAGGGAATAGTGCCAGCCTTACATATTTAGTTAAAATACCCATAGGGATGAAACTGTCACTGATCTGCAGAAAGTTTCATATGTGTACTTATGGATCTTCATGTGAAAGATGGAAAAATTGTCCACTGTTGATCAGAAGCTGCACCATATTCTGTTTGAGATCAAAATTACTTTCTGTGGTCGGTTTTTGAAGAGAGGAGGTTAAATTTGTTAGAAGTGGGATTGCCACTTCACAAATTATCCTATGGGTTGCTTGTTCTTCATCCATGAGAGAAGGATGGTATTGACCTTATTCTATTTGCAAAATACGGGGGAGAAGGATTGCTTCTCTCCTTTATTGATGGAAGTGTTGCTCTAGTTTAGGTCTTGGTTCAACAAATTACTTATGTTTTACCAGCATACCAGCTTGAAAACCTATTTCTTGGGAATACAAAACTAAGACCAAGCGTAAAACACAAAAGATATCTAAAACGTAAAACTAAAACAAAAATAGTTGACAAATTACAAGTTCCCAGAAATGGCGCCAAAAACTTAACAGCACGTAAGTGCACATGCAAATATACATGGTCTACCAAGTAGCTAGTAGCCATAAAGAAAGATGAGTATCCATCCCACGGGGACTAGTTCAAACAACCATTCAATTCAAGTTCACTTATTGATATTAACTTGATGAAAAGTGTAACCAAAAGAGAGTTTGAAAGTTGTAAACTAAATTTAAAGTAAACAATGCAGAAAGTAAAGACTTGAGCTAATCAATAGAGTAAAGCCCATGGTTAAGACACTTGGAAAAGTCATATTAGGCTATTGAACTTCATTCATTATATTGCCTATCTTTGTTATTGATTTAGTGGGTTTATCACATAATCATGGTCTCCCATACTCTAATCGTCTACCTAACATGGACATTACAACTACATCATTAAGAAGGAATGTAGTAATCAAGTTAATTGCATAAAGCTATTAATCTATATGTGAACCAAGCAAAGCCTCTAGGTACATCCCTAACCTAGTCGCTAATTCAAATTCCATATTTAATAAAAGAATATGAACCTTATTTTATTCATCCCAATGTTCTATCTTCCTATTCCCCCTCCCGAGATCAAAAGGTTGACAATATATGTATTATAAGGGTGTGAAATCCCTAAAATAGTTAAAACAAGGATGAAAAAAACTACCAAATATAATATGCAATACAAATGAATTCAATTCATAACAATAACAAACGCGTTGTTGTCCTTAACCCCGGAGAGGGGGCATTTAGCCACTAATCGACATAATCATCATCCAAATACTTGAATACATGATAAAATCTATTAAAAGGCTAAAGTTAAGAAGAATAAACCCCTAAAAACAAGTGTTGGAGAGTATCAAGCTACCAAAGATGTCAAAAAGTGTCCTAGATTAAGTGCAACAGTTCTATTTATAGTAAACCAAGTCTTGGTCGTTTGTGGGATTTGCTCCGCGTCACCTTGCCTATCTTATCGGAAGAGCTCCATAAATACTTTAATTTTTTGTGGACTAAGCCTCACAGGGAATTAAAAATCGTGTGGTGGGAGGTTTGCAAGGAATTAGTCAATTACATCCCAAATAAATATCCTACCCATCCCTAAGCTAACACTACAAGCCAATTATGAGTCCTAATTGATTTCATTCTGAGTGTTCTCACATTAGTGGATACTTACATGATCGCGAAGCTTATGGTAAATCATTGTATGTATTGAATATCTTTATGAGTGGCAGAGCTTCTTGAGCGTCCTAAAATTTAAACTTTTTTATGTTAAGTGAATTAGGACTTTAGTTGTGGTAAGGGCACTAGAAACATGAGGATAAGAGTAATTTAAATGCTTGATTTAGAGCAAGACATATATATCTTGTATAAAACTTAAATAGATTAGAGATACCATTTGAAACTATAGTGATTACTTTTTTGTTAACTTCGGTTCTTATTTGAAAGTAATTTGAAGTGGCTTCTATGCATAATGCTAATTGTTGGTATCAATTGAAGTCAAGAATGAGTTGTTTTTCATCCTTCTCATTTTTTTGATCTTTACAAAGCACATACTTTTTAAAAAAAAAATCAAGAAAAAAAAAGAGAGTTTTCCAAAGGATTCAGAGTTTGGAGTTCGATTTTGGCTCCTATTTTTAGTTTTTGGTTAAAGCGTCCTTCTTTCTATCATAGCTATATTACTGTAGAGGTTAGTCTATTCTTTTTCTATATTCGTAAGTTTTGTATAAATTTGGAGATGTAAATGTTAATCTTTTATATCAGTTTTATGGAATCTAAAGGCCTTATATGTGACCTTATCATTATAAAAATACCATGCATTTATTATTACTGTGTGTAGATATGTTCTAATCTGGCCTGATATTCATCATTTTTTTGTATTTATCTTTGTTTACTTTAACTAGATTTGAGTTCATGTTAACGTCTATATCAATTTGTTAGGTAATGTTTTTCAAGTATTTGTGTAAATCATTTCGAGATTGATTTATGTCCTGATATTAGTAGTTTTTTTTAACAAGGAAATCTTTCTCTGAACACCTTCAAATAATATGCGTTTTTGATCAGACAATGATTTTGTTAGCTTATTTAAAGTATAATAAGGGATGTTTTATTATTTTCTTCATTTTAAGCTAGTTACCCGAAGCATGTGGTCATTCTCTTTTAGAATAAGTTTCCTTTTAGCAAGTCTTTCATATTTAGTTTGTCTTTGTTAAATGCTTAAGCAAGTTATAAAAAGAAAAGTTAAGAAAAGGGTAGGATTTTGGGCACAAAGAAAAGTCACTATTATGCTCTTATCACATTTTTTTTTTGTTTTGTCTGATTGAGTTTTCTGTTCTTTCTTGCATTATTTTGAAAATATGAAGATATGTGGGAGTTCTCCATTTGCATGTGTTCTTATAAATCAATTGCATCTTAAGTTATTATATCACTAGGTCGTTGGTATATCTTTGCAAATTATGACCTTTTAATAATATATATTTACAGTGATATATAATGTCAAAATAATTAGTTGGGATCATAAAGTCAAAGGAATAAACTAATTTAGTTGTGTATCTATGAATATGTTGTAATTGGAAAAAATAAACAATATTTTTTTTCTCTCATGGAGTTTAGATTAGCTTAGGTATATGTCAGAATGAGTGTATTTTGGGCATATTATGCTCAATGTAGTTTTTATAAAAAATAAGAAATATTTTATTTTCAAAACTTTGTTACTTCATTTCCTCCTTCATGTGCCATTATTTGGTGTTAAATTCAATAATATCTTTTCAGTTTAGTTGTTTCTACTTTCTTACTTTTAATGAATTCGAATCAGACATGAAGGTGGATTTAACCCTATTTGAATCAGATCATTATTTAAATAGTAGAAGTTTCAAAAAATAGATTTTGAGCCATAAAAATACAAGGTCCTAAGTATTACATTAACATTTGTAAGGGAGTAAGATGAGATACATATTTATTCCAAATTTCATTGCATAAAAAAAAAAAAGAGAAGACAATTAGGGAGGACAATAAAAAAGAAACAAAAGGGAGAAAAAATGAAAGCAAAAGAAAAAGTAAAGTTGCAAAGAAAGAAAGCAAAAACAGAGATAGAAAAGAAAAAGAAAAGAGTTACAAGTTGAGTTTGAATTCCCGTTCAAGTTTCCAGTGGCAACATTTCTATTTCTACTTTTATTTTATTTATCAAAAAGGCTATCAGTTGATCTTGAGGAACTGTAAGTCGCCAAGAGAAAATATTTAATTCTAATGAATATTTAACGTTCAATTATTTGTTTTAGAAATTCATACAAATTGTTTACTTTGTGTTTACTTAATTAAATTAATGGGTCACTTATTGTTATCTCTATACATTTGAAAGGAGTACTAGGTTTTCATACTGTTAGAATGAAACTTCAGAAATAGGAGTTCTATAAACAAACTTGATGTTTTAGTAACACATAAAACATGTTAATTTTCAAAGGTGTTTGTTAAAGTTTATTGCTGTAATTGTAAATCACTATTAGAATAACCAATACTCTCTTTTATTTTTTATGGCATTACTCTTGTCAAATATTAAAGAAGTAACAAACTGTATTTCAATAAATATGACTCTTTGAAATCAAAATAAAAGAAAAATTCTAATAATTTGCTAACGGGAGAAAATTCAAGGTTCAAAACTATTATTTAATATTTATAAACAACAAGTTGCATTGTTATCATATGTTGTAGAATGTCATTGCAAATAGATTATACAAGTGCATGTCCTATATTGTTTGATTTTGTACTACAGATATTATTTCTGTATATTATATTTACTTTATTTTTTTATTTTTTTGTTTGAAATTTCAAAGTTGCATTTTTGTGTTCTTGCGTATTTGATCCTTATTCGCACAATGATTATTAACAAGAATTATGTCAGATTGATAAATAATATTTTAGTAAAAATTAAATGAATTTAGGATTATAAATGGGGCTATTGTGCATTAGAATAAGGTATGAATGATTTTTTGTTAAATATAAGGTGGAAGACATAGCATACCTAGTTCATGAGTCTAAGGCCAAATAAGAACATATCTACACACAGTAATAATAAATTCATGGTATTTTTGATAATGATAAGGTCACATATAACGCCTTTAGATTCTATAAAAATGAGATAAAAGATTAATATCCATATCTCCAAATTTACACGAAACTTATGAATATAGAACAAGAATAGAATACTAACCTGTACGGTAAAATAGCTATGATAGAAAGAACGACGCTTTCACCAAAAACTCGAAATAGAAACCAAAATCGAACTCCAAACTCTGAATCCTCTGGAAAACTCTCTTTTTTTTTTCTTGATTCTTTGTTTTTCCCTTTTTGTTTTTTCTCTATTTTTTTCTATCAATGTTTTTTTCTCTTTCTTTTTGTTTTTCAATCTTCTTTTGTTTCTTTTTCTCTCATATGTTTTCTTATTTTTTGTGATTGTGTGCTGTATATTATTGGTTGTTGCTACATTATTTTGAAAATCTAAAGATATGTGGGAGTTCTACATTTACATGTGTTCCCATAAATCAATTGCATCTTAAGTTAATAGCAAGTTGGTTACACCTACAACAGTAATGGAAACCGAGCGTTTCCTGGTTCTAAAATGCTGAATCTCGTCTGAATCATCATTTTTTAGGACTTTTTGGCGTAAGTTTCTTGGCTTGGATAGGGTATTTAGTTCATGTTGCTATTTCTGCATCCAGAAGGAAGTACGTTCGGTGGAATAATTTCTTAGATATATTACCACATCCTCAAGGGTTAGGCCAATATCACTAGGTCGTTGGTATATCTTAGCAAGTAATGACCTTTTAATAAAATATATTTATAGTGATATATAATGTCAAAATAATTAGTTGGGACCATAAAGTCAAGGGAATAAACTATTTTAGTTGAGTATCTATGAATATGTTGTAATTGGAAAAAATAAAGATTATTTTTTTCTCTCGTGGAGTTCAAATTAGCTTGGGTATAGGTGAGAACGAGTGTAGTTTGGGCATGTTATACTCAATGTAGTTTTTATAAAGAATACGAAATATTTTATTTTCAACACTTTGTTTCTTCATTTCTTTCTTCATGTGCCATAATTAGGTGTTAAATGCTATAATATCTTTTAAATTTAGTGGTTTCTATTTTCTTACTTTTAATGAATTAGAATCAGACATGAAGGTGGATTTAACCCGATTTGAATCAGATCATTATTTAAACAGTAGAAGTTCAAAAAAATAGATTTTGAGCCATAAAAAGACAAGGCCCTAAGTATTTCATTAATGTTTCTAAGGGAGTAAGATGAGATACATATTTATTATAAATTTCATTACATAAAAAAAAAGGAGAGGAGACAATTAGGGAGGACAATAAAACAGAAACAAAAGGAAAAAAAAATTAAAGCAAAAGAAAAACCAAAGCTTCATAGAAAGAAAGCAAAAACATAGAAAGAAAAAAAATGAAAGTAAAGAGTTACAAGTTAAGTTTGAATTCCTGTTCAAGTTTTCGGTGGCAACATTTCTATTTCTACTTTTACTTTGTTCATCATACAGGCTATCAGTTGGATGCGGTTAAAATATGGGTGGGACACCAAATATCATCACTATACACTAACCATGCATCCTACATGATCAAACACCAATTATTAGAGGTCAAAATAACATAATATCCACAATGACAGACTAAACACACTAGCTAAGACTTGGATAGTCCACATTATATTGAACTTACTGTTCCACATATAATAACACAATAATAACCTTAGTAACCCAATACACCCACTAGAATCAATTGAAAGAAACTAGCACAACACCTAGCTCAACCTAGTAAAACTAGTTTTCTTGTTTAGACTCTAAATGATCAATTTGAACCCAAACTTTTCTTAAAACACTATTTCACCTTGTAAACACACGCTTAAACACTTAGATGCTTATTTATATCATCATAAACACAAAAAGCACAAGAATTACCCTCAAAACAAGGCCAAAAAGGCTAAGATAGGAACACTAAAGTGCATAAATACACAAAACACCAACATCTCTAGGCCAATTGTCATATCTAAGAGAAATATCATCTCTATATGTCCAATAATCATAACTAAAATGAGATAGCATCTCTATAGACCTGCCATCATATCTGTGGGAAATAGAATCTCTATAGGAACAAAAATCATATTCAAAAGAAATATCATGGCATAGGCCAATAATCATATATAAGAGTAATATAATCTCTATAGGCCAAACATCAAGTCTAAGAGGAAATAGCATCTCTACAGGCCACATAACATCTAAGGGGAAATAACATATCTATAGACCAAACATCAAGTTAAAGATGAAATAGCATCTCTATAGGCCACATAAAATCTCTATAGGCCAAACATCATATCAAAGAGTAAATAGCATCTCCATAGGCCAAAAATCAAATCTAAGAGTAAATAGCATCTCCATAGGCCAAAAATCAAGTCTAAGAGTAAATAGCATCTCTACAGGCCAAACATCAAGTATAAGAGGAAGTAGCATCTCTATAGGCTACACATCAAGTCTAAGAGGAAGCAACATCTTTATAGGTCAAACATCAAGTCTAAGAGAAAATAGCATCTCTATAGACCACATAACATATCTAAAAGGAATACCATCTCTAAATATGCAATATCACATCCACAAGATGTATAATAACTATAACTCAAAGGCCACAATCCGGGAACATCAATACAAGTAACCAAGTCATGAAGTAACCTTATTCTAAGGCTTACTAGCCTCATCTATGTCTAACATCCACAACTAAGACACAAGGCTTAACATAAGTTTAAGGGCCAAACGATCCCACTTTTAATCCTTAATTCCATAATTAGACACACCATGCCCCACACTAGGCTAACGTATATAGTCCAATATCTAGATGTAAAATAAGCCACATTTAAGCCAAAGATAGAAACGTTGGCTAGAAATAAGGGTATTCAAGTCAACAATACCTAACTTACGAGTTTAAGACTACCATACTAGCCAAATAAGATCAAATATACAAATCATGAAACAAATGCTAAACCATATCCCAAACATAGGTTTTTATCATAACCACACTGCAACTAAACTAAAATAGAGAGAAAAAGAAATATCATTCAAAAGGCTTATAAATTTATCATCTTACGGGTCCAAAACCCTCATCTAATCCCCTAAGCTTCAACAATCAAGTAAAAGATATTCTATGCATAATCAATCCTAAAATCCATATTCACACGCAATACATATCACACATCATCACTGAAGAGGAGTAGCCAGAGGCCTACCTAGAAGTCAAACTACAAAATATCATATCATGCACCATATGCTCATCTTCACTTTACAATGCCCATAATGCTATCACACTATAAAAATAATAATCTATATATTATTACAAGTCTAGTGATACCCATATTACACTATTATACTTTGGGTCCAAAAACAACACCAAAACCCTAAGTGGATTCCATTTACAAAAATTGAGTTTCAGACACCAACCGAATGTTCACACGAGTGGTAGAATTTATAACCCTCAAGAATTTGGTGCAAAACAACCATATTTGGGGCTAAAATCATACCTTATGTCATTATGTGTTTTGGGTCTCAAAATCATGAAATTAACACAAAAAATTGAAGGAATCTTACATTAGATGTGATGTTAATCGCGAATATACAAGCTATTCAATCTTCAAATAAACCCAAAAGACTTACTTTAAGGATTTTACACTCTATTTAGGTTTGGGGACTAAAAGTAATGGAAGAAATGGCCAATTCTCAACCTAAATTTTATAACTGAACCTTGGAATAAAATCTAAAGTTTTAATCAATGCCTCGAGATACATCTAGAGTCTACTTTTCGCAAATAAAATATACAACCATACTAAATTTGATGTTCCGATCGTTTTGGGGAAATTGGATTTTCTATCTAAGGTCCTTTCACCCAAAAATAGGTCCTACTCCTAAACTTTAAAATTTTCAAATTTTTGATCGATAGGTCGAAATGAGCTAGGGTACATTAGGACCCGAACCAAAGGTCTACCTAGCCTAAAATAGATATTCTAGTTCTGCTAGTGTATTCAGGATTTATGTTCGAGAGTCTTTTACTGAAGTTTTCTCCCATTGGAAATTTGGAACCAACGAAGACTTTTAATAGAAAATTTTCTCTAAAAACTAAATGAACTGCCAGGTAACCAAATTGCCGGTACTAGAATGTAATAATTGACTTGGGGCACTATGGAAAAGTTCAAATGGTGAAGATATGTATAAATATGGAAAATAACCTGAAGGGTTATTACAATATCTACTACTAAAAGGACTTTCATCCTCAAAAGTGCACGAATGGAAAGAATCTCAAAAGCTTGAAAGGATGAGGTTGTGGGCCCGCATGCTCCAAGCATCACATCTTAAGTAACCTCAATGTAGAGAAGACACTTCTAAGGGATTTCGCCACAAGTATCCATATTTCCACCAACACTTTTATTCTACTTCGAAAATAGCCAAAACTCAACTTAACCGCTAATTGTTCTCACATTGAACTGAGAAGGCCAATACATAAACATCTGAACCACATCACACTTATTCCATCTTTATATCCACATAAATTAAGTAAGGCTCATCCGGTACAAAGTAAGACCAAGTCATAATTCATACCACCAAATCCAAATGAAAATATACCTCCTATTTATGGTTTAACATATGCTATCCACTCTAATCCAAGAGGGAAATCACTAGAGTATCGCCCATGCAGTGTCATCACAGAGAACTCAAATAACTGAAGCTGATCAACTGAAAGTCCATACAGAAAATAAGAGAATAAGCTCATAAGGTGTTATCTATGCACACCAATGGAGATAATCAAGAAATGTAATCCATGCAACTGTTGTAACTACTCTGAATGACCAATTATCAAAAATCTCAAAGTCAGGGATAGCTACTCACCACTAAATATTCCACTCTAGGATGTCTAATCCACTGGGAATAAAGTCTCCTGAATGCAAGTCCAATATATTACTACTATTAGGTTTATCCAACATTCCTAAATAAAACTACAGCTCTAAGTTAAGACCATAGTAGCCAATATATGGCCTATGGGTGATTATTTGAACACTTATCAACTATAACCCAACCGGCGTAAAAAATTTTGAATAGAAAATCAAAGAGTAGGATCAACCAGCCTACAAATTAAACTTGAGCCAAGACAAGTCTAAAGCAAAAGTTGTATGCAAACTCTAAGATATGGGCATGACAACGAAGATATATTAGTGAGAGAGTGTGTTGACACGAGACTCAGAGTGTACAAGTGTGAGGAAGTAATACAGGTATAAGGAGATCAAGGCCATTCACAAGGAGTCGAGCCCAAGAGCTACAAAGTATACAAGCTATGTTTATGAAGATGAAGGCTTATGAGTGTATTGTACACTCACCCAAATGAATGTGCATTCTAAAGTATTAATAGGGACCTGAATACTCCAACGTTGATCTTGGGTGTATTTATATGTCTAAGCACCACAATTTATCCATTTTTTAGCTATGTTTAGAGAACAAAGTTCCTAGTTTCTTATGTTTCTACTCTACTTCCATGTAATTGAGCTAACTGATATGAATAACATGATTTTAGGCATTAATGAGGTAGATGAAGACATTATGGGACTTTGGAATGCGGATGGCATATGACACAAGAGAGAGTAGCAACCTGGACCAAATATGGCACCTAAAAACTACAATCTGGACAAAATATGGCGCCTAGAAACTATGTCCAAGACTAGTTTGTCATTTATAATTAGTTCAGGGACCTAGAATGCAATTATGAGAGAAAATACTATTAAAAGTCTTAATACTGAATTTTTATTGAGAATTCAATTATTCTATATTATTCAGAGAGAGGAGAATAGCGGATGAGGGCGATTAAGCCTTTTGATAATCTTTTCTCTCATAATTGACTTTTAGGTCCTTAAACTAATTATAAATACAAACTGATCTTGGACATAGTTTCTAGGCAACGCATTTGGTCCAGATTGTAGTTTCTAGGAGCCACATTTGGTCTAGCTTGCTACTCTCTCTTGTGAGTCATATGCCATCCACATTTCATAGTCCCATAATGTCTTCATCTACCTCATTAATAACTGAAATCATGCTAATCAGATCGGTTAGCTTAATTACATAGAAGTAGAGTAAAAACATAAGAAACTAGGCACTTTGTTCTCTAAACATAGCTAAAATATGGATAAATTATGGTGCTTAGGCATATAAATACACCCAAGATCACCACCCCACACTTAAAGCTTTGTTTGTCCTTGAACAACATATCCATTTATACATACTACACAAGCCTTAGCACCCACAAAGGAAGACAAGATGCTCAAATAGGCTCACACAATAATTTTGAACAAGAAGTAGATTCAGGAATCATTACTAGAGACAACCTACCCTCAAGAATAGACTCATTAAGTTGGAAATTTCATGAATATCATTTAAGCATCGAAATCATATAAATTACCCAACCTTCATCAACTATGTGCACTCACAACAAGAATATTTCCCATAATCACTCCCAATTATACAATTTCTAACAAAATGGGTACAAGAATTAAGTTGCGCTCACTCTCACAAAGAATTCTCAAATTACAACTGATGACCATATGCTTGCCCTTGGTGTAATACTCCACTAATATCAGAATGCTAAGATTAAGATCAAATAGGTCTTTTACGAGTTGTAATGCAGGCTAAAGGATAGGTAGGAACTATTTTGCAAAGAAATAATAACTATCTTCCCTAAGCTCTTTAATACACTACATTATGTAATTAAGATCAGTCTCTAACAACCAATTTCCACTTCTTCTATCTTCACAAATTTGCTTTTCACTCCAACTCGTTAAGCTTAATTAATAATACTATGGTAGGAGTATGCTACCCTTTCAAATATTTTTCTTTTTTTTCACCCTTTTCACGTTACGCACCCCTATAATAGCCACCCTCAACTTAGGCAATTTGTATTAGTTGAGGTGCTCACTGTCTAAGAAGGACCAGGGCCAAAACAGGTTCATTATAACATGTCCGAGATAAAATTTTGATTTTTTTAACAATTTTAGCTACTCCCAACCACATCAATTGCTCACGCCAATAACTGGACTTTGGGGTATCAATTTCACCTTTTCCCTCTTATTATCAAACTCCTAACTCACATTGATTTTATATTAAAGCACTTAGGAGCTTTTGGATCAAATTACGGTCTATTAAAGAACAGATTAGGCTACATATGAGGCTAACAAAAGAATAAGCTAAAGGTTCAACAGGGCTAGATAAGATAATGTACAAAGGTAGTTCAAAAAAAGGTATGAACAATAGTTATCAAAGCAATGCCTAAATCATCTCCTAAACTCATAATCTTTATTACGCTTTGGATACACACCAGGCAAGTTCTAGCATCAGTTGAAATAAAGAATATACAATAGTCTTACACACTCATGGCACATGGTCAACTCATTTAGGAGCATTATAGATTCTCGACCAAACAATTACCTGAATTCAATCAAAACCAACAATCACAACAAGAGTCACAACTAGAGCCTAGGTGTTTCAAATATAATGATCCATCACATACATATGTTATCATGTCATGTGATCCACAAGAGCAGTTACATGTAATTGAAAGACTACTTTTCTCTTAAGACGGTCGTCATCCATCCATCATCGAGAAAAACACCTAATTATGACTAAATAACTAACAAAATAAACAAAATAACTAATCCTATCTAGAATTATACAAAGGATAAGTTCCTATTTTCTTACAAAAGAAGTAGAAAATGCATCATTGAATACACTCCAAAGGCACCTCAACTTATGGGCATTGTGGTCTTTTGATACTTCTCTTTTACACTCTAAATGAGCACCCTTTCATTAAGGGTAGCTTGGTCTTTATGTAATAGCTATAAATAGATATTTAGGCTTATATTTTTCATTCTTTGTTGAATGATATTGAAGAACACTTTTTTCTCTTAAGAGAGAGTGCTTTAGTATAGGTCTTGGAAAAGCCATTGTATTGTAAGACTTGGAAAAGTCATTGAAACTAGGGTTAGCATGATTATGGATTCACTTGAGTTGACAGTCATCTTAGAAACATTGGTGCTTTGGGGTGCTTCTAGTCCCTTTGGTGTTAATGTAAGAGTATAGTGTTGCCTTTGTGGATTGTAGAGGGTTTTGGTGTTTAATACAAACCTTAGTTCCTAGAATTTGTAAAGGTTTATGTCACACTACCTATCTTTATATTAATGCAAGTTTTGTGTTTTTAGCTTCTAAATTCGTGTGTACTTTGCTTCTAGTGTGTTTGTTTCATCTTCATCTCCTTTCTTTAAGTCTAGTTTCGGTTTTAGGTTGTTTTTCCTATATAATTTAATATCAAGAGCCACATTTTAGAATTGTTCCTACAATTCTAAGTCTTGGATTGTTGTTACCTTGAGAAAATCAACACAAAAAGAGTGTCAAAAATCCAAAAATCAAAAAACAAAATATTGTTCGCATTTTCGTACTTGGGCAGATTTTTGAAACTTAGATATAGGTAATTTTTGTGTATTTTGTTAGTTTCTAGGGCTATATCCTTGTTCCCTAGCCATAATAGAGTCTACATCTAAGATTTGAGCCAGGTCCAGGTTGTTTTGGAGCTTTCCACCATTGTTGATCTTGTGTTTGAAGAAAGTGAAGGTGGATCTCATTTTTTGGCTATTGTTGTTGTGGTGTTTTTAGCTAATTTTGTGATATTTATTTTTGGCTTGGCAAAGTGACCTTAGATATTCAGGAAATTTCAATTTAGAGGTCATTTGCCTTGTAGTCAAACTTGGTCAAAACCTAAATATTCTTGGTGTTCTTTCTCATCTTCATATCTTGTTGAGGAAGAATATTTAAAAGAGAGTGTTTGATCATAAAAAGGGAGAAAATTGAGTGTATTACTTGTTCAAGGAAATTTCCAAGAACCTTCCTAGTCATCCAAAAGAAAGAAAATAGTAAAAAAGAAGGAATAATCAGGTACAAGTTCAAGTACAATTGAAAGTACAAGGAGGGAACCAATTCAATTCAAACTCATTTAAACATGAAAAAGGGCTCCAAACCTTGTATTTTACCCCCAAAATTGTTCATACACTCTCTTGGTTGAAGAATTGGCCGAAACTACAAATTGAGGACAAAAAAAATTACAAAATTGACATCCAATCACAAACTGCCACATCACCACTTTTGGGATAACCAAATTTTAGTTTCCTAGTTTCAATTTGTTGATTCTTAGTTACATTTTGTTAATTCTATGACTAGTTGGCAAACTAGTAACTATCTACTAGGTTGTGAATTAGTTTAGAGTCCTTTTTCTTTCGTGCTATCTTTCTTTGTGTTCTTTTTTGTTTTTTATTCGTTGTGTTTTGTTGGTTCAAGTCTGAAAGAAAATTTTCTTTGTGTCAACTCAAATGAAAATCTATTCCAAGCAAAAGTAGACTCATTCCTCAATCACTCATGAAGTACAAGCAAATTTTAAACACTTGTGAAACCAAGTGTTAGGTAAAAATCCAAAGTGAGTATGGTGAGGTTATTTGAAATAACTTGTTTGTAAGTTTTGCAGGTTTATTTCTTTCTTTTAGGTACCAAGGCTACCAAAAATTTTAGTACCACATTTGATTGTCTTAATGACCATTGTGATAGCTTCAATTCCAATTGTAAAGATTTCAAACGACACATTGAAAATATACGCCAATTGCTACCCAAAGTTTTCCCACAAAATCTAATTCCTCTTGTCCAAACACCTTGTGATGAGATCTTCCCGAAGGAATAAATGGGCTGCCCAAACCTAAACCAACGTAAGGAAGAATGTTCTCATGAACTTCAAGGGAAAATAGCTAACTCTTACACTTTTATGCATGTGAATGATGATTGTGTAGCCAGTAGCCCATTGAGTGTGAGTAGTAGCTTATCTTTTTGTGAGTCTATTATTTTTTTGCCTTTTGATGATGATGTTCATACTGTGAGCATGGATACACTAGTTAATATTATTTATGAACAAATACACTCTTCTTATAAGATCAATTTAAGTCTACCTAGTGTTGAAGCCAATGTGTTGAATAAAAGCACATCGTCTATTTATGCATTACTTATTGTTGATGATGTGCATGTTGGGAGTGTTGATAAACTAGTTCATCCTATTGATGACTGAATTGACTTTTCTTGTAAGATCAATTTATGTCTACCTAGTGTTGAAACTATTAAGTTGAATAATAGTATGTAATCTTGTGGGAGCTGTGTTGATCAACTTGTGTACGAAACTAGTCCACCACTTGAGGTTATGTGTATTGTAATTAATAGACCTCAATGGAGTGAAGAATTTGAAAATATTGATCAAAATGATAGGAGTGAACCCATGAGCTTTCCCTTTGGTAATGATTCTAATGTTTTCTTGGCTCATAGGGATAATCATGTGCTTGAAACCACTTTGAAACTTTATAATGATCCTTTTGAGAGTAAACTTGTTTGTTCCATTTCTGCCCATGGGATAAATCACTCACTCTTTTGGTATAATATCTTGTTTGAAGATGGTATAATCACTTCTAATGAACCTAGTAGTGAGAATGATGTTGAAGTAATAGCTTGTTTTGAAGGATATAGCTATACTAACCCACTATGGTGTGACAACATTCCTCCTAAATATGGAAATCTCTTCTTAAAATATGAGAGTACTCTTAACGGTGAGGAATGTATAGTCTTAGAAAGGAATAATCAATTTATTGATGATAGCTTTTAATTACTTAAATATTTAAGAAACCCAATAGACGGTTGTTCCTTAAAAATGATTGCAAATGTGATCCTATATATGACACCCCACCTTCGTTTGATAATTATGAGGATGAATTACTTGCTTCTTGTGAAGATTTAAGAAATAATCCCTTTGATTTTGGTGGTGGTATGTGTCTACTGGAGGGTTCCTCCATAAAAGGAGAAAGTGTCCATTGCTTGGAAATTACTTGTTCTACTATGTGTGGCCTTATTGTTGTGAGTAATAGTAATTATGATATTGAAACTAGTAGTGAGTACATACATGAGGACACCTTAGATGTGGTTTACTTGAGTGATACCTTTCTCTACTCTCTATTTCCTTTTGATGATGTATATGCTATTATAGAGAGTATGCCTTTTAGTTCGAGTGAAGACTAAGGAAAAGTGGAGTGTTTTCTTGACCCGTGTCTATGGCTACTTTTCCCAATTGATCCCGATTCCATCTTATGGTGGTGACGAGTTATTCTTGGCTTAGGTAAATTCCCTCTTGATATTTGTCATAACTATGTCCTTGGTGCATTCGACAATAGCTTCCTAATATGTTACACGAAGAACTCTCAGTATATGTCAAGTATGAACCACCTTGGCATATTGATGTTATGTACTTTTCTAACTCTAACCCTCATGTGATGAGGATGTGTGCTTTTTTGGCTCTCTTGAATTTTGCAAGGTAAGGATTTGAGGCCGAATTATTTTAAAAAAGGAGGGGTGATACGAGCACGATCACGATGATGGATGAGTAAGAGAGTGTGTTGATCCGAGACTTAGAGTGTAAAAGTGAAGCGTGAAGAAGTGATACAGGTATCAGGAGATCAAGGCCATTCATAAGGATTGAAGCCTGAGAGCTACAAAGTCTACAAGCTATGTTTCTAAAGATAGAGGCTTGTGAGTGTATTTTACACTCACCCAAAGGAATGTACATCCTAAAGTGTGAAGAGGGACGTTGAATACACTCCAAGGTATCCTTGAATAAACTCCAAAGAATCCTCCACTTAAGGGCATTGTGTTCTTTTGATGGTTCTCGTTTACACTCAAAAGGAGCACGCTTTCACTAAGGGTAGTTTGGGATTTATGTAATAACTATAAATAGACATTTAGACTTATAATTTTCATTAGTTGTTGAATGATATTGAGGAACACTTTCTTCCCTTAAGAGAGAGTGCTTTAGTGTACGGCTTGGAAAAGCCATTGTAGTGTTGGACTTTGAAAAGTCATTGCAACTAGGGTTAGCTTGAGTGTGGATTCACTTGAGCTGAGCTTGAGTGTGGATTCACTTGAGCTAACTATCGCCTTAGAAACATTTGTGCTTAGGGATGCTTCGAATGCATTTTATTTCAACATAAGAGTGTGGTGTTGCCTTTGTGGATTGTAGAGGGTTATGGTATTTGATACACACCTTAGTTTCTAAAATTGGTAATGGTTTATGTGTCACTACCTAGCTTTATATTTAATGCAAGTTTTTTGTTTTTAACTTCTAAATCCGTGTGTGCTTTGCTTATAGTATGTTTGTTTCATCTTCATCTCCTTTCTTTAAGTCCAGTCGGTTTTAGCTTGTTTTTCCTATATAATTTTATATTATGAGCAACTTTTTAGAATTGTCTGTACAATTCTATGTCTTGGATTGTTGTTAACTTGAGAAAATCAACACAAAATTAGTGTCAAAAATCCAAAAATCAAAAAGAAATTGTTCTTCATATTTGTGTACTTGGGTACATTTTTGAAACTTAGATCTAGTTAATTTTTTGTGTGTTTTGTTAGTTTCTAGTGGTAGATCCTTGTTCCCTAGCACTAATAGAGTCTAGATCTAAGATTTAAGCCAAATCTGGGTTGTTTTGAGCTTTCCACCATTGTCGAGCTTGTGTTTGAAGAAAGTGGAGTTTGATCTCATTTTTGGGATATTGTGGTTGTGGTGTTTTTAGCAAATTTTATGATATTTGTGTTTAGCTTGGTGAAGTGTCCTTAGATCTTCAAAAAAATTTAAAATTGGAGGTCATTTTCCATGTGGTCAAACTTGGTTAAAACTTGAATGTTTTGGGTGTTCTTCATCATCTTCAAGATACCTTGTTGAGGGAAAATATTCAAAAGAGAGTGTTTCATCTTAATAGGGGAGGAAAGATAGTGTAGTAATTGTTCAAGGAAATTTCCAAGATCCTTCCTAGTCATCTAAAGGAAAGAAAACAACAAAAATGAAGGAATAATCAAATAAAAGTGCAAGTACAATTAGAAGTACAAAGAGGGAACCAATTCAATTCAAACTCATTTAAACTTGAAAAGGGCTCCAAACCTTGAATTTTACCCCCTAGATCGTTCATACACTCTCTTGGTTGAAAAATTGGCCGAAACTACAAATTGAATACCAAAAAAATTGCAAAATTAACGTCCAATCACAAGATGCCACATCACCACTTTTGGGACAACCAAATTTGAGTTCAAATTTTTGTTTCCTAGTTTCAATTTGTTTATTCTTAGTTAGATTTTGTTGATTCTATCATTAGTTGGTAAACTAGTAACTATCTACTAGGTTGTGAATTAGCTTAGAGTCCCTTTTCTTTCGTGTTATTGTTTTTTGTGTGCTTTTCTCATTTTGTGATTCATTTTGTTTTGTTGGTTCAAGTCCGAAAGAAAATTTTCTGTGATTCAACTCAAAAGAAAATCTATTCCGAACAAAAGTAGACTCATCCCTCAGTCACTCACAAAGTATAAGCTGATTGTCAACACTTGTGAAACCAAGTGTGAGGTAAAAACTGAGAGTGAGTGTGGTGAGGTTATTTGAACTAACTTGTTTGTTCATTTTGTAGGTTTGTTTCTTTCTTTTAGGAACCGTGGCTGCCAATAATTTTAATTCCATTTTTGATCTCCTCAATGACCATTGTGATAGCTTCAATGCCAATTGTAATGATATAAAACAACACATTGAAAACATACGCCAATTTCTACCTAAACGTTTCCCACAAAATACAATTCCTCTTGTCTAAACACCTTGTGATGAGAGCTTCCCGAAGGAAGAAGTGGGCTTCCCCAACCCAAACCAAGGTAAAGAAGAATGTACTCAAGAACTTCAAGGTAAAATATCTAACTCTTACACTTTTGTGCATGTGAACGATGATTGTGTGGCTAGTAGTGCATTCAGTGTGAGTAGTAGCTTATCAATTTATGAGTCTATTATTTCCTTGACTTTTGATGATGATGTACATGTTGTGAGAATGGATAAACTAGTTGATCCTATTGATGTCCAAATTGACTCTTCTTGTAAGATCAATTTAAGTCCACCTAGTGTTGAAGCCAATATGTTGAATGAAAATACATCGTCTAATGATTCTTTGCCTATTGTTGATGATGTGCAAGTTGTGAGTGTGGATACACTAGTTGATCCTAATGATGACCAAATAGCCTCTACTTGTAAGAAAAATTTATGTCCACCTAGTGTTGAAACTATTGAGTTGAATGATAATGTCATCTTTTGGGAGTTATGTTAATCAACTTATGTACAAAACTAGTCAATCACTTAAGGTTATGTGCGTTGTAATTAATAGACCTTAGGTGAGTGAAGAATTTGAAAATGTTGGTAGAAATGATAGGAGTGAACCCGTGATCCATAAAAGGAGAAAGTGTCCATTGTTCAAAAATTACTTCTTCTTCTACTGTGTATAACCTTATTGTTGAGAGTACTCGTGATGATGATGCTGAAACTAGTAGTGAGTACATACATGACGACACCTTAGATGAGGTGGACTTGAGTGATACCTTTATTTATTCTCTATGTTCTTTTGATGATATATTTGCTATTGTAGGGAGTATTTCTCTTAGTTCGGGTGAAGACTAAGGGAAAGGGGAGTGTTGTCTTGACTATTGTCTATGGCCACTCTTCCCATTTAATCCTGGGGCCATCTTAGTGTGGGGAAGAGTTACTCTCGCCTTAGGTGCATTCCCTCTTGATGTTTGTCATAACCATGTCCTTGGTGCATTCGTCAATGGCTTCCTAATAATGTGTAACACGAAGAACTCTTGTTTATATGTCAAGTATGAATCACCTTGGCATATTGATGTTATGTATTTTGATAAATCTAACCCTCATGCCATTAGGTTGTTTTCTTATTTGTCTCTCTTGATTTTGTCAAGGTAAGGATTCGAGGTCAAATCCTTTTTAAGAAGGGAAGGATGATACAGGCACCACCATATAAATGGATGCGTGAGAGAGTGTGTTGACCCGAGACTTGGAGTGTATAAATGAAGTGTAAAAAAGTGATATGGGTATCAAGAGATCAAGGCCATTCACAAGTAGTCAAGCCCGAGAGCTACAAAGTTTACAAGCTATGTTTATGATCATGGAGGCTTGTGAGTGTATTGTATACTCACCAAAACGAACGTACATGCTAAAGTGTAAAGAGGGACATTGAATACAATCCAAAGAAGCCTTGAATACACCAAAGGCGCATCAACTTAAGGGCATTGTGGTATTTTGATGCTTCTCTTTTACATTCCAAAGGAGAACCCTTTCATTAAGGGTAGTTCTGTATTTATGTAATATCTATCAATAGACATTTAGGCTTATATTTTTCATTAGTTGTTGAATGATTTTGAAGAACACTTTCTTCTCTTAAGAAAGAGTGCTTTAGTGTAGGGCTTGGAAAAGCCATTGTACTGTACGACTTGGAAAAGTCATTGCAACTAGGGTTAGCTTGAGTGTGGATTCACTTGAGTTGATAATCGGCTTGGAAACATTGGTACTTTGGGGTGCTTCGAGTCCCTTTTGTCCCTTTTGCCTCTGTGTATTTTAGAGGGTTTTGGTGTTTGATACACACCTTTGTTACTATATTTGGTAAAGGTTTATGTCTCACTACCTATCTTTACATTTAATGCAAGTTTTGTGATTTTAGCTTCTAAATCCGTGTGTACTTTGCTACTAGTAAGTTTGTTTTATCTTCATCTCCTTTGTTTAAGTCTAGTTTTGGTTTTAGCTTGCTTTTCTATATCACTCTACAACACCAAGCTGAAATCTCAATATCAAGGATGAATTACTCGGTTTCAAAAATCTAAACCAAAACTGAAACTGGGAGGCACTAATGCTTCAAATTTATCATACATCCAAATGGACATTCCAAGGAGTCAAATCCAAAACTTACCCAATCAGGCTATATCAATATCAACTATCAAAAATTGACTCTAGTATCCAACCCTAACATATTATGGATAAATCATACCAATTAACAACCGAGACATATCTGAAGAGAAAAATCACCATAGGGATAACCACTGACTAACAACACAAGTGACCAACTTTCTCTCTCGGCTAGAGGGTGGGAAATATAATCCCAAAAAAAAAAATCATGCCAAAGGATGAATCACTGGATGAAAATGCAAATAACCTACTCCATCTCTGATTGAGGGCATGAACTATCCAAGCATACTCAAAAACTTCCCAAGGATAAAAACCATACCAGCAAAGGCAAGAACTCATGCAACTCAGAGAGATGTAACTTTAGCCGACGACTAATCAATCCAACACTCTATCTCAGCAAAGAAAAGTTATAGGCACATAACATCAAGGAGAAACATTCCACCAAGCCTCATTAGGCCGAACAAACTCTGAAATGGGGATTTCCCAAATCCACCCAAGTAGGAAAATCACCATTCAATCCATTGAAGTATCACATCATCACAGAAGGAATATACTACTCTTGAAACAAATGTCGAAGCCAAGAAAATACCAGAAAATCAGAAACTTGAGATATGGAACTTCAAATGGGCCATCTCAAAAAGCGATCACAGTAAAGGCCACCTGCCTCTAACTTTCCAACTCTACTAGACAAATCCATATCACAGCAACAAAGGAGTATCCACTCTCCACACTTATAGAAGGGCAAGCTATCCCAGGGGGACAACCTAACATACTTATAGATGAATCCACAACATCTCAACATCAATATCTAAATAGCTATCAAAGAAAGAAATTGATACCAATGAAGAAAGGATCTCAAACTGGTCAATCTCACAAACTAGGTATGTCGGTAGGGATGGTAAAGACAAAATTCCTCGCAACCCCAGGAGGCAATTCTAAGGGTCTCAAAGTCAATAATAGGAAATAGCTAAATTGCCAACTAAGGATCATAATAGAGACATAAAAGGTTAACCTGCCTTTCGATATCACAATACATCCTTGAATAAATCTAATACAAATGACCAATAGGAAACACAGTCAACCTCGCCGCACCAGGGAAAAGAAATCATCAAACCGGTCTATAATTTCTCAAGTCACCAAAAATAATCACAAGCGAATGAAGGTCTAACTAGATAACACTATTCTATACCGCTACCCAGTAAAAAAACTCACATTTTCCAAAATCAAGTGATAATATCAAGTAATATTAGTAAACTCACGTAGGGCTAGCAATACCTAAAGAAATATAAATATCAACATACTGAACAAGCGGTGTCAAAATAACAGTTAATATCATATACCACTCAAGGGCCACAACAATGCTAATGTGCCAAGATAAATGGGACTTGGACCCATACCACACCTAAAGGGGAACAACATCAATACAAATCTACTCTATCCACTACTAAAAGAAATAAACCACGGAGTAGTAACATAATCATAAATTTAGTAACGAGGCACATAATAATCAATACTAATTGATCAAGGCATATAATCACCCATAGATATGAAAACCCCAATATAAATAATCAGAGATAAATGCAGGATTTAAAAGTACATTAATTATGTCAACATCCACAATCACACACCTTGCGATATAGGGAGAAATAAATCTCACCGGGCCTAACAAGGGCATATTGATTGAATCTTCAACTGAGGTTCCACACATACTACCTTTAGCTACAGTGAATCTAATCTCTAAGGGAGGGATCCTTGCTCTAGAATAAAACACCAATATCACTATATTGATGGCATGCCTCTTGCCGCTATTTCTATAAGTCTCAATACTTTCTATCCCTATGGTGCTCTCATAATCAACACCTTAAGGGAAGGAAGATTCAGTTGCTATCAAGTGCTCCGATTCAAAACAAACTGACAATACTAATCCTCTAATACATCTGTACACCAATGTCTCGCTTAGAAGGATATAGCATAGGAAAATGCCTAAACCACATAAGAGATCGAATCTTGTACTCAAAACTGATAAGAACCCTTATGAACACCAATAGACCCAACTTTGGTATGAGAACTACTCAATCAATCAAACTTCGTCCATAACCAAGATGGATCTACAACATGACTCAAAATTCCAATGTTTTACCTCAAAGGTTGAAGTAGTCACAAACTTAACTGGAGCCTAAGCTGGCCCAAATCCTTTTTGGCTACCGATGAATATCTTCGATACCCATCTCTAACTCTCTAATTTTATACAATACTAAAACTCTAGAAATGCATTTTAAAGTCTCATTCGCATATATTGTCAAGGTCGCATCATCCTTTGAGGATGGAATAGAGTTAAATAATCTGTTCAATGTTCATAGGAATGTGGACACACGATAAAGAGTCAAGAAGTAAATTTCCTAAAATGTCCCTTTATCCCCTCAAAGATAGGTTACAAATATCTTCGCACCAATCCACAAGACTATGCTAACACATATCTATTATACTAAAACACTGATAAAACCAAGGCCCTAATACCAATTTTCCATGACCCAACTTCTCAAGTCATGATAGCGTCTACCATAACCCACTAGTAGGAAAGCCAACCTGTAGTCTATAATGGCTAGTTATGAACTACTCAATAATATAAGGAAAAGAATGCAGAATAAATAAAATAAAGATCAATACATAGAATAATCTCAAAATCTAGTGGTATCAGTACAGGAATTTCTAATATATTTAGCATAAACAATTTAAATATTAAGGCAAAATCTTCTGATACAACCTATCTCTAAATATAACATAGAGATTAGTCTAATACAAAAGAGAGAGATAATTAGTAAACCAAACATCTTGAACTAACTCTATATCTATAAACCATGGCTGCTCCGGATGATGCATACATCAACGGTGATAACCTGTACTATGATCTGCATGCTGCAGAAGTGTGGTATTAGTACCAAGCGAATGGTACTTAGTAGGTAACTGCCAATTGAGATCTAATGATAAAGCAAATATATACAACATATAAGGAGAATGGAAACAACACCCAAAAGTCCAAAGCTTATATAACAAGTTAATAAGTATAATAAGGGAAAACTATATTGTCCAAGTCTAAGAATCTAACATAAAGGAGCAAGGAAGTATCAGGGTGAAGAATTCTATCATATCTACATTTAATATATGTCAATACTATACCATCTATCCTAGGACAATATATGAATAAAGAGTGAAATAAAGATATATAGCAATATACAAAGTCAAGAAAAGAATATACAATATGAATAAGCGAAGGAAAAGATATATGATAGTACCATAGCTTCATATAGGTAGATACATATATAAGCACACACGTAAATATGAGATCATCTCAAAGAGTAGTAAATATCATCATATCCTTATTCTAGGATATCATCATGATACTGTCAAGATTCAATACTGTCATACTCAGGGTTTCTACACCACATGGCTAAACATGACATAAGCATGCATCATAATGTGATCATAAGATATAAGAGGCGTAAAACATACCTTGAATCTTAATACCATATCAATGACCACTCTATAATAAGCTAGCCATATAGTGATCATAACAATGATAATAACAATATCAATAATAGTATGAATAATTGGCTACTCTGGACAACCATATACCTAACCAAGACTATGCGTACCACCCCGCCACAGACTTAGAAGGTTCAATCAATATACAACAACACAAGGCATATTCTTCACCTATATTTATGCAACACTATATCATCCTCCAGGCTTGCCGGGTATTAATAGCATCACAATTTATATTATAGAATAATACATACTATATACTCATGGACATAACATATCACTATAAAGTAGCCATCTAGACAATACTTCCCAACTACTTGTTATTAGCTAACCAATGCTATTTATAATGAAACCACTAACCGGTGAGCCATCACATGACCTATAGTTATTTGTCCAAAAATTAACCTTATTCAAAGAATCACAACTAACTATTATTTATTCAATAGCGGACCTCAAACATCTAGCCAAGGTTCATCACTAGACCATAGTCGCCCATCACCCACTATTCCTTATTATCAACTAATCATCATATATTTGTTAACCATTATTAGATAACATATAACCATTTGTCATCTAACTATCCTTTATTCACTGACATCATTCGTTAACTAACCCTCATTAACTATTTATTACTAAATAAGTTAGCAACTAACCATCATTATTAACTAGTCACCTTATATTACTAACATCACTTATTATCTACCCTCGTTAATACATAACTCCTCATTTAGCACCTAATCAATATTATAAACTTAGGCATCAATATCACTAATCCTTGCCTATGCTTAACCTGACATCATTGTTAACTATATGACAACTATCTCTAACTACCATATTTTAATTAAGAAAAATTCATTAAATAATGCATTGGTTCCTAGCCACCAAGTGTTTTAGGCTCCTAATAGATAATAAACTACCACATAGCTTAACCCTTATTTAACCCGAACAATCATTAGATCATATTTCATCTAGAATTACAGAAGTTGTCGATAAAATAATCATGAAAGTACCAAATCTTTTCATGAAATTACAAATATCTAATTAATAAAGTCATAAGTAATATACTGCACCTTACTCTGTTCCATGCAGGAGAGATGTGTATTCAAACAAACATATATAAATCCATATTGTAATCATATCCTTCACAATGATAAAAACTTTTTAGATAATTAATCATTATTATAACACGGCCCTTGGCTCAATAATATATCAAAAATAAGCACAATATTATATTCATGGCCTTAGGCCCATATAATATCTAGAATTCATATCAATAAACATATTTATGAGTTGTAGCCTATCTCTAGTCATCTCACATATAGAAGGCATCTCATATACAGGAGACATAATATCAATGAGCATGTAAACATCTCTCACATATGAGGTATCTCACATCTAGGAGTTATAATAACAATAAGCATGTATATAAGAATATAATCATCTCTCATATAGGATATCTTATATCAATAGGTCATACATCATGATTGTGAGGAGTATCACCTCTCAAGAATAATGGTCATCTCTAAGAGAAATATCATCTCAATAGGTCCAATAATTATAACAAAAAGGGGATAGCATCTTTATATGCCCGACATCACATCTATGAGGGAAAGAGCATATTTGTAGAAACAATGACCATATATAAAAGGATTAACATATCTCTAGTCCAAAAATCATATATAATAAGAATAGAATATCTATAGGCAAATCATCAAGTCTAAAAGTAAATAGCATCTCTATAGGCCACATAACATTAAGGGGAAATAACATCTCTATAAGCCAACATCAAGTCCAAGAGGAAAGAGCATCTCTATAGCCCACATAACATCTAAGATGAAATAATATCTCTATAGGAAAAATGACAAGTCTTTGAGGAAATAGCATCTCTACATGCCAAACATCAAGTCTAAGACGAAATAGTATCTCTATAGGCCACACATCAAGTCTAAAAGAAAGTAGCGTCTTTATAGTCCAAACATCAAATCGAAGAGGAAGTAGCATCTATATAAGCCACACATAACTACTAAGAGGAAGTATCATATCTATAGGTCATGTTAAGAGGAAGTAGCATCTCTATAGACCACTGATGTTGGGTGTATTTATGCATTCTAGGGTCACTATTCTACTTGTTTTAGCCTTATTTTGAGGATGATTCTCTGCTATATAATTTGATAATGAGATAAATATGAAACAAAGTTCTAAATCATGTGTTCATAATTTTACAAGTGAATTCCAAGTGTGTTAGTGCTTGAAAGAGTCAATTAGAGTTCAATAGGGAAAACTAGTCTTTCTAGCTTGAGCTAGTCGCTTGTCTAGTCTATCTTGTTGGATTATTGTGTTTTTCTAAGGGTTTTAAATGTGTTATTGTATGTTTAAAAAATTATTAAGAGTCTAAAAAGTTGGAATGAGTCAATAAGAGGGTTGAAACTTCAAATGAAAGATTATGGAAACCAACCTAGTCTAAGCTCTTATTTTTTATTCATCGGATGGATACTGTGTGTTTGTACCTCTAATTTGTATGGTGTTTGATTTTAGGATCCTTTTTAGACCAATATAATGATATATGGATGATAAATAGGCTGTAAAATCATTGGAAAGACACCATAAGAAAATAAATGAAAGGAGGAAAGACCAACAGTTAACCAAAATTTGGAGGACAATTTCCAGAGGTATCATGCAATTAGCATGCATTGCATGCTCTATTCCTATGCAATATAGGGTGAGCCACATGTTCCACTCCATATAAATAGAGGGTCCGATGTATGTTCCACTCCAACCCTAGGTATTTCATGCTAAATTGACTTCTACACAGACTTGGCTTACCCTTATGCTATATATACATGTTGTATCACGTTTTTACATATCTTTTGATTTATTTTGGAGATCAAGGGATATCAAAACTTCATAATTAGGTTTTTATTAATTTTATTTAGTTTATACATGTTTTTACTCGTTAATTACAACTTTGTGACTATGATTATGACTATGAGTGGCTAAACGCCCTCTTTTCGAGATTAAAGTCAAGAAAATGAGTGTTATTGTTATGGATTAAGTTTGTTTTCTTTGAATATAACTATTGGTTGATTGTTTACTCATGTTGTTACTATTTTAAGGATTATCTACCCTTATAATACATATATTGTCGACCTTGTGAACTCAGGAGAGGGAAGATGGAGATACAACATGATAATAAGTAGAGTATGGTTTATATTTCTTTATGAAATAAGGTATTCAAATTAGTATCTAGGAAAAGGATGTACTTAGATACCGTACTTGATTCACATGTAGGATGATACTTGAAAATAACTTAAGTGAACTATTACATCCCTGCTCAACGATGAATTTGTAAGTTTCAACTAAAAAAAGGATTAGAGGTTGGGGAACCATAATTTTGCAATTAACCCTACGAATCCACAACAGAGATAAGTAAGTTAAAAAATGAAATCCAATAGCATAATATGATTGTTCAGAGTGATTCAACCATGGGTTTTTCCTATTGATTGTATAAAGACCTTTTATTTATGGTTTGCTTATTTTACATAGAATTTACAAACTCCAAACTCTATTTTGGTTACTCTTGCATCAGTTAAATTTAAATTATGAACTAAAATCAAATCATTGCCAAATCAAGCCTCTATGGGATTGATACTTGGATTTCATTAGGATACTTTACTACTTGCTGACCACGTACACTTGTGTGTGCGCTTGGGCGCTGTCAAGTTTTTGTCGCCATTGTCAGGGACTTATATTTTGGCAATTGTTTATTTTAGTTTTACTTTTAGGTTTATTTGGTGTTTTTATTCTTGGTATTGGTTTTTTCCTTGCAGGTAATAGGTTGGAGGATAATAAGCTAGCAAGGGCTTCAGATTTGGTCGAACTAATCCCTGAACCTAAACAACTTTTCCATCAATGCAGAAAAGAAACAATCTTTCTCCCCTGAATTTTACAAATCCAAGAAGGCAAAAAGTATACTCTTTTGATGCATGAACAAATAGCAGCTAGAAGGACAGTTAGGGAAGTGGCAGTCCCACTTCCGACGAACTTGACTTCCCCAATTAAAAGACCAACAACTATGGGGGATTTTTGAGTTGAAACATAATATGGTGCAACTTCTTATTAGCAGTTGACAGTTTCTAGGGCTTTCACACAGGGATCCACAAGTCCACTTGCAGACCTTCATTGAGCTTACTGATATATTCAGTCAAACTTGGGTGAGTCCAAATTATATGAGGCTAACACTGTTCCCCATTCACATATGGGGAAATCAAAAATTTGGTTGAATGCGGAGCCGACCAATTTAATTGCATCATGGGATGACTTAGCCAGAAAGTTCCTCATTAGATTCTTTTCATCAAGAAAGACTGCGAGACTTCGCAGCGAGATAGTGAGCTTAAAATAAAAGCCTGATGAAAACCTCTATCATGCTTAGGAATTCATTAAGGCTCTTCTTCAAGATTTTCCATACCATCAATAGTCCAATAAGGTACATGCTCATTCTTTTGTTAAAGATCTTGATCAAAATACAAAGATTTTGCTAGATTCACCTCTAGGTGGTCAAGCGCTATAATTGACTTATGATGAGTTGTACACATTACCGAACCGCATAGCACAAGGAAATCTAAAGTGGCATTCAGATTCTAGAAGTTCCACAAAAAGAATTGTTAGTGTATTAGAGGTGGACCAATTCACAACCCTATCAGCACAAGTTTCTGCCTTACAAAATTTGATAAACACATCATTCAGTAGCAAGAAAGTTGGAGCACCACAACCTGTAGCCACAGTCAATGCCATCCAACAAGCTACAGGTTGGTGTGAGGTATGTGGAAATAGTGGCCATTCAATAGCCATGAGTGCTTCAAATCTAGAATTATGATGTATGTAGGTAATGCTTAAAGGCCAAATTATAGTAATGCTTAAAATATAAAGTGGAAGACTCAGCCACTAAATCAATCATGGAACGCCCCACAGCAATAGGCCCAACAAAATCAGTCAACTAGCAATATGGAGGAGATAATGAAATAACTCTCAGATAATCAGGAATAGTTTTCTGCAGACTTGGAAAATTTGCAAGCAGCCATAACAAGTTTAGAGCTACACGTAGGGAAAAACCAGCAAGCATTAAATACTAGACTACAAGGTGGGTTGCTAGCAGATACAGAAAATCCAAAGCAGGTTATGGAAATCTGCTTGAAAAGTGGTAAGAAGCTTTAAGGAGAACCTCATAAGGCAACAAAGGAGGTAGATACTGATATGGTGACCCAACAAGTAAATGATAGAGATGCTGAAAATTTAAGAAAGTTTGAGTACTTGGAATAAAAAGTTGTTACAGAAGAAGTGAAGAAGATGCCACCACTACTCTTCACTCAGAGGCAAATAAAAGCGAAGGAGGATGGAATGCTCAAAAAGTTCTTTACCACATTCAAAGATCTTCATATAAATTTACCTCTTTTAGATATTTTGCAGAATATGCCCAAGTATGCAAAGAACTTGAGGGATGTGGTGGAAAATAAGGTAAAATTGCAGTATTTGGGAGTAATAACATTCTCTGAAGAGTGTAGCATTGTGATAACACAGAAAATCCCCAAGAAATTTAGAAATCAGGGGAAGTTTCCTATCCCTATTCAAATTGGAAGTAAAGTGTTTCATGCATTATGTGACATAGGGGAAAGCATAAATGTGATACCTCTATCACTATTTAAAATATTGATCTTGGGAGAGCCTAGATCAACAACCATAGTTTTGCAGCTTGCAGATAGATTCGTGTCATATACAGAAGGAGTAATAGAGGATGTCCTCATAAAGGTTGGTAAATTAATTATATCTATTATTTTTTTGTTCTTGATTTTATGGTAGACAAATAGGTACTAATCATCTTGGCACATCCATTCTTAGCAACTAGAGGGGCCTTGATTGATGTTAGAAAAGGCACGCTCAAGATGAGGATAAATGATGAAGAGGTGGTATTTGAGTTTTACAAAGCACACAATGTAATGTCCCAAATTAAAGATTTATGTATGATCAATATTATTGAAAGGAATAAGTGTGAGGTGATTAATCAACCAAAGACCTCTTCAGATTACCTGATTGAGCGGCCTAATATGAAGCCATTGTGCAATACCCTGCAATTTTTCCTAGCTTAAATTGGTTCTAAGAATAACAAGGAGTAGCTTATAGAATGAGTGATATTTATTTCATGTGGAATTCTTTAGAGTTTGACTTTTCATGACGTAAGAAATTGAATTAGCTTTTCGGCGATATAAGATTTTCCTAAATCCGATAACCAGGGTAAGAAGTTATGGCTATTTGAAGTTCTAGTTGTAAAACACCGTCATTTAAACCCTTAGCGTGTCGCGGAGTAGTGTCAAATCCTAATTGTCATTTTCTAGTGTCCCTCCGCAATATTGGCGCATCACAGAGAGGGCTAATTTTCCAGTTGTCAATTTCTAGAGGTCTAGCGCGATAATGGCACATCGCGCCATTTGTCAAAATGGCATTCCAAATGGGTACCGAGATGACTCCGCATCACGTAGCCTGCCTAGTTCCCATTTGTCAATTTCTAGTGGGCCACCGCGATAGTGGTGCATAATGGTGGCCATCCAGATCGGGAAAAAGTATGTTTTTACATATTTGTTTAAGAATTTAAATGAGGTATTTTGGTAAATCCCCCAACCCTCAATCCATCCAAAAATATAAGATTTATCAATTATCAAAGAACATTATGCCCTATTCATCATTCTCATCAAAGAAAAACCACAGTTCATCATATTTCCTCTCCAAGAAACTCAGAATTCCTTTATTAATTCTCAAAGATAGTCCAAATTTAAGGATTCCCACTACAAGAACACTAAGAATTCAGATCCAAAGCATCAATAGGAATCCAAGATTCAAGCCTTTTATCAAAGATCATTAATTAAGGTATGTGGGGTTTGAACAAGGAAAATTCTTTCATCCATGTGCTCAAAACTTTATTTTAATTACAAATTTACAGAAATTTATGAGATTTCCCTTGAAATAAAAGTCAGAGTTTATGCCCATTATCATTATTTGCAAGATTATGAGATTTTCCATGATTTAGAAGTTGAAACACATGATTATGTTTATGTTTCCATGCATATTGCTGAAATTTCCAAATTTTAAGATTATTTATGAATGTTTGCATTACCAAGTATGAATTTTGAGATGTTTTAACAAGAGTTTAATGCTTGGGTCATTAGACCCCAATTAAAGATTGTTGTTTCAAGATTGTTTGTGCTATAAGCACCCCATGACTAGATTATTTTCAGATTTTAGATGAAGATTTGACCTTTTAGTGGGCAACACTACTTTAATTGGCGGAACACTATGAGTTGCAGGCCTAACTTCCCCATACTTGGGATACTCTCTAGAGAAATAGTCAAAGACCGCATACTCATAACACACATCGAGCGCTACATAGTACCCAAAAGATCTAGCATACCCAAAATAACCATATCAACTAGAAAAACCATAATATGCCTCTTTTGAAAGCTAACCACTACCCTCACCAGGATGATTATTTTAGCTAGGCTGAACTCCATCAATAATCTAAAGTGCGACATAAATGGGCCTATTATGCTAACCCTAATATGGATAAGACTAGAGTGGAGGGTACCTATCCTAAGAACCATTTTTTTTTAACTGTGACACACTCTGGCTCCAACTAAAACTCCCTTAGTACCACGACCTCTTATCACTTTCTCCTTAGGATTTGTCATGTATACCCTTTATAATTTAAGCATTATTATAAACATTAATAAAAGATCATCCAGTGGCAACCAAACTTTAAGTAGCTATGCAAAAAGGAAGCTAAATTGCCAAACAAAACATCAAATCTACTCATACTCTTTTGGTATGATATATGTAGTATTCTTGGCTAAATTATGAAACCTAGTCTCATAATCCAAGATGGTAATAGAAACCTACTCCAATCACGAGAGCTGATCTCTCAGATATTTTCTTAGGCTACAAGGAATATTTTTCTCCATGAAAACCCCAAATAACTGAGACAATGTCCATAAGGGAGATCCATTAGGCCTAGAATCATGATAACCTCTCTACTAATGTCGAGCTTCAAAATCTAACTAGAAGGTAGTATAGTCAACCCCATGAGTCTCTACTAGGCCAACATTCTGGAGCCTATCCTTATAAGCAGTCATGAACTCAAATTTGTCATTTCCCAGTGCCAAAAAAAACCTTGGTAGAGTAAATATCAAGAATTTACCCAACATCTTTTTCTCCTCAATAGACATAACATCCTGGGTGATCATCAGCTGAGCAACTACCAGTGCTGAAAGAATCTTAACTTTTGAGTCTATAGCTATAGGTTGTGCCTCTAATTTGATACCACTTTGAATCATAGACTTTTCACCATGAGATGATGCAAAACAACCAAGACTAATATATAAACTAGGGCATCTTTCAACAATAATAAAGAAATAAACCCTGGTGAAGCCTGGGCCATCTCCTGTTGCACCACTGCGGGGGTGGCAGAATCTATATTGCAGGAGCCAAAATAGGGTCTGGTGAAGGCTCCTTATCCTGATCTCTAGTTGGGGCTACATATACCATCTTCTCCTAACCTCTAGGTTGTCTAGCCTTCCGATAGGATCCTAAGTTGTAGACTCAAGGTCCTTATCTCTCATTGAATTAACATGTATGCTATCTATATATGAATAGTAAAACCAAAATAATCTTAGAAATCAACAAGAAATCTTAGAACAAAATGAGTGAAAGAAGTGAAGATCTCTTAAGATTGTCCTATAGCCTCCAAAATATAAGAAAACAAGGTCATCATTTTAATCCATGGGACCCTATTAGACTCTTGTTCTTGTACAAGCAATACTGGTGAACCTGGATATAATACTAACTTCTTACAACCTGATTTCATGAGTTATGGTGGAACCTACTTTATCCTACAAGTAGGTAAGCCAAATCGTAGCCTAAAACTACAAGCAATATTTTAGTTGGTGGAAAATAGCTTAAATTTCAATATTATACAAGTAACTAGATTATAAGCCATAACACATAAATATAATAACATGAATAAAGAGAAATAAAGAGAAGAGTAATAACATTCTATGACCTAGTAAAGATGGTAAAAGTGCAACTAACAAAAGAATAAGAGTACTACCAATGTCAGTATACAACAGCCTAAGAATAAAAGGCAATAAAAAATAAAATATGGAGAGAAGGAAAACTACTGCTTTGAGAGATCACCCTATCTACAAACATCGACAAACATAAACACCACATTAACAATGATAGATAGTACTGAATCTGCAATGGTAAAGGTAAAAAAGTGTAATATGAGTACCAAAGCCATGGGCACTCAGTAGTCATTTTCGATCATCTGAGATAAATAATAAAACAAATACAATAAAATGTGAGATAATAAGTTAAGTCAAGGGAAAAAAGGAAAACCTATAACAATACTCCAAATAGTAAATGTAAAAAAATGAATAACTGTTATTTAAAGAACATAACTATTTCTAGCATAACTAGGCCCTCATAAGCCCAAAAGTTTCAACAAAAGCAAATAACTCACAAATAACTCAATGTGAGTCCCTATAAGCATAGTGGATACAATCAAGAAGCAGTAATTGAAGTAAATTTTCCAATAAATTGAATCTCAAAGCTTTAATCCTGGATCTTTGCATACCATAAACACCACACTTAAATGGATTCCATAACCATCATAAATAACCTTTCAATATTGAAATTAAATTTGCAATGGTGCCTCACATACAAAACTTGAACAAAATATTATTTCATGAATACTAGACTTGAAATATATGTAATATCTTCGTAATTGTTATACTTGAACCAATCATAATCTCTTGAAGTGCCAGACTTAAACTAGTCTTAACGTTTCCTAAGTACCAATTTTGAATAAGCCATAATATATATATATATATTTGTATGTATGTATGTATTTATATATGTGTATACATATCCTTCTTGGCCTTAAAAATATAATTACCTATATAGACTTATCGAGTCCGCTAGTAGCTAATGGTAATCTTGGCCTGGGGTATACCAAAAATGTCCATATCTAACTCTAAAAGTCCATTCTAAGGTAAATTCAACCCAATTAATGACCCTCTAAGTGATTTTCTTGATTTGCATGAATTTATGCCATTTTGAGCATTGGTTATTTATGATTTACTAGAATTGTCAATTTTGTGATTAGATCATTTGATAGAATTTAGGCTTATTTCCCTATTTTGGAGCTTTCGCTGGTTAGGATTTGGTCTCAAACTGAAAATCCTAGTACATGACCTTAGATGAAAATTAACTAATCTAACAATAATAGAATATCAATTTTAGGCTTGGTAGACCTTTGGTTGGGTCCTTATGCACCCGATCTCATTTCAACCTATTGTTTAGAAAGTAGAAAAATTTAAAATTAGGGCGTGGGACCCATATTTAGTCTAAACAACCATGGATGGAAAATCCAATTGTGACAATGAGTCTAGAATGTCAAATTTAGCATGGTACATAGTTTTTTTTTTCATATACGGGGATCTGAATGAATCTTGAGGGCTTGGCGGGGTCTTGAAAATTCTAAGTCCACTACTATCAGCTAGTGTACGATGATTGCTATCCTAGGGTTATGATCGTGGTACCCTTGGAAGACAAAATAGTGGTATCATGAAGAGAGGCAGTGATCACAAATCTACGTTTAGTCACCATATTTGTGCGATTGCACACCTACTGGTCACGATAATGACTTTTGATTACCTGGACTAGGTGTATAAATTCCCCTTTTCCATGATTTTAGCTCATTCTTCACCCATTTCTTGAGAGCTAAAATCCTAAAATTAAGGAAAAACTTTAATTATGTATGAAGATAGTTTAGGAAGCTTGGTTATCCATTATTCTATGATTTTCCTTGAAATTTGTCCTATGTTTTATTTAAATTCTTGATAAATTCTAAGAAATTAGGGCTTTGAGTTTTTAAACTGTAAGGGTTCCATTAGCAGGCCCCGCAGGTCCGTTCTTGACCCAAAACTTGGCCCATACTTTAATATGTCAATATGTGTCTTATTTTTATCCTAAAAACACAGAGATTATGATTTTTATATAGTATTAGCATTTCTAGGTCGTAGAGTGAAGACAAACATTTTGTGGATGATTAAAAGATTTGTTGTTTCGTTTTAAAGTAGGCTTCTGTTCACTCTTCTCCTAAATATGATGCATGTTGAATGTGAATTCTAAGATTTATTATGGGTATAAAACTGTGATCTATCCTTGATTATTTATGCTTGGGGATTTGATTAAGGATTTGATGAATACTTGTTATATTTATAGGACCCTACTATCTGCTTCATTGACATAGCTAATCTATAGAATAGATATGATATGTTGCTTGGTTTAGGATATTCTTTAAATCTTGGAAACATGGTTATCATAACTAACCTTATTTGGACTATTTTAGTTACCTTAAAACTTTAAAATTAGTGGAGTTGACATAATTTCACATGTTCTAGGTGGAATTCCTATCTTAGGGATAATTATGACTTATGTACCATTTAGAAATCAATATATACACCATAACCTAGTTTGTAACTCCCCGAATCTGGTACCCAAAATATTTCATGGTGTTCATGACCCTGAAGAACCACAAGGTAACCCATGACTGATATCTGTGACTGTATACTACGTGATATACTGTATAATACAGAAACATAAACTGAAAGGCCATAAGGTTCAAACAGTAACATAGTATCCAATAAAATATAACATCTGGGATGGGGTATAAATGCCCAAAACAAAACTATCTAAACATACTATAGTTTGAAAAGCCTCTAAAACATAACTATCTGAATAAGGAGATGATGGGACATGTCCCCAACTAACTCCAACTAATAAACTAATTAATGAGATAATAAAGAAATGATCATGTCCTCTAAAGATGAGGACTCACTGCTAACTATGACTGTGGAGACTGGAATGCTACTGATGCTTTGAAGCTCGTGCTTCTGAACCTATGGTATAAGACACCATAGCACAAATGCATCAAGACTTTGAATGTACTGGTATGTATGTGAGGTAGGCTGAATGCAAAGGGTTGATAATATGATTACTGAATCTGAGTATTGATAACATCAAATACTGATAACTATATAATTGAAATAACTGATACTGAGCGACTATTTACTAACAGTCTAGTTTTTTATAGAACTAGCTGAGTTTTACACTATTCTGAGTTGACTGTATCTGACAACCCTGAATTTTGTAGAACTATCTGAGTTTTATTACTAAGATCGAATGACGGTATCTAACTATCTTGATTCTATAATCGAAACTATGGGAAGTAGTCATCTAGCCGACATGCCCCTAATAAGCCATTATGGATAATTTAGGGTCCAATCCATAACCCCAATTGGAAGGGAGTTAATACCGTGCCTTTTGTAAGGACAATCTGTGTTTAACCCTTATATAACAGGTAACTCTAGTGAGAATAGTGGGAACCCTCATATGACAGGTTAAGCAACCTCATCTACCCTCATATAATAGGCTATGATGTCTTAACTTACGCTGGCTATGTAGTTTTGGAATGCAAGGATTGCTTCTAAGAATCACACACTAATATAACTGGTGAGTTCCCATCCTTAGATTCACTCAGTGCTAATTCCTACTCCTATCTGAATAGACACTGAACATGATTAACTGAACTGGACTAGACTAAATTTATGGAGTTCCGTTAGTTGATAGAATACTATTGAGATTACTGAATTACTGAGCTTTCTTGAGTCACATGACTGACTGGGTTCTATGGACCATGGCTTGACTGAGGATATTGTGAAAATATGACACTAACTCAAGGGACACAACTATATTTTTTAGGTACAAGTACTCCTAGGACATGATGGAAGGAAACTGACAAGGCATGACATTATCGAATACATAACCACTATTAACAAACAATAATACAATAGTTGGAGATATTTCCTTGGCATTTGATTATCATAGCTTGGTACCTGAATAAGATAGCATGTATACATAGCATAATTTCATAAGGCTAACTCATGCGCAATCCCATAAGAAATTTCAATACATAAGAATAACATGGATGTCATTTTGAACATAAGGTTAAAGCATACATTGTCATTTGAGTCACAATTTATCTATAATAAATAATTTCTATCCCTTTAGGCATTTTATTAAACTTTTTACATGCACAACTTAACGCATAGGTGAAATCATCAAATTTCACAAATCATAAACAACCAAATTCATGGATTTTAATTTATATGCTAACGTCATTTTTATAATTTCATATAAGGATCCCAACATGTGAATCAAAAAACAACCATCACATAACTTGAGCAATCCACAACAAAATAATCATGATTCATTATTTAAAATAGAGTTTTTAAGCTTTATAGATGAAAGGAATCCATAAATCAACACAACACATGCCTTAGTTCTTGATTTAGCAAAGATTGATGGAGAGATTTTCTTGAAATTGAATCACTAATTGAAACCCTAGTTTGAGAAAAATTAGTATATTTTGGGTGAAGAATGGATAAAGCATGTGTTACTGGGTTTAAATTGGGGTGGAAAATTGACCCTTTTAACCCTGGATGCGTCTTTTACAATTGGTGAAAATTTCCTGACCTGGACCAATGGCGTGACGCGGTGCTATCGTGTTGTGTCACTGGAATTTAATAATTGAGAAATAGAGGAATGGTACGACGCAGAGCCATCACGTTGCCACTTCATTTGTGACCTAGAAGTTTGGCGTGATGCAGGAAAAATCATGCTGAGACACTAGAAAAAGACAATTGCCATTTTAGCTTGTGGCGCGGCGTGCCACTAACCAATATGGCACTATTTTAAGATAGGAACTTGAAATAGTCATAACTTTTTACCAAGTTATTAGATTTAGGCAAATCATATATTGATGGAAAGCTCATTAAAAATTCCTCATGGAATAAATATTTTTTAATTGAGAAGCTAATAATTGACATTCTTGGGATGAAATTAGTTAAGAAACTTTGGGGTATTACACTAGTATGGGGTAAAATTTGATTAAATATGGAATTTTAGGATTAGAAGTGGGTAATTACCATCCCACTTAGGCCAAGACTTGTGTTAGCCTATTTGGACTTAGTTACGAATGTAAGGCAAAATTGAGACTATTAATCCTTTAGTATAAGGTTACTTCATGACTTGATGAATATTGATATTTTCTCATATCATAATTAAGGGCTTGTAGCTATGATATGGTTTTAAGACTTGATTTATGATATGTTCCATTGACAGTATTAATAATATTGGCATAAACATAGAGATAATTTATGGCATATAGATATAAGGTGCCTTATATATATGATATGCCTAATAGTTATGAGCTCTTTCTTGTTGATATATTGCCTCGTAGATGTGAGATGCCTTATTGATAGTATGCCTCTTTGGTATGAGATGCCTTTTTGATATTATGACTCCTAGATGTGAGATGCTTATTGATATTATGCCTCCTATATATGAGATGTCTTATTGATAATTTGACTCCTAAATGTGAGATGCTTATTGATATTATGCCTCTTAGATGTGAGATGCCTTGTTGATATTATGCCTCCTAGATGTGAGATTCCTTATTTATATTATGTCTCCTAGATGTGAGATGCTTATTGATATATTAGGACTCGTAGATGTGAGATGCCTTATTATTATTATGTTTCCTAGATGTGAGATGCCTCATAAAGATGTGTTAAGGCATATAGATAGGATATGCCTCATAGATACGATTAATAGAATATAGAGATAATATTCCTCATAGTTATGTTATGGATTATAGCTATGGATAACTTACAAATGTGATTATTAATACAAATTCTGGATACATATGTGGCCCTCACGCCGTGATTATGATGTTGTAACTATTCTGGGCCCAAGTTCATGTTCTGATATAGGTTGGACATCTAAGAAGTGCTTATACTTGTAAAGGATGTGGTTGTAGTTTATGAATATATTAATTCTTATGGTTCCATCGTTTAAATACTAGTGATGGCATGAATAGATTTGTTACATTTATACAAATTAAATGAGTAAATAATGCAATTCTTGTTAAAATATAATCTTATTACTGTTTTCCCTAAATAAGGGTTAAAGACCACTTTTCACCTTGAAAAAGTTTTTTCATCATAATAATTGCATCATCTTAATGAATAACCTATGTGAAAGAGATTGGAAATAATGGTTTAAAGATTTGATCGAGACATATTTTAGTCCATGATTTTGATTATACTAAATTACTCCGGTCATGAGAGATTCCGACCCTTGCTATACTTTTATAATGATTTAGTCCCAAGTTAACTTCGGGCAATGGATTTATGGATTTACACTCTTTATATCAACGACTTAAGTCCGTGCACCTATTATATATACACATATATCTCTCTGGTGTGGGATAGAGGAAGATGTTGTATTGATGATATAAATTTTGAGTAAAACCCATGACAAATTATAGTATTGATGTTATATATATGTTTTGATGATTATGTTGATATGCTCACATACCTGGTAGGGTCAGAGGATGACTATGATGATATATTTATATATTCGTCAAGGCCAGAGGATGGCTATGATGATATGCTTATATTGCCATCAAGGCAACAAGATAATGATGATATGTTTATACACCTTGTAAGGAAAGAGGATAATTATGATGATATGCTTATATACCTAGGAAGGGCGGAGGATAATTACGATAATATACTTATATTCCCTGTTCAAATTTAGAGGATGATTTTTGTAACACCCCATATTTTGGGCTACAACAAAAACTATCATTTCTATGAGTAGATGATCCAAAACCCATAAATCCTATGCAAATTTTCCATGTTAATCAATTATGTAGTATGGGAAATTGAATGAGCTTTCCATCGATATAAGATTTGCCCAAATTCGATACCCAGGTAAGATGTTATGGCTAATTTTAGTCCTAGTCAAAAAACACCATTATTTTGGTACATGACGCATTGCAGAGATGGTCTATATAATAATTTTCAAATTCCAGTAGCGTAGCGCGATTGTGGCGCATCATACTAAAGTTACAGGTCCCAACTAGTGGGACCACGTGATGGCTTTGCAGCGCGGTGACCTCAAGAATCCATTTGTCATTTTCTAGTGAGCCACCGCGATAGTTGCACATCGCGGTGGCCCATAAAATTGGGCTCCTTGTTATATTTTATTCCATCTCATTAAGGGTATGTTGGGTAATTTCCACCCCCTTATCAGCTTAAACATGGGATTTTTCTCCCAAGTGACCACATTATTTATATTTTCTTCAAAAAAATTTACAAGAAACTCTCTCTAGGGTTTCAAATTAAAAACCCAAATATCCTAAGATTTCACCATGGGTTTTCAATAATTCTTCGAGATTCGGAATCCCCATTATGAGGGCTACAAGAAGCACCCATCAATTGTTCGAATAGCATCCCTAAAGCATGAGTTCATTCAAGATTCATAAATTAAGGTACGCGGTGTTTTTCTAAAATTTCATGGGCATAGAGATCATGATTTTAAGAATGTGGTTTCGGATTTATGAATATAATCATATTTTAGAAGTTTTAACGGTATAGTTTTGGTCATTACACCTTCCCCCAAATTGATTGGAAATTATATATATATATATATATATGTAAGCACACATTTTAAAGATTGATGATTGAATTGAGAGTATAACTCATGAAAAATCCCTCTCTTGTTATGATTTTCCTTTACTCATGATATACTATGGATTGTTTTGAAATACATCTTGAAGACCATGATACGAAATGTCTTGATTTATACTATGACTTGAATATGATTTGAAATAAAAAGACAGGGTTATGCATGTTGATAAATGTTGAATATAGATATAATGAAAGAGTGTATGATTTTTCCAAAAGCACATGACCACCGTATGTTAGAAGAATTCTTGCATAGTATTGACTTATGTTTCAGACTATGAAATCATCTCTTACTATTACAAATATTGGGTTGTCTGAATTGATTTTTAATAAAAGAGTTATGCCTCATGTATTATAGCTCAGAATTACGACTTGCAAGTCTTGGTATGACGATACCAAAATAGACAATGCCATAACAGACTCAGACAAACATTGAAACCAGATTTTTGTGACTTAAGATTTTAGGATGATATATGTTTTAAAATGGATAAAATGAGGAACAAAGAGATGTTAGGTGGTCCCCCAAAGGAGGCACGATTTTAGACAACTCATTGCCCAAAACTGTGATTTACCGATCTGGGTTTATTATATTACGCTGGCCTAGAGCCCTGTAGCATATTAGACTCAGATACATTAACCCTTGTGGCACACTTAGGATAGGGTCTTCCCCTCCAAGTCAATGGCAGACTCTATATAGACCGTGGGGTTTTAAACTTGTAGGAGCGTTCCACTTAACTCAGAAGTAATATAAAGATCAGAAATTGAGTTGACAGAAAGGTTTTTATGATTATTAAAACAATGCTTATGTGTTTTGAAAACTATTTTATCTATGTTGTTTCGAAATATTGCTCTCCATTATTTTATTTATATAATAGATTTATTTTGGATTACTTTGTGCACCAGTATATCTGAATTGACCCCCTACCTCCCAAGTTTGGAGGCTCAGTCTAAAGGTTCGGCTAATCAGTAGAGTATTCCAGAGACAAGTGATCCGTGCAGTGGTGAGTCTTTCTTGTTCAAGAAGGCCTGCTATTTTAGATTTTGTTATTCTATTGTTTTGGTCTACTGGGGGCCTTGTCCCAGCTTTTCAAACAGTTATCTTTAGATTATGTAGTAGAAATTTTGCAAACTGAGTCAGATCTTATTCAGATGTTTTGAATTGCAGCTTTTTATCTTATATCTTGAAACCCAGAGTTATTAACCATGTTTGCATATCAGATTATATTTCCATATTTTCTTTTATGATATGAATGTTGTACATGATTACCAAATCAGATAGAGTAGGACATCCGGGCCTTTATGGTTCGTGATATCCGTTACGGCTAGGCCCTAGTTTGGGTCATGACAAATTTAGTGATGTTGGTTGTTATGACAATGATTATGATATTTATTATACTTGAAACACCTCGTACTTGAACCATTGGAAGATAACTTTATTTTTGTGTCTCTAGGTTGGATAAAACAAGAGGCTTGAGTCGTACCTTTAGATATAACTCATACCCCCCTTGCCCTTCCCTCTCATATCCTAAGAATAATGTAAGGGTAACACATTGTTCATTGTATTAAATTTTCTCCACCTGGTTGTAACCGGTGTATACGAGTTTTATACTATACAATCGTATATGGTAAAATCTCAACTCAAGTTGACTAATTTTGATACGGGTGGTATATACGGTTAGGGACTGAGTCATACCCTATGGATATGACTCAATGTTTACCACTCATATCCTAACTAGTGTAGAAGGCCTAAGATGATTCTAGGGTGTAAGTCAAGGTTCCACTCGTACCCTAGGGTACGGTTCCCTAGTGTGTCGTATGAGGGAGTCGTACCTCTAGATGGGGTCATTTTCCAACTTTTAACTAAAACCTTATGGTTATTTCCTACACCCTAAACCCTAAGTCCCTTCACTAGATAAGGTTATATGGCTTCCTAAAACCTTTTTCAGGTGGATCTAACCTGCTAAACTCTCTTTCAAACACTCTCAAAGTTTCTTGAGACAAGATTGGAGGCTAGGGTTTGGAGGGTTCTCATCTAGAAGATAAACAAGTGTCAATTTCGTGGATAATCATATTGTTTAAGGAATGTAACTCTTCCCCTCTTTTAATAACTCTAAACCCATGTATTTAACTTTTGTATTAGTAAGTGTACACAGTGGTTTTGAAATCAAATGAAAAGGGTATTGTTGCCTAATGATGAGTAATGTGGTTTCTTGCTTAGACTTGTGTTTGTATATTGTATTGATAATGATTTTCCAATGTGGATTCATTTTGTATATGGTATTAGATGAGTCTCTTGACTAAACCTAATCTTAATGATTTATACCATCAACATGGCCTTGTTAAATGTATGAACATAAGGTGTGTGTAAAAATGTCTAAGTGAATTGTCTAGTTAAATGTTTGTGATGTTTTGAACTATGGAAATGGCCAAATAAGTATGATGATTGAAAAATGATATTGCAAGGTTATTGTGGATCATGTATTATATGATTAATGGCATTGATGGTTTAGTGACTAATGAGGGGTAGAAGCCCTTAAACATGAAAATGAGCTTAATTTATATGTGTTGATCCTAAATTTTGTGAGAATGTGACATAAGCTTGCTAATAAAACATGAATTGTTAGGCCAGTCTTGATGACTATAAATGTAATTAATGTTGATTTGAATTAAGGCACTTATTGTATTAAAGTGATTAGTGGTTAAATGGGTTTGTGAAGATCAAGTGTGTATCTATGTAATTGGTCTAGTAAACATGAATGAGTCATAATAAGGACTAAATGAATATGAATACCTGTAAATGGTTGGTAAAGGCTTTGTTGGCCTTGTATCGAGTTAAAATAATTGTAAATTCTTGGTAAATAGTTTACAATTGGTATTGTGTTCATGTTTTTAGCCATGTAATTAATTGAATTATGACCATTTTGGTTGATGGTAAGAAAATAGGTTCAATTCCCTATGTTTGAATTAAAACATAGGACACAAGTATGGTGTAGAAATGTTAATGAATGTTTTCATAAATACCTTGTGGTCTTGTATTGGTCTTGATGACCACCAATTTAATTGTATGATGAAATGAGTTAACACATCAGCCTATTGAAATAGTTGAGCAATGAAGGCTCCCACGAGGACTATGTGGTCATGTGTAGCATTGAATTAGATAAATGATTTAAAGTCCTTAAAAGTGAAATAAAATAGGTAAATGTTAATGTATGAAACAATGGGTTAAAAGTTCAAATGCCGACTAATGACGGTTATGTGATGGCTTGTGGGTAAAGTCCATTGTCTTATGAAATGGCTTGCAGCTAAAGTCCCTTTCCTTATGAAATGGCTTATGGCTAAAGTCCTTTGCTTAAAAAGATATCTCAAGGTTAGAATACCTTACCTAATATGTGCGCATGTGATAAGAGTTCCATGCCCACATGAATATGTGCGCATATGATTAGAGTTCCATAACCACTTGAATATGTGAGCATGTGATTAGAGTCTTATACATACTTGAATATGTGTATATATGATTAGAGTTCCATGCCCAGTTGAATATGTGTACATACATTAGAATTCCATGCCCACTTGAGTATGTAAGCATGTGATTAAAGTTCCATACCTAAGTATATACATGAGCATAGATTAGAGTTCCATGCCTAATTTAATGTATAAGCATGTGCATAGAGTCCCATGCCTAATGGATATGGTATATGGATAGAACCCTTATTTCCATGGATGGATATGTAATTGTAGTCCCTTTCTTAATAAGTGTACCCATGGTTGAAGTACTTTGTCTAATGATGTGTAAATCTGATTAAAGTACTATGTCTAACATGAATGGGTTGAAATTAAGTGTGGAATGCAAGTGTCCTCCACTTTATGTCTCTTGATTGAAAGATTTGAGAACATTTTTAAGTATTGATATCTTGTTGGCATGTTATGTACCTATATGTAAGGATAATTATATAAATATGATTGAATATCATATACTGACTAGTTATTGATTGATTATGTTATTTTATCTTTATCCTTGAGTTCCATGCTAGCACTCCAACTACTAACCGTCTCCGGATGCAATGTCCCCTCGCGACATAGGGGCCAGAGCATCTTCTTCTTCTTCTTATTCTTCTTCTTCTACGTAGTGAACAGGTGTTTGAGAGATTCTTGCATTAACCTTGAAGTGGTGAGCTTTTATACTTCGGAAGACCTACCTCTCATAGTCATGCTATCTAATGTCATTTACTTTTATAGGTTTGTGTAACACACCGATTTGCTGAACCGCAAAGCTACACAGTGCTCATGACCCCGAGGGACCACAAGCTAACCCATGACTAATATCTTTACCTGTATACTGAAAATCATAATATAATAATGCAGAATACATGGAACTGTAAGGCCATAAGGTTCAACTGAATACAATCATATGGGCGAAAATACCCAAAACAACTAAATCTGAACGTAAATCTGAAAGTAAATCCGAAAGCCTCTAAACTGTCTAAATAAGGAGTTGAAGGAACATGTCTCTAACTAACTCCATAAAACTGAACTGAAGAATAAATAAATGAATCAAATCATATTGTCCTCGAATCAATAAGGACTCACTGTGTCTCTGCGACTGGAATGCTACCGCTACTGCTGGGCTGGAGCTCGTGTCTCGGAACCTATGGTGTAACATGAAAAGAAAGCACCATAGCGCAAATACGTCGGTACAACTGGAGTACTGAGTATACAAGAAAAGGAAGGCTAAACATAAAGGGTTTCATACATGAACAACACTGACTGACTAATATGAACGTGGGAGTGCAAACACACATTTATAGAAACTGGGACCGTGAATACGTGATAGCATGAACTGTAAGCTAATACATGGTTTACTGATAACTTGTCATGACTGATACTGAAAATAATAACATGGATGACTGTATTTAACAGTCCTGTATATACTAAAATCTAAAGAACGCTCTGAGTTCTTTTACTAAGACTGATACTGAAACTGATAACATGGATGACTGTATCTGACAGTCAGTATATACTAAAATGTAATGAACGCCCTGAGTTCTTTTACTGAGACTATTACTAAAACTGTGAGAGGTAGTGTTTAACCGACATGCCCCGTATATGCCATTATGGCTAAGCTGGGGTCCAATCTTTGCCCCAACTAGAGGGGTGTCAATACCACGCCACTGGTAAGGATAGCTGTGAGTGACCCTTATCTGGCGGGGACTTAATGAGAACGGTGGGAACCCTAAACTGATGGGTTAAGACACCTCATCAACCCTAAGCTGATGGCTTAAGATGTCTCAACCTACGCTACCTACGTATTTCTGGAACACAAGGATTGCTACTAAGAATAACACCCTGAACTGGCGGGTAAGTTCCCATCCTTGGGTTCACTCGGTGCTAACCTCTACTCCCATCTAGAGGGACACTAAACATGAATAACTGACTGTGCATGACTTGATCTTACTGAATTCTGTTGACTGGCAGAATGTTACTGATATCTAACAACTGACTAAGATCATGAGGTTTTCTTAAGTCACAAGACTGACTGAAGTCTATGGAATCATAGCTTGAGTTAGGATATCATGAAACATGACATGGATCTAGGCACACAGCTATAGTTTTCGGGTACAAGTACCCTGAGGACTCGATGGAAGGAAACTGACGCACATGACTGACTTTATCATAAGAGTAGAGTCCATAATCTATAATATCATAAGTAGGGATCTCATGCTATGCATGTTTATCAACAATGTATTTCATGGAAAGGATTTCATATCACATGGAAGTACTTGCACAATCTTAATATCATGTTCGTTGCATAATTATATTGGCAACACATACTAATAGCATGGAAGTTCATGTGGATTGCATAGTTATCATGCATCTTGTTCATAAGTAGGATTTGCAAGTAAACATAGCATAATCTCATAAGAATAGTTCATGAGTATTCCAACAATATTTACAAGGCACATTAACAACATAGAAGTCATTGGAATGTAAGGGCATATCATGAATCCTTCACTTAGTCACAATTTAGCTATATTGCATGATCTCTAGTTCCTTAGGCATTTTACCAAACACCTTACATGCACATCTTAAGCGTAGGTGAATTCATCAAATTATACATCATGAACAACCAAATTTACATGTTTCCAACTCATATGATATCATGAATTCACAAAAACATATAAAGATTTCATCTTGAGAATCACCCAATATCAACAACATGATCATCAACACCCAACAATATAGAAATCATACTTTATAATTAAAAAGAGGAAAACAAACAAGAATCAACATGGATATGATCATACCACCACAATCAACCAAGCTTTTGTATTTTAAAGATTGATTCTTGAACTCTATGAACGAATTGAATCCATAGATGAACACTACGCATACCTTAGAAGGAAAATTCTTGATGATTGACGGAGGAATTTCCATTAAATCGGATCTTCAAGCTTACTTATGCAACCCTAGTTTTTTTTATACTTTAGTGCTCTTGGATGATGAGCTTTGAGATGAAAATAGGGTTGCAGTATGTTTAGAAGTTATAAATTTTGTAGGGTTAAGTTTAGGGATGTGTAAGGAGTATTTAAAGACTTAATTACCTTTAAAATAACTCAAGAGGGAGTGTTTTTGACACCTGGAATTGACTTAGGCGGCGCCCAAGTGATCGCCTATGCCTAGGTTGGGCGGCGTCTAACCAATAGCCTATGCTTACTGTCTCTCACAAAAAATATGTATAACTTTTCGCTCGGGTATTGGATTACGGCGAAATTGGTATCGTTGGAAAACTAATTCAATTTTTTACAACTTGGTGGGTCTAAATCAGCGAAAATACCATATTAACATCGAGTTATACTTGTTCAAAGATAAACCTTGCAAAATCAAACACTAAAACTTGATGGATTCAAAAACTCTTAGCTTGTATTACCTTAAATGACTCATATGAACATGTTTAATGGATCATAAGCTATCCTATCACTAGGATATTCATTGTAAATCATGTACTCAAGATGAATCACAGTATTAGAAACATGCTGGGTATTACAGTTTTATACTTAGCTATTCTCAAGGGCATGTCCCAACATATTATCGACTTTGGTTGTTAGAAGTTTTGTTGATGATTGTTGACTTGGGTGTCTTGGCTAGAATATTGACAATAATAAAATGTTAGATGTTTTCTAGTATTCGCTATTAGCCTTATATATTTCTGCTATGTTATTACAAGGTTGGAATTCACCTAACTCTTATGGTTGTTATAATGATGGTTAGGTTAGGTTATGAGAGTGACATCCAATTCAGGTGAGCTTGAGGTGCCCATACTACATGACCTAGTTTTAAGGAATGTCAAGTTGGTATTAGATCCTAGTCTCATGGTTAGATGGGAGTCTATAAAGCCATGTCAAGTAGAGTCTCTTTTATGATTGTGTAGCACACCACACTTATAAGAGAGGGGATATGAAATTTTTAGGAATATTTCCCTTTTTTGTGTTTCAATCTTAAGCTATATAGAGTGTAAGGTCTTAGATTCCTCTAATTTCTACTTGATCAACTTTTAGCTTATGTATCTAAGAGGATCTGATGTTCAAGAAAGATCTTTAGTCCTAATTGGGCAGGATGTTGACAAAGGTCATCCAATATCTGAGATTTAAACTTGGTTAAGGGTCATGATAATTGACTATCCTTGTGGGGTTCCACCTATTCTCACTAACCTAATTATTTAAGGTGCCACTTCTTCTAATCTACCTCAAAATGTTAGGTTTCATCGCTTCTTTTCTCTGTCGCCTCAGGAAGGTGAAAAGTTGTTCAAGAGGAGGTATTGGGTAGGTCCTAGTTTCTATTTTGTAGCTAGTGCTTCATACCTAAACCAGTTGGGAGATGGGCATCTTTGGATTGGTAATGCATAAAGGAAACAAGGTGCCTAACATCAGACCAATGAGGTCCAAAGCTTATTCACCTATTCTTCTTATCGATTTTGCAGTCAATCACACCATGGTGGTTGCGAGAAAGAAAAGGACCGGTGTTTTATGTGTGGAAAATTGTGTCACATACAATGGGAGTGTCCTATAGTTGCTTCCACTTGGGCAAAACAAAGAATGTAGGTTACCACTTCTCTAGCTTTTGCACCAAGGGGTGCCACTCCTAGATCTGACATTGGTTGATTCTGTCTTAATGCTCTTGTTATCCCTCAGGAGCTCGAGGTATCTTCTAATGCTGATACGGGTATGTTGAAACATTCCCCCCATGATGAGCACTGTTTGCATGACCCTCAGTCTACTCTTTTTGATATTAGCCCGTATATGGCTGTGTATCTTGATTATGGTCTGAAGAGTCTATTTATTCCCTTTTTTTTCTACCTCAGTGGGTAACTCGGTGGTTGTTACAAGAGTCTATAGAGGGGTGATATCTGTTGGTGGTAGAAATACTCTTGTAGACTTTATAGAGTTTGGCATGGTTGATTTTTATGTCATTTTGCGACTGGATCGATTGCATTCACTTTATGCTTCTTATGATTGTTAAACTCGTAGGGTCATGTTCCATTCTCCTAATGAGCCAGTAATTGTATGGGAAGGTGGTTCCTTAATGCCTAAGGAAAGGTTCATTTCTTATCTTAAAGCTCGAAGGTTAATTTAAAAGAGGTGTGTGTATTATTTTGTCTGGCTTAAAGATTCTAATTTAGGAGGGTCTCCTCTAGAACCCGTTCCCATGGTTAATGAGTTTTTGTCTTGACCTTTGGGATGTCCAATGCCTCGGCAACATTCAAGACTTGAAGAATAGGGTCTTTTATTTTTTTAGGACATATTTATCATTATCTTTATTGATAACATCTTAGTCTACTCTAGGAGTGAGGCAGATCATGTCGATCACCTCTATGCTGTGTTGCAAGTCCTAGCTTTCTTGGTTATATTACCTATCTCTAGTGAATGGGTCATGGTAGATCCCTAAAAGTTATCTTGCGGTATGTCTTGTGGTATCCAAACCTAAGGACTCCTTCATTGGAATTTTAAGTCAGGATCGGTACCATTTGTGACAAAGGTGGTTGCTATAGAGCCCTTCATACCTATAGTGTCGTGTCTTTGCGGAGGGTCTTGATTTGAGTTACGCGAGTACTTCTTGTGCTTTAGTTCCTCCGTGATCCATCTTGTATTGGATAGTGACTCGGGCATCATGGTGATGTTTTTTAAGTGGTAAGTGTAGAAGTCCCTAAGTGGTGGAGATTCTAGGGTGCCTTTTTAAGTCATTGTATGATAGAAGGTATGGTTCTCCCATTTGATAGTATGAGGTTGGTAAGGGTATGTTTCTTGACCTGATTTAGTTCACCAAGCGTTAGAAAGGTGGAGGTTTTTCGTGAGAGGTTGAAAGCTGCTTAAAGTCACTAAGAGTCCAATACGGACCCGTGGCATAAGATCATAGAGTTTAGTGTTGGCGATTGGGTATTCTTGAAGGTGTCTCCCATGGAGAGAGTGATGAGAGTCAGTAAGGGGGTATTTTTTTGGTATTCTTAGAGTTTATTTTTTGGGTTCCTTATCTTGTAAGGGGGTCTCAGTGAGGATCTTGGGTTGGCAAGTTTGCTAGAGATGGATGTTAGAAGTAGCTTCAATGAAGGTTCTATGGAGGAACCAATAAGTTCGAAGATGCTACTTAGGAGGTGGAGGAGGACATGACATCCAAATATCTGTAATTTTTTTCTGTTTATGAAACTCATGCTTGTAGTGTGTGTTGTTGTTCCTAACGTGGTCTTGTAATTAATAGACAATAGGTGAAATCTCGATACTTAAAATTGATTCATGACTCTGATAGACAAGGGATTAAAGTTCCTAATGCTTGAGTTGCTTTATATCGTTGAAATTCAATGGGTTTATGCCCTTGAGTTTTGGATTGGCCAAGTGTTTTGATAAATTCTGGGTTGGAATTCCAAAGACCAATGAAACAAAATAGTTAGTAGATGATGACCATGATCTGTGTTATGTTATATCCATGTTGTGTTCATGTTCTAACTTGTGTAAGGGTTGGTTTGATGCATGTTGATGTAATAAGTTATGTTTATGCTTGCCTTACCCATCATTCGCGGACGAATGATCCAAGTGGAGGAGAATTAAAACTACTACATCTTGAACTATTGGACACAACTTAATTTTTGTGTCTTTGGGGTGGGTATGACTAGAGGCTTGTGTCGTACACTTGGATATGACTCGTACACAGCTTTTCCTCCCCTCTCGTATCCTAGGCAGCATGTGAGGGTAACACACTATTCACTATATGACATGGCCTCTCCTTGGTCGTAACCAATGTATATGAGTCGTATAATACTCAATCGTATGGACTGAAGTCTCAACTCTATTGGATTATTTTAAATAAGAGTAGTGCATATAGTTAGGGAATGAGTCGTACCCTTTGGATACAACTCAAGGGTGTCTACTCATACCCTAACCAGTGTAGAAGGCGTAGGAGTAGCCTAGGGTATGAGTCAATGTACCACTCATACCCTAGGGTATGGTTCCTTAGAAAGTTGTTTGGGGAGTCGTACCCATAGATGGGGTCATTTTCTAGCTTTTAACTAAGGGTGTTGTGGTTATTTCCTACATCCTATGCCCTAAGTCTCTTAACTGAATAAGGTTATATGGCCTCCTAAAACCTATTATGTGTGGATCTAAATTCCTAAACGCTCTCTCAAACACTCAAAGTTTCTTGAGACAAGATTGGAGGCTAGGGTTTGGAGAGTGCTCATCTAGAAGATAAAGAGGAGTCAAGTTCCAGGTTAAACATCTTACTTAAGGCATGTAACTCTTCCCCTTGTTAAATAACTCTAAACCTATGTATTTCATACTTGGATTAGTAAGTTTACATGGTGGTTTTGAGATCAAATGAAAAGGGTTTTGTTTCCGAATGATGAGTAATGTGGTTTCTTGCTTAGACTTATGGTTTTAACTGATATTGATAATGATTTACCTATGGGGTTTCTTGTTGTATATGTTTTAAAATGAGGGTCTGGAGTAACCCTAATATTATGATTTCTACCATGAAAATGGCCTTGTTAAAGGTATGCACATAAGTTGTTTTTGAAAATGTCCAAGTGAATTATATAGTTACATGTTGGTTATGTTTTGAACGACAATAGCCAAATAAGTATAATTATTGACAAATGATATTGTAAAGTTATTGTGCGTCATGTATTGTGTCATTAATAGCATTGTTGGGTTAGAGACTAATAAGGGGTAGAAGCCCCTAAACATGAATATGAGCTTCACGTGTATGTGTTGATCCTAAATGTGGTAAGAATGTGGTGTAAGCTAGCTATTAAACATGAATGGTTATGTGGGACTTGATGACCATAAAGGTAATTATTGATTAGTTGAATCAATGCATTTAGTCTATTAAAGTGATTAGTTGTTAAATTGACTTGTGAAGGTCAAGTGTGTATTTATGGAATTGGTCTAGTGAACATGAATGAGTTATGATAAGGACTAAATGAATGTGAATACTTGTAGATGGTTGGTAAAGGCCTTGTTTTCCATGTATTGAGTTATAGTTATTGTAAATACGTGGTAATTTATTGATAATTGGTATTGCGTTAATGTTGTTACCGATATAATTAATTGAATTATGACTATGTTGGTTGATGGCTAAGAAAAGGGGTTTAATTCCATAAGTTTGAATTTAAATTGTTTGTGGGACTAAAGTGTGGTGTAGAAATGCTAATGAATGTTTTCATACAAACCTTATAGTCTCATGTGGGTCTTGATGACCGCCAATTTAATTTTATGATAAAATGAGTTAAGACATCGGCCTATTGAAAAAGTTGAGCAATGAAGGCTCCCATAAGGACCATGTGGTCATGTGTAGTGCTGAATTGGCTGAACGAGTTAAAGAACTTAACTATGAAATGAACTGTGTGGATTTTAATGTATGAACTAATGGTTTTATGAAATGGCTTACGACTAAAGTCCCTTGCAATATTAAATGGTTTTGGTCGTGACTTGGTCGGGACATATCCCCGACTCTAAACGATGACAGTGACAATGTCAATGTTAATGATAATCAAACTCTCAACTCTAATCTATGATAAAAACTGATGAATGTCTAAGTCCTCCAAAGTATGGAAGCTGACCACTTCACCACAATGAACTGACGAACTGACCTAATCTGCCTAACTCTACCCAGGAAAAGTAGACTTGCCTTCGGACCCTGTATCGCGTGGGATACAATGTCCAAAATATTTAGTAGTGTGAACTCTGGCATGAAACTCTAGGATAAGGGAGGAAAATAATGTCATGATCAACAATTCAAAATCAGTCAAAATCCAATACACATAAGCATATGCAAATACCCATATATATACACATCACGTCCTGGGATAGGGGACAAGGCTTAAAAGTTGTTTAAAACCTTATCCTGGATTGTGTTACTCAACCGTAATAACAAATAAAGGCACCACGGTTTATATGGGCCCAGCTCTCAACCAACTGGTAGAGCTCCAGTACGTGTGGCTGCATGAAGCAGAGGGTATACATATGTACTATAGGGGAGTCAAACCTCCCGGCATATTAGGGTGACACAATCACCACATCATATAATATAATATGGGTGACTCAAACCTCCCAACCAAATAATATTAATAAGGGGGACTCCAATCACGTGGTCATATAGACCCCCGCATCAGCAACCGCAGTTTCTAGTATTGGTCCTTCGGGACCTTCACTTTCATGAATCAGCAACACAACCCTTATTTAATCCCAATTAAAAAAATTAGAAAATACATTATCATTTATTGAATCATGATATAAATTTAGGCATACATTGTTAGTATCGTCACACCAACTACACTTGGAAGGTAACATCAACTTGCCACACCAATTATCATCACATGGGAGAATTTACAGCCCTCTTTAGTTCAATTATGCATTAGCTTGGGGAATTACACAACCCCATAATGTTCAAGACAAAATAATTATGCTTCTTTAACTATTTATATTATGCAATAGTTCAAGAGCAATTCAATGTGCATATATTTCTTATTACAAACAAATTCCACACTATGGGATTGGTGTCATAACTATTTCAAAAGTCACAATTTTAATAAATTACAATCCCTAGTTCATTCACCATTCCCATGCATCAAATTGATTTTAAAACCACCATATAAACATAATCCATGTTGGGACAAACATGAAACATTACATAACAATAGTTATTCAAAACCCTCAACCCATATTTGAAAACCAACCTTATTACTATATGAACAAAATCTTAAAACTTATCTTTTTAGCAAATTAATAATAAATGAAGAGTATATGCCTTAAATACCAAGTTTCACGAAAAGAATTCAAACCTTGAGCCCTTTGATAACCTACTTCTGAAAAATAGTAAGTATGGCCACTTGAGAGACCTAAGAGAGCTTTGGAAGTATTTGAGTACATTATAAATGAGAAACAATCCCTTCTAAGTTCTTTATAAATGTGGGGCTTTAATTGGGTGAGAAAGGAATTGTCCAAAGTTCCCTCTATTTAAAAACTTAAATTTAGTCGTCAGTGACTATGAGTCCCTAGGAAACTCATATAGACTTTGTACGGTTCGTCACCTTAAGGCGTAGATAGTAAAGTATCCAAGGCATTCATAATTTGTTGACCCTACGCCCTAACTAATATGACTCGTAATGGGACCATATGACTCGTACGATCCAGTCATAGTCAAGACAACAACCATTTAGGGTAAACACTGGACACCCTATAATTTACAACCAACAACTCATAATGAGTCCTCACGATTCATAGTGATCCATTTGTACTTAGAGTTGAATTTAGCCACATAGTTAGAAATTTGGTTACAATTTGGTCCAACGACTCATTAAGACTCCCTACGACTTATTAGGGGAGTCATATTCAGGATAGTGGGGATATGATTTCTTAAATTTTAAAGAACCAAAAACCTGAGGCATTACATACTCCCTCTTAGGATCATTCATCATTGAATGATAAGACAAGTAATTTATTAGCATGATTTGACTCTAAACATAATCATACTTACCTTTAAAAAAGACAAAAAATAAAGATGTCAAGCAATACACAAACCTCAAGCACGATTAAGGAACAAAAATGGGTACTTGGACTTCATGTCCTCCTCGGTTTCCCAAGTATCTTCTTACACCTTTTGATTTCTCCAAAGAATCTTTACCAAAGCCACATCCTTAGTCCACAATCGATTGAATTGTCCATCTAAAATCTCAACTGGGACTTCCTCATAACACAAGCAATCCAAAATACCCACTTTCTAAAAAAAAACACTCTTTGAAGGATCACACACATACTTTCTCATCATCAAAACATGAAATGTTTGATTAATGCAGCTCAAACTAGAAGGAAAATCCAATTCATATGCAATATTTCCAACCCTCTTTGAAACCAAGAATGGACCAACATAATAAGGATTGAGTTTCCCTTCTTACCAAACTGCATCACACCCTTCATGGGAGATACCTACAAGAATACCTAATCGCCAACACTAAACTCCAACTCCCTTTGCCTCATGTTTATTTAAGACTTTTGGGGACTTTGGGAGGCCTTAGGTCTATCCCAAATAACCTTCACCTTCTCAGTGGCTTGGTGAACCAAATCAAGACCAAATAACTTATTTTCACTATCCTCAAACCTCTAAATAGGAGATCTACTCCTCCTACTATATAAGGACTCAAATCAGGCCATGCCAATGCTTGAGTGATAATTGTTGTTGTATGAAAATTCTATGAGAGAAAAATGGTCGATCCAACTACTACCAAAATCAAACACACAAGTCCGAAGCATATCTTTCAAGACTTGAATTGTCCTTTCTTCTTTCCCATCCATCAGTAGGTGGAAAGGGGTACTAAGGGTTACCTTAGTCCCTAAACCCCACTGGAACGACTTCCAAAATTTAGATGAGAACTAGGTACCCCAATCAGATATGATAGAAACTAGAGTACCATGCAATTTCACGATCTCCTTAATGAACAACTTGGCATAATCCTCAGAACAGAAATTAGTCCTCCTAGTAAGTAGTGAGCAGATTTATTCATGCTATCCAGAATAATATATATCAAATCATATAGCTAGAGTGACCACCAAATTCCTGTAACAAAATCCATATTAATTATCTCTCATTTCCATACAGAAAACTTAATCCATTGAGTTTTCCTTCTCTAGTTTAGATTAGTTGTTGTATTGGTATGATAAAAACCTTTTTTTGGGATGTTGTTTATCTTTAGAAGCATGATTTTTATATTTGACATTATTTGACTAGTGTGGTAGTCTTAAACCCATAAGTTGGTAAGAGTTAATTTGAATGCCCTTGTGTCTACTCGAAGTTGCTATCTTAGGCTTGAATATGGCTTATTTGACATCTAAAAGTTAGATTAGATACCTTAGCCTAGTTTGGGGAATGGTGTGCCTAATTAGGGAAATTGAGGATTAAAAGTGGGATCATCTGGCCCACTTAGGCCTAATATTGTGTTAAGACTTGTGGACTTATTTTCATACTTTAGACATATATGAAGTTACTAAACCTTAGAAGAAGGTTACTTTATGAATGCGTGACTTGTATTGATGTTCCCGTATTGTGGACTTTGAGTTATAGTTATGATAATTCTTGTGGAAGTGATATTAGTCATTCAGAGATGAAATTCCTCTTAGATACGTAATGTGGTTGACAGCGAACAAGTGCACATGAAAGTGTATGTGGTCTACCAAGTAGTAAAGCGTCCTAATTAAAGTCAAGTATCGATCCCACAGCAACTTGATTTGGCAATGATTTGATTTTAGTTCACAATTCATATTCAATTGATGCGAGAGTAACTAAAATAGAGTTTGGAGTTTGTAAATTGTAAGTAAAATAAAATAAGTGTAAATAAAAGGTCTTGAGAAAATCAATAGGAGAAAACCTAGGGTTCAAGCACTCTGAATAATCATATTATGCTATTGGATTTCATTAGTTAACTTGCTTATCGTGTTTGTTGATTCGTAGGGTTAATTGCAACTTAAGTTGAACCTTACAATTACATCGTTGACTGGGGATGTAATAGTTTACTTAAGTTCTTTGAAAATATCATCCTATGTGTGAATAATGTATGGTATCTAAGTACGTCCCTGTCCTAGATACTAATTTGAATTCCTTATTTCATAAAGAAATACGAACCATACTTTGCTTATTCTCATGTTCTATCTCCCTATTCCCTCTCCCGAGTTCACAAGGTCAACAATACATGTATTTTGAGGGTAGATAATCCTTAAAATTGTTAAAACAAGAATAAACAAACAACAAATAGTGATGAGCAAAGAAAAGAAATTTAATCCATAACAATAACACTCATGTTCTTTGCTTCAACCCTGGAAAGAGGGCGTTTAGCCATGCATAGTCATAATCACAATCACAAAGTTGTAATTAATGACTAAAAACATGTATGAAATAAATAAAATTGATATAAAACTAATTATGAAGTTTCAGTATCCCCTTGATCTCTAAAATATGTAAAAATATGTGTAAAAAACGTGATACAACATGTATATATAACATAAGGGTAAGCCAAGTTCGTGTAGAAGTCGATTTAGCATGAAAAGCCAAGGGGTGGAGTGGACCATGCATCATACCATCTATAACTATAGAATGGAGCATGTGAAACACCCTCTATTCCTTAGGAATATTGCATGCGACGAATGTTAATCGCATGATGCCTCTGGAAATTGTCCCCTAAATTTTGGTTAATTGTTGGTCCTTTCTCCTTTCATCCCTTGTATTGTGGTGTCTTTACAATGATTTTACATCCTTTTTATCATACATATATCATGACATTATTCCCATAAAGGATCCTACAGTCAAACACCACACGAATTAGAGGTACAAACACACAATATCCATCCAGATGAATAAAAAACAAGAGCTTAGACTAGGTTGGTTTCCATGATCTTTCACATGAAGTTTCAACCCTCTTCTTGAATAACTTAAACTTTTTACACTCTTAGAACTTTTTTACACATACAATAACACATTTAAACCCTTACGGACACATAGAACACAATAGAATCCAACAGCATAGACTAGACAAGCAACTAGCTCAAGCTGGATAGACTAGTTTTCTCTATTGAACTCTAATTGACTCATTGAAGTACCAACTTACCTTGAATTCACTTAGAACCTTATGAACATATGATTTAACACTTTGTTACACATTTATCTCATTATCAAATCATATAGCAGAGAATCATCCTAACAACAATGCTAAAATAAGTATAATAGTGACCCTAGAATACATAAATATACCTAACATCACCACCCCACACTTAAAGCCTTGTTCATCCTCGAACAACTCTTAGATATAATCATAATTAACTAAGGAAACTCTACACTTATACTAAATGCAAAACATTTGGGCTAGTACTACAATGACTACAGAGAATGCAAGTTACTACATTAACCATGTTCTTTTCACAATTGAAAGCTCATAAACACTATTCCAAAAAATCCTAGCTGCAAGAATTGACTCACCTAGTGGAAAAATCATGCATATTTATCAATCAAGGACATCATACAACTCACCCACGATCATCAAACATGTGCCCCTCACAACAAGTGAGTTACCCATAATCACTAACAATAATGCAATTCATATTATGATGGGTACATAAATCAAATTATGCTTACTCTCACAAAGAACTCACAAGATACACACAATGAACCATAATCTTGCCCTTAGTGTAATGCACCACTAATATCAGAATGTAAAGCTTAGGATCAATTAGGACTTTTTCAGGTTGTAATGTAGGATAAGGGACGGGAAGGAACTATTTGGGTTGACCAATGCCCGTGCTATGTTAATGGATTTGATGAAGTGCGTGTTTAGACCTTATTTGGACTCTTTAAGGATTGTATTCATCGATGACATTATTGTGTATTTGAGGAATCAGAAGGATCATATGCAATATTTGAGGATTGAGCTCCAGACTTTAAGAGATCATAGGCATTTTTCCAATTACTCAAAAAGCAAAATATGGCTTGAGTGATTATATTCCCAGGACATGTGATGTCTAAGGATGGGATTATGCTAGATCTAATGAAGATTGAGGCTATTTATGATTGGACTAGGCCTACATCTCCGTATGAAGTTCATAGCTTTATTTGTTTTCCTAATTACTTCAAGTGATTCCTTGAGGGTTTTGCAACTATTGTAGCACCGATGACCAGATTGACCCTGATGGAGATCTATCACGACCCAATGTCTCAGGTCATGATGATGCCTACCATAACCCACTAGCAGGCAAGCCAACCCATAGTTCAGAATGGTTAGCAACCGACTACTCAATAATATACGGAAAAGAATGTGGAAAAACTTAAATAAAGATTAATAAATAATAGGATACCAAAACCTGGCGATATCAGTATGCACTTCAAAAAATAATAAGAGTACAAAAGTGAAATATATAGGGAATTACACGGATACAACTTATCTCTGTATACAATAAAGAGACTAGTCTAATACATAAGAGAGAGATGAGAAATACTCTAAACTTTAGGAGTGCACTCAAAGTCTCCAAACCATGGAATCTCTATACCATACACACATCAACGGTGATAACATGTACTATGATCTGTAGGTTGTAGAAGAGTAGTTTGAGTACCAAATGAATTGTAATCAGCAGGCAACTTCCAACTGAGCTCAAATATAAAGCAGATATATACAACATATAAAAAGAATGGAAATGACACTCGAGTCCAAAAATCATATGACAAGTCAATGAGATGATAAGGAACATCTATCCTTCTCATCTTCAAAAGTCTAGCGTAAAAGACTAAGGAAAATATCAGGGTGAATTATCTTATTCTAGATACATTCAATATGCATCAATGCTATACCATAGATCCCAGGTTAATATACAATAAGGTGCGAAAGAAAGAAATATAGTAGTATACAAGGTGAATAAAAGACTATACAATATGAATAATAAAGGACGGATATACTATAGTACCATAGATTTATATAGCTAGAAATATATATACATATATATATATACATGTAAACTTGTGGTCTTATCAAAGCCTAACCTAGATCATCATGTTCTCATGTTAAGACCTTATTATATGCTATCATGACTGAATGCCATCATACTCAGGTTCTAATCCACATGGATAGACATGACATAATTGTACATATTAGTACCATCATAAGATAGAAGAGGTCATAGACATACCTCAGATCTCGATATTGGATCAATGACCAATTTGTTATAAACTAGCCATAATAATGATCATAACAATAATAATAACAATATCAATAATAGGGTGAATAACCAGCTACTACGGACAACCCAATACCTAGCCGAGCCTATGCATACACCCACCACCCTAGAATTGGAAGGTTCAAGCAACACACAAAAATGCAAGGCATATTCTTCACTTATATCTTTGGAACTATCCCATATCAGCTGATAGACATAGGTGCATACTTGTGATAAGCGATATGCATGCAAGAATGAAAGAAAAGTAAACAATCAATATCACAATCTCATCATCATTACTATTTCAATCATAATTTCTATCATCGTTCCCATTATCAGGATGATCAACTCTAGCCTTGTAGTATATCAATACATTATGATAGTATCCTCTGGCCTTACAGGGTATCAATATCATCAACACAATATCCTTTGACTTTGTCAGGTATAAATATATCATCATAGTATCCTTTGTCCTTACCGGGCATTAATATATCATAACATTAATACACATATATTTATAAACATATAATAGATTCACGGGCTCAGGACGTGGAAAAGGAGGGGTAAATTTGCAAGTGTATTAGCATATTCATAATCATGACCGCATCATCATAAAACATCTAACTTGTCAATACTTCCCCACTATTCAATATTATCTAACCAACGCTTATTATCATTAAACCACTAGTTCTCTAATCTTTATGGGATCTCTAATTATTAACCTAAACAATAGCCTTCACATAATCCTCATTCACGGGGCAACAACTAACCATTATTAAATTAAGTAGTCAAGATTCATTACTAGGCCATAATCGTTATCTATCCACTAATCATCATTATCAACTAATCAACCAATAGCCGATAATCATCCTTAGCTGACACATTACCATTTATAATAAACTATCCTTTATTTACTAACACCATTTATTAACTAACCACATTTACCAACTAATCCTTATTTACCAACTATACATTATTTTGGCCAAGTCATCGCTTATCACGAACATCTCTTATTCTCTAGCCTCGTTGGTACACACTTCTTGTTTAACAACTAATTAACGTTATAAACTAAGTCATCAAGTGTTATAGTGATCTAACAGACAACTACTACCACGTAGCTTAACCCTTAATTAGAAAGAATAGATATAAGATCGTATTTCAACTAAAAAATCACATCAATTATTGATATAATATTCATAAATGTATCAAATCTATGTATGCCTTCACTAGTATTCAATTGGTGGAACAATAAGCATCATACCGCATCATCCTCTATCCCATATCAAAGAGATGTGTATACAAACATATATATGCATATTCATAACCTGTACTAAAATATCCATCAGTATCATAACACCAACCTCAGCCCAATAACATCACAGAAAGAATAACCACATCATAATCACAACCTTTGACCCATATACGTATCTGAAACACAAATCAATAATCATATTTATTAGTAGTAGCATCTCTAATCGTCTCACAAATAGGAGGCATCTCTCAAATAGGAGGAATAATATCAATAAACATGTAATAATCTCTCACATAAGAGGCATCTTACATCTAGGAGGCATAATAACAATATACATATAATAGGCTCTGATATAAGAGGCATAATATCAATAGATATGTATTCATCTAATAGATACCTCATATCAATAGGTAATACAACATGACTATGAGGAAGGTCACCTCACTAGGCCAGTTATTATACTTAAGAGAAATATCATCTCTATAGGCCAAGATCATATCTAAGAAGAAATAACATCTCTATAGGCCAATATCACATCTAAGAGAAAGTAGCATCTCTATAGGCCAACATCACATCTAACAAGAAATAGCATCTATATAGGTCAACGTCATATCTAAGGGAAAATAGCATCTCTGTAGGCTAGCATCACATCCAAGAGGAAATAACATCTCTATAGGCCATCATCACATCTAAGAGAAAATAGCATCTCTAAAGACAAACGTCACACCTAAGAGTAAATAGTATCTCTATAGGCCAACATCACATCTAAGAGAAAATAGCATCTCTATAGTCTAACATCACATCTAAGAGGAAATAGCATCTCTATTGGCCAAGATCACATCTAAGAAGAAATAGCATCTCTATAGGCCAACATCACATGACAGAGAAAATATCATCTCGATAGGCCAACACTATCTAAGAGGAGTGCCATAGATATAACTAAAGATAAAAATAGAGGAACATCATTGAAACTTACCACATCATGATGAAACCATGTACTAAGGATTGCTCGTCTTATCTATGTATAACATTTGCAACAAAGTCTACAAGATAACACAAGTCTTGGCCTAAGTGAGTTAGACGATCCCACTTCTAACCCTTAGATCACATATTTAATCATACTATACCCCAAACTAGGTCAAGGTATCTAGTTCAACTTCTAGATGTCAAGTAAGTTATATCCAAGTCTAAGATAGGCGCTTTTCCTAGAAATAATGACATTTTAGTCAAATCTATGCACTTTACGATTTTAATACCATAACACTAGCCTAATAAGATTAAAATATACTAATCATGCCTCTAATGCTAAAAACACACCCCAAACCTACCATTATATTGCATTCATGATACAAGATAATATAAACTAGGGAAAAGGTAATAGGATTCTATAGGGGTTATAAACATACCATCTTACGGGTCAAAAACCCACATCTAATCCATAAATATCCATAATCAATGTTAAGCCATTCTACTCATCATCAAGCCTAACATCAATGTTCATACTCAATACATATCATACATCATCTATGAAAATAAGTACACAGATGCCTACCTTAAAGATGAATTGTAACCCTTTCATCGAGCACCACATGTTTGTCTTTACTTCAAAATCCAAAAAATTCCATCACACTAACAAAACCATAAAGTACACATTAATAAAAGTCTAACGATACCCATATTGCAGTATTGTGCTTTGGGTCTAAAAATGATACCAAAACCTCCCAAGTGGGTCCCATATATGAAAAATAAGTTTTTGAGACCAACCCACTCTTTAAATACCATTAGGGAGTTATATCCCTCAAGAAAATAATGCTAATCACCCATATTTAGGTAGAAAATCAAGCATCAAGACATTTATGGCTTTGGACAAAGAAATCAACAATTCAACACTAAAATTAAAGGATCATACCTTAGATTCTACATTAATCACGACTACACATGTAATCTAAGATCCCAATCAACTCCTAAGACACTTTGTAAGGTCTACACTCTCTATCATTTACGACTAAAAATAATGGAGAAAATGGCTAATGCTCAGCCAAAATAGATATTTAAAGGACCATTCCAAGCCCTCAGGAAGGGCGATCACAAACCCACGCATGCCGCAATTGTGATCATCGCAATTTCTATGAAGCTAACATAATCACGGTACTCTTGTGCAATAAAAGACAGATAAAACTTGGTATAGTTTTGGCTAATGCCATAGGTTGAATCCAAAATCCAATTTTCACAAACACAATAAGAAACCATACTAAATTAAATATTTTGAATGCATTGGCAAAGTCGAATTTTTAGTCCAAGGTTATTTCGACTAAATGTGGATCCCACACCTAAATTTTCAAGTTTTTAACTTTCCAATCGATAGGATGAAATGAGCTCAGGTGCATTGGGACCCAAAACAAAGGTCTACCTTGCATAAAATTTATATTTTAGACCTGCTGGTAAAGTCGAAATTTGCATTCGACATTGATTTACTAATGTTTTTACCCGATGGTCATTTGGAACCAACAAAGATATCTAAACAGGGAATTAGTTCTAAAAATTAATTTAGCTGCCCGGTGACCATGTCGTTGGTCCAAGCAAGTCATAAATGACTTGGGACAGCTATGCAGAAGCTTAAATGGTAGAAATATGCATAAATATGGAATATAACCTGAAGGGTCAGCACGTCCACTACTAAAAGAACTTTTGTTCCTGAAAGTCAACTGATAGAAAAAATCTTAAAATCATGAAGGGGTGAGATACTGGGGTCACATGCTCCAAGCGTGATTTCCTAAATAACCTCAAAAGAGATAAAAATGATTTAAAAGGATTTTTCTACAGGTATCCCATTTTCAACCAACACTATCATTCTTTATCCAAATAACCAAAACTCAACTTAACCACTAACTGGCTTCAAATTGAACCAAGAAGACTAATTCATTAACATCAAAACTACATCACGCTGATACAAGCTCAATATCAAAAAAAATCAATAAAGGCTCATCTGAACCTAAGCCAACCCAAGGCACGAGTCTTACCACCAAATCTAAATGTAAATATACACTCCTTTTACTACTTTTCACATGCTACCTACTACAAGCCAGGAGGAAAATTACTTGAGTCTCGCCCAATTAGTCGCATCAGAGAGGACTCAAAGAACTGAAGTTGATCTTCTAAAAGTCTATACGACAAATAAGATAATAAGGTCAAAAGGCATTGTTTGGGCACAGAAATAGAGATAATTAAGTAATTAAGTCCATATCAATGCTTCAACTAATCCGGATAAAAATCAAACTAAAATTTTTAAGTATAAGGTATACCACTTATCACTGAATATTCCACTCTAGGATATCTTATCCATCAAGAATGATGTCATACAAAATCCAACTCGAGTATATTTTTCCTATTGAGTAAATCATCCAAAATTCCCAAAGAAATGTAAAACCTCTAAGTCAAGACTAAAGTAGCCAATATGGGGCCCATGGGCTATCATTTGAACACTTGTCAACTAGAATCCAACTAATGTAGAGAAAAATAAATAGGCAATCACAGAGTAGCCTAAACCAACCTATAAATAAAATCTGAGCAAATATAGGTCTAAAACAAAGGTTGCATGAAAGCTCCACAACACCAAGCTAAGTTCTCAATACTAAGGTTGAATTGCTCTATCTCAACTACCCATACCAGACCTGAAGGCGGGTAGGAATTAATGCTCTAAATTTATCAAACTTCCAAATCTCCATCCGAATGAGTTAACACAAAAATTAACCCAATAGGACTATATCAATGCAACCTATCCCAACTCAACTCTACTATACAAATATGGCATTTTTGAGATAAATAATACCAATCAATAGTAAAGACATATCTAAAGAGCAAAAATTACCATAGGAATAACCATTGATAGATAACATAATACAATAACTCTATCTCAGCTAGAGGGTAAGATATACAACCACAAAATAAAAATACTGCCCAAGGATGAATCACTTGCTAAAAATACAAATAACTCACTATATAATCACTGGAGGGCATGAACTATCCAAACATACTCAAAAACTTACTGAGGTTGAAAAATACATAAGTAAAGGCAAAAACTCTAATAAGTAAGAGAAATGCAACTTTAACTAATGAATATTTAATCTAACACACCATCTCACCAAACAAAATCCATATACACATATCATCAATGAGGAACACTCTACCAAGCCTCACTAGGTTGAGGCAATACCGAAATGGGGATTTTCCATAATACAATGTGTCTGTATATTTTTATGCATCATACGGCTCACTCTCTTGAGTCGTACATTGTGTGGTGGTATCCAAGATAGTATGACATAGTGGATATTCTGTTATAGGTATGACTAGAGAATTAGAGTTGTAACATCATCATATGAATCATATTAAAGGAACTCATATCTTTATCCATATAAGATGTGTAAGATTCTATCTAAGATATGAGTAGGGAGCTACAAGTTAAATGGAGAATATACTAGTCATATGTTACCACTCGTATAATGATCAATGTATACAATACTTAATTCTTACAAGCATTCAAGTTGATGGTCCTAGTCATAACCTCACCATACGAGTCATATGGTTAGGTTATGAAGACTGACGATAAATTTTAATAATGTTCAGTTAAAGGGCTTTTTGTTTTTTTTCCCTCTTATAACTCCCATCCACAACCTATAACCCTCAAAGAGGCATTATTTTTCTCCTCTTTTAAATCAATTAACAACACTTACCTCCTCCTATCTTAAAGAAAATCAAAATTAGGGTTCCTCTTCACAAATTTATCTTTCAAGCCCCAAGGTTCAAGCTCTCTTCAGATGGCAATAAACTTTAGGTATGTGCGGTTTATAAACTAGGTTATTCTTTTATCCTTGTGACAAAAGTACCTGATTTTGAGATTTAATTTACTTATTTTTAATTAGGTTTCATACCTGAATAGCCATATTCTCAAAGTCTGATACTACCATGTGATTGAAAGTTTTAAGTGCATAAAGGTTTACATATATTCATGTTTTGACTTGCTAGATTTATACTATGACTTGAATTTCATTATATTGACTGGATATTGTTGAATTATTTCTAGGTGATTATTAAGCATGATGTCTTATTAGGAAATCCTATGAAATAAAGCATGAATTATAAGTCCCAAGTACAAGCACTAAGTTTACAAAGAAGTTTAAGCTTTTGAAACTTCATTAACGTACATTCTGGAATGATTCAAGAAAGATTTTTATTTTGATCTAAAGATAAGATATGAAACCAAAACTATTATTCCTGATTATTATTTAATAAAAATAGAAACATAAATGGTTTTCATTCTATATAACCTTATGTTATTTTAAGGTGGATTTTTGAAAGTATAGGCATATAAGTAGTCTAGGGGTAGTATTTAGCTCCGTCAAGGAAATGTTGATGAGCGTATCCTAAATTTCAAGAAACTACGAGCAACTTAGGTTAAGCTTTTTTGTAATATGGATGCAGTTTAGTGATCATTTAAGTTAAGGTTCTGTTTTGTTGGCAAGGATAGAACAAGTCTCTCCAATGTGGGTAAGACGTTGGACTCCATAGTATCTCACATAGTTTATGTCATTTATAAGAATCACCCATAAGAAAGAATGCAAAGTAAACCCTTTAGAATCTAAGGGTCATGGCTCACAAATATCATTCTTATGCTTAAACATTCATGTTTATGATCTTGCAGTCCTTTGTCTTATTCAGATTCAACGTGAGTCATTTACACATAGCATGTATCACTTAAAAGCTTACATGCATATTCAGTTGTTGTTATACTTATGCATTCACTCCTGCGTACTCAATACATTCCAGAGGTACTTACCCACATATATTTCTATGTGTTACATTGTCTTAAATGTATGTTTGGGTGATCATTTCTAGTAAAACAATTGACTATGGGCCTCATCACTTACATTCCAACTTTGGGTGAGTCCTCATAGGTTGAGACCCAATTTATCAGTTTTTGCACATTGATGATAGTGTTTCAGTTATTTAATTTTCATTTATGTTTAGGTCAGCTTGGGTCTGTCCTAGTAGCTCTCTAGACATTAGTAGAGGCTTTTCAAACTTATTATGTTTCTATTTCAAATAATTTGTTTAAAAATATTTCTATGTAAAATATTTCCATTAATATGCAAAATAGTTTATCTTTAATTTTTGTACTTGTTAGTCACTCCTTATTAAATTCCTAAGATAAATAGATACCATGGGTTAGCTTAGGTATATCCATAGTCTTAAGCACCATGTGACATCTACGGTATACTTTTAAGTCATGAAAAACTTGGTATTCAAGCTTAAGGTTTAAAGAGTCCTAAGAAATCAGACAAGCCACATTAAGTAGAGTCTTTATCATGGATGTAAAGCACACAACATTTATAAGCAAGAGGCTATGGAACGAGTTAGGAATCATCATTTCTTTCATTATATATCATGGTTACAGTTGTCTCTATCTGCCTTGACTCATGCCTTTACATGATAGAATATGCCTTCTCAACAAGTCAACGCACGTAGAAATGATGATCAACCACCCTTGCATGTCGATCCTCTCAATGAGAATGTGTCTCATGCTGAATTTTAGACTGCCTTTAAAGCATTGGCTCAATCTCTGAATGCCAATATCTTGGGAAACAGAAACCAATAGTCTCACTTTAGAAAAATAATAATTTTGTTATAGCCAGGATTTAGGACTTTATGAGGAAGAATCCACCTAAGTTCCATAGGTCAAAGATGGATAAGGATCCTCAACTCTTTATTGATAAGGTGAGAAAAATTGCTCAGATTATGTATGTCACTAAAGAGGAAAGTGTAAAGTTGGCCTGTTATAGACTGAAAGATATCACTTATGATTGGATTATTACGTGGAAAAAAGTAGGGATGAGAATGTAGCTTCTATGATTTGGCGGTTGTTTCAAAGTGCTTTTCTAGGCAAAATATTTTCGTGAAACATAAGGGAGGCTAAGTTAGAGGAGTTTATGAACCTTAGGCAGGGCTCTATAATAGTAAAGGAGTGTTGACTTATGTTCACTCAATTTTCTAAGTATTATCCTGAGTTATTATCTAACTCTAGTGCTTATGAGTAAGTATTTTACTAGGTATCTAATTTGGTAGTTAAGAAGTGTAGAAATACAATGCTGATTGGGGATATGGATATTACTCGATTGATGAATCATGCTTAATAGATTAAGGAAAAAAATTTGAAGAAAGGAGAGAAGAGAAATAAGAGGGCTAGGACTGGATAGTTTAAGTATAGTTAGCCAAGGTCTAGAGGAGAAAGTCATTTATAGTTTTATTATTATTCATCAGTGCATATGCCATTTTCAACAAGTGTCCCTACACTGTGGACTAGGTAGGATCAGTGGTGTAGTACTTCAAATTCAAGGTCTCAAAATAGTGCAACCGGGAGGCCCAGTTACTCAACTTGTGAAAAGTGTCAGAGGACCCATCCTGGTAAGTATTTGATGGGCAAAGATGGTTGATATGGTTGTACCAAGCTGGACCATAGAATCAAAGAGTGTCCATATGCTAAGAAAGGAAGTAGGTATGCTCAACCTTAGACTCAAGTTACTATCCAACAATTTAGCAGGGTCTCTTAGTCCATTCACAAGGCCCATCATCTACTAATGATTGCGGTCAGTGCCAGAATTTCTTCTATGCTTTGACATCTTATTAGGAGAAAGAGAGTTTACCTGAAGTTATCAATGGTATTCTTCATGCCTTCCACCGTGATGTAAATATGTTTTTAGACCCGAGATTGAGTCTCTCTTATGTAACTCTATTGGTTGCTATAAATTTTTAGGTAGGTCCTAAAAATCTCTCCAAGCCCTTCCCAGTCTCTACTCTAGTGGTTGAGTCAGTTATTGCTAGACGAGTCTATATGAAGTGTCCTATTACTATCCTTTATTAGATCATACTAGCATACCTAATAGAGTTAGACATAATGGATTTTGATATTACTATAGGCATAGATTGGCTGCATTTATGATGTCCATAAACAGATTATTGGACCTATATGGTGAAGTTTTAGTTTCCTGTTAGGGTATTTTTTTGAGTAGGAGGGTATTTGAATGTCTCCCAAACGTCATTTCATCTCTTATCATAATGCTAGACAGTTAAAATCGAATGGGTGTATCTATAATTTTATTTGAGTGAAAGATACCAAGTCTGAAGCCCTCGTAGTTCAGTCAATCCATGTAGTCAATAAATTCTCGAAGGTTATTCCTGAAGATTTTCTAGGGGTACCTCAAAATAGAGTGATAGAATATGGTATTAATCTTCTTTTGGATACGCAACCTATCTCTATCCCTCCATATCATATGGCTCTATCCAAACTTAATGAGTTAAAAGAGCAACTTAAGGACCTCATATATAAAGGTTTCATCTGACCCAGTGTTTCTTCGTGGGGTGCTCGAGTTCTTTTTGTGTGTCAGAACGATGGCACTCTAAGAATTTATATAAATTATAGACAACTAAAAAAGGTTACCTATAAAACAAGTATCCCATTCCTAGAATCGACAATATGTTTGATCAGCTTCAGGGTGCCCGTTGGTTCTTAAAAATTGACCTTAGGTCGGGATACCATTTATTGAAAGTTAGGGAGGAATACATGCCCAAAATAGCATTACAAATAAGTTACGACCATTTTGAGTTTGTGGTTATGTAGTTTGGACTAATAAATCCCCCAACAAACATTATGAATTAAATGAACAGGGTATTCAAGTAGTACATGGACATGTTTTTCATTATCTTTATAGATGACATATTGGTGTATTCTAGAAGTGAGGAAGAATATGCAGACTATTTGAGAATACTGTTGTAGGCCCTCAAAGACTATCAATTGTATAAAAAGTTTGGTGCATGTGAGTTTTAGTTGGAGAGGCATGTCATTTTAGGGGATAGTATTTAAGTATTTCTTAGAAGACTAATGCAATAAAGCACTGGGCTAGACCCATCACTCCATCTGATATCCAGAGATTTTTGTGTTTGGCTAGGTATTATAGAAGATTTGTTGAAGGATTCTCCTCTATAACTGCACCATTGACTAAGCTAACCCAAAATAAAGTAAAGTTCATATGGTCAGATAAGTGTGATTAGAGTTTCCAAGAGTTGAAGGATGCATTGACTTTAGCACCAGTGTTAGCTCTGCAAAGGGGTTAGATAGATTTGTAGTGTATTGTAATGCTTCCAGAGTTGGGTTATGTTGCATGTTGATGCATAATGGGAGAGTGATAGTGTATGCCTCTTGGAAACTTAAGGATCACGAAAGGAATTAACCAACTCACAACTTAGAGTTAGTTGCTTTGGGTTTTTCCTTAAAGATTTGGAGGCACTACCTTTATGGTGTGCATGTTAACGTTTTCACTGACCATAAAAGTCTTCAATGTGTATTTTCTCAGAGGGAGCTGAATCTTTGTCAGAGAAAGTTATTTTACAATATGAATGTACTTTATCATCCGGATAAGGCAAACATGGTGGTAGACGCATTATGTAGGTTGCCAACGAGTAGTGTGAGAGAGAGGAAAAATGTGAGTTGGCTAAAGAAATGCATAAGTTGGGCTATTTAGGAGTATGTTTACTCGACACTTATAATAGTGGAGTAGTAGTTCAAAACGGTTCATTATAATCTATGTTAGTCAAACTGAAGGAGAAATAGCGAAATGATCCTTTACTTAACCAAATATTGGAAGTAGTCCAGCTGCAAAAGGTTGAGGTTTTCTCTAAAAGGGAGATGATGTACTTCTCTATTAAGGTAGACTTTGTGTTCTGAATCTTGATGGGTTTAGGGAAAGGATATTAGTTGAGGCTCATGGTTTGAGGTATTCCACTCATCCGAGAGCTACTAAGACGTATCGAGACTTATGGGAAATTTATTGGTCGATTGGTATTAGTAGGTACATAGCCAAGTTTGTGGCCAAGTGTCCTAATTGTCAGCAAGTTAAGGTTGAATACCAGTGGCGAGTTGTATGTTTCATGAGATTATTATCCCTACTTAGAAGTGGGAGGTAGTGAATATGGATTTCATCACATGGTGCCTCACACAAGACGTCAGCATCATTCAATTTGGGTTATAGTTAATCGAATGACTAAATTAACCTATTTTCTACCTGTCAAAACTTTAGATACTATAGGGGATTAAGCTAAAATATATATCCGTGAGTTAGTAAGACTTCATGGTATACCACTGTCCATAATTTCATATAGAGGCACGCAATCCATTTAGCAATTTTGGAAGTCTTTCAAGAAAGGCATTGGTACAAAGGTTAAGCTTAGTACTCTATTTCATCTGCAGATCAATGGTTAGGCTAAAAACATAATTTAGACATTAGAATACATATAGAGGGCATGTGTTTTAGACTTGAATGGAAGTTGGGAGGACCGTTTGACTTTGAATGAGTTTGCTTATAACAATAGTTTTCATGCTAGCATTCAAATGGATTAATTTGAAACATTGTATGGGTATAGGTACTGGTCACCTATAGGGTCATTTGAGGTCGGTAAATAGGCTTTTATTGGGCCTTAGTTAGTTTTTTAAGCTATGTAAAAGGATCAATTGATTTATGAGAGACTAAGAAGTACTCAGATCTGTCATAAATCGTATGCTGTGTAAAAAAGGGAGAGCTCAAGTTTGAAATTAGCAATTGGGTATTCTTGAAGGTGTCACCTGTGAATAGAATTATGAGATTCAGAAAGAAGGAAAAGTTGAGTTCCTAATTATTTGTTCCATATGAGATAGTAAGAAGCATAGGAGAAGTTGTGTACAAATTGAACCTTCTATCGAAATTAGCTACAATTCACTTAGTGTTCCATGTTTTAATGCTTAAGAAGTATTGGAAATCCATCCTTAGTAGTTACCTTAGAGTGTAGTAAGGTTAAAGATAACTTGATGTATGAAGAGATTCATATAGAGATACTTAATAGGAAGGTCCGAAGGCTAAGGGATAAAGAAGTAGTGTCAGTAAAAGTTCATTGGAGAAACCAATTAGCTGAAGGGGCGACATAGGAAGCTGAAGCAAATATGATGACCAAGTATTCTCATATCTTTTCCTCCACACAAGCTCCTACCTAAGGTAAAGTGTTATTTCCTGTAAGTTATTTATCTTAAAGTTTTTTTTAGTGCTCCTAAATCGCATCTTATGTTGTGAGAAATTGAGTTTTTGTTGTAGTAGTAAGATTGGTTGTAAATTTAGTGAGGAGATGATGATCCTTGTCCAAAATCCAAATCATAGGTGAATCACATTCGAGAATGAACATTTCCCAGGGGGAGATATTGTAATACCCGGTGTCTTAAAGTTTTTGTGCATAATAAGAATTTTTCCCTTGAGTCATACATACAACTACTAAGAGTATGTTGTGGTCATATCAAAGATAGTGTGGCATGGTGGATATTCCATTATAGATAAAACTTGAGACTTAGAGTAGTAAGATCATCATACGTGTTTTATGAAAGGAAGTCATAATTTTATTAGTGTAGTCTCCCTAAGATTCTGTCAAAGATATGAGTAGGGAGCGATAATTCGTATGGAGATAATACTAGTCATATGTTACCACCCATATGTTAATTAGTATATACCATTCTTTATTCTTCCAAGCTTACATGTTGATGAACCTAGTCATACCCTCACCATACGAGTAGAATGGTTAGGTCATCATGATTGACGATCAATTTCTATAATGTTTAGTTAAAGGGATTTTTTATCTTTTTCCCTCTTATAACTCCCACCCACAACCTATAACCCTAAAAAAGGTGTTGTTTTCCTTCTCTTTCCAATCAATTAACAATACTTACCTACTATCATCTTCAAGAAAATCAATATTAAGGTTCCTCTTCTCAAATTCATCTTTAAATTGTCAAGGTTCCAACTCTCTTCATGAGTCAAGAAACTTTAGATATGTGGAGTTTATGAAAATGGTTATTCTTTCATCCTTGTACCCAAACTGCATGATTTTGATATTTAATTTACTTAATTCGAATTGAGGTTTGGACCTGAATAGCCATATTCTTGAAGTATGATACTACTATGTGATTGAAAGCTTTAAGTGCATTAAGGTGTACATATATTCTTGTTTTAAATTTCAAGATTTGTACTATGATTTGAATTTCCTTATCTTGACTGGATATTGTTGAATGATTTCAAGGTGATTATTAAGCATGATGTTTTATTATGAAATCCTATGAAATACAGCATGAATTCCAAGTCCCAAGTACAATTATTAAGTATACAAGAAATTTTAAGCTTTGATCTAAAGATAAGATATGAAATCCATAACTATTCATCCTGACTATAATTTAAAGAAAAAAGAAGCATAACTGGTTTTCATTCTATAGACCCTTATGTTATTTAAAGGTGGATTTCTTAAAGTATGAGCATATAAGTATTCTGAGGTAGTGGTTAGCACCGAAAAGGGAAAGCATATGAGCGTATCCTAAATTCCTAGAAACTATATGGCACCGTAGGTTAAGCTTTTTCACAATAAGGATGAAGTTTATTGATCACTTAATTTAAGGTTCTATTCTAATGGAAAGGATAGAATAGCTCTCCCCAATGTGGGCAAGATGTTGGACTCCATGGTAGCTAACATGGCTTATGTCGATTAGAAGAATCCTCCATAGGAAAGAATGAAAAGTAAACCTTTTAGAAATTAAATGTCATGGCTCGCAAGGTTATTCTTATGCTTCATCATTCATGTTTATGATCTTATAGTCTTTTGTCTTATTCAGATTCAAGGTGAGTCATTTACACATAGCATGCATCATTTGAATGCTTACATACATATTCAGTTATCGTTTTACTTATTCATTAACCCCCGCATACTCAGTACATTCCATAGGCACTTACCCACATATATGTCTATGTCTTACATTGTCTTATAATGTAGGTTTGGGTGCTCATTTCCAGTAACACAATTGACTACAAGCACCATCACCTACATCCTAACTTTTGATGAGTACTCTTAGTTTGAGGACCCAATTTATAAGATTTTTGCTTATTAATGATAGTATTTCAGTCATTTGATTTTCATTTATGTTTGGCTCAACTGGGGTCTGTCCTAGTGACTCTCTAGACATTAGTAGAGGTTTGTCAGACTGATTATGCTTCTAGTTCAAAGAGTTTATTTAAAGATTTCCAAATTAAATATTTCCATTAAGATGCAAAAAAGTTTATCTTCAATTTCTATATTTGTTAGTCACTCCTCATGCGAGTTGAATTCCCAAGATGAATAGATATCATGGGTTACCTTAGGGCTATCCGATGTCTTATGCACTGTGTGACGTCCAGAGGTTACTTCTAGGGCGTTACATTTCCAGAAACCACCAAAGAATCACCTCATCAAAGAATAAATACAAATCTAAAAACTAAGGTTAGTGTCTAGAGCACCATCAAGGAATCAACAACTCAAGCTAAGAAGTATCCAATTTGCCAACACAAGAAGCAATCATAGGAATGGCCACCTACCTCTAACTTTCCAACTCCACTAAATAAAACCATATCACAATAACAAAGGACTATCTAGCCTACACCCTAGAAGCAATGAAACCCATCCAAGGGGAAGGAACCTAATAAATATATGAGATGAATCCACTCCATCTCAACAAAATATCAAATTGCTATCAGACAAAGAAATAGCCACAAACGAAGAATGGACCTCAAACTGGTCCACCTCACAAATGGGTCATATAAGAAAGGATAGCCAAACAAAAGACTTCATAACTCAGGAGGCAAGTCTAAGGATCTTAAACTCAATAATAGGCTATATAACTAAATTGCCAACTCTAGTGTCGTAAAAGAGCCACAAAAGGTCAACCTACCTTTGATATCATAATACATCTCAAAATTCATCTAATAAAGCTAACCAAGAGGGAACACAGTGAACCTTGGTGTGCTAGTGGAAACAAATCATAAAATAGAGGCTATATGTACTCAACCCACTAAATAATGTCACAAGAAAATATAAGTATAATTAGATAACACTAGTTAATACAGCTACCCAACGAGGATCAAATTCATCAAGTAACAAAATCAAGTAATAATTTCAAGCAATATCAATAAACTCATGCAATGGTAGAAATAGCAAGAGCAATATCAAAATAAACATAATGAATAGGTAGTACCAAAATGAACATCAATATCATATACAACTCAAGGGCCTCAATAGGGCTAATGTGCCAATTTAAATGCGATGTGAACCCAAAAACCACACCCATATGGGAAAACATCAATACAAATCTACTCCATCCACTACTAAAAGAAATAAACCACAGAGTAGTAGCATAATCATGAACTCTATAATAAGGCACACAATGACCGATATCAATTTATCAAAGCATACAATCAGCATTGGGTATGAAAACCTCAATAGATATAATAAGAGATAAATGCGAGAAATAAAGGTACCTAATCGTGGTGACATTCACAATCACATGTCTGATGGACATAGGGAGAAATAAATCTTGATGGGTCCAACTCCGACCAACCGACTGAATAATCAACTGAGGTGCCACACAAAGTATCTCTAACTGAATATGCCACAATATCATAAGGTAGTAATTGGTCTCCCCATAGTCGAAGAAAACTCATGAAGCATAAATATGGAGAGAACACAAACAAAGACCAAATGACTGGACAACTGACGCTGAGAGAAATTTGCAAGATTATGTTCATACTTTTGAATTCATGGTATGTATTTGGAACTCAAGGTTGGCAGGGGATTCATGATAACTTTATTTGATCATCTATCTCATACCTGGGGCATTCTCAAAACCAGTGTCTTATCATAACACCACCAAATCAAGATCCTAGAATACTTCAAGATACATTCCCTCATAATAAAAAATGGCCGCCATGGCCCGAAGAACCATACCATACTCTGTAAGTCTTATGGAAACTCCACCCACTATGATCATCATGACTAATCTGAAACCAACTCATAGAATGGTATACTATCTATGTAGAGATAATGGGTTGTAGGTGAAGATAAACTATATCGTAGAGAACTTCACTCCTGAATAAAATACCCATAGCACTATATTTATGGCATTCCTCTTGCCACCATTTCCATAAGTCATCTCATAATTAATACCTCGAGGAAGGGATGATTCAGCTGCTATGAAACACTTCGACGCCAAATAGAGTGACAATACCAACCTTATAACACATCCATGACCAAAATCTAGTTCAAAATAATATGGCATAGAAAAATGCCTTGACCAAATGAGAGATCAAATCTCATACCCAACTTTGGTCTTAGAACTGCTTGATGAATCAAACGCCATCCATGGATGGGAGCGATCAACAATATATTTTGTATTACCAATATTGAACCTCAAAGGCTTAAGTAGTGACAAGCTTGACTGGAGTCTAAGATGGACCAAATATTTTTTTGCTTCCACTAAAGATCATCTATATCTATCTCTGACTCTCTAGTACGATGTTGCACTAAAACTCTTGAAATGCGTGTTGAAGTCTAATTTATCTATCCATATCCTCGCCCATCTTAAATCATTTATTAGGGACAAAATAGATCTAAAGAATATGTTCGAGGTTCATAGGAACGCGGACATATGATAAGGAGACAAGAAGTGAATTTCCTAAAATTTCACTACAGCCTCCCGAAGATAGGTTACAGATGTCTAAGTACCGATCCATAAGACTAAAATAACACTTAGCTTTTGTACTAACACACTGATGAAATCTAGAATCTGATACCAATTTGTCACGACCCCATTTCTCAAGTCATAATGACTCCTACCATAACCCACTATTAGGAAATCCAACCCGTACTTCAGAACGGCTAGAAAAAGATTACTCAATAAAATAAGGGAAAAAATATGGAATAACATAAATAAAGATCAATACCTAATAAAATCCCAAAAGTTGGAGTATTAGTACAAAACTAAGGAAAATATCAAGGTGAACTACCCTATTCCATCTTTATTTAATATACGTCAATTCTACACAATATATCCCAGGTCAATATATGAATTAAGAGCGAAAGAAAGATATATAGTATTATACAAGGCAAAGGAACAACTATACAATATGAACAATAAAGGAAGGATATACGGTTGTATCATAGATTCATATAGATAAACAGATATACACACATATATATATATTAACCAGAGGTCATATCAATGCATAACCTCTATCATGATAAAACCCTTTGGGGATTCTCTTTACAGTAAGGTACCATGTCCCTAAGAATAAATCACAAGAAATCAAACAATAGAGCACAAGAATACTAAAGAAAATGTAAAAAGAGTAAAATACATAAGGACTTTCACGTGGAAACCCAGGATGCGAAAAACCACGGCCTTCCCTCATAAGCACCAATAAAGTGAACTATAAAAAAAACTCCTGATTAATGTCTAGATTTTAGCCTAACACTAGGCTACTTACACTAGTAGCAACTATATTACAATCTCATCTTGGTAACTCAACCAAGGACTCTCTCTACACTAATTAGCTCTAATCAGTCTCAAGCCAAGGCAACTCTACCTAAGAAGCACTCTTAACGAGAAAACAAGACATTACTCATATAGCTTTGAGTAATTGTTTTGAAAATTGTAATGTCCCGAAATCTAGTTCCCAGGGTGCCACACGGTGCTCCGAACTACCAGTAGTCCTGAGCTAACCCAGGTTTTCTCCTACTAATCCAAATCTCAACACAAAGAAAATATGAGCATCAAATCATGATAAGTGCAGAAAATACTGAAATGTCTGAATAGGACAACTGAAAACTAAGACTAAATCTAGTAGTCTGACAAGACTCTAATGTCTAAGTCTAAAGAGCCACTAGGACATGCCCCAGCTGACTCAACTATCTGAAATGAGAAATGAAAGGCATCTACTAATGAATCTAGAAATATGAACAACATAAGTCCCTAAAACTATGAGGACTCACTAACTATAGGGTTGTAGATGAGGTACACAGAAAGTAACTCTCGCTGCTGAGACTGAGCACCTGAACCTACATTATGAGATAATGTAACACATAAATGTATATGTGGATCAGTACTTTGAGGATGTACTGAGTATATAGGGGTGCATGCAATAAGTAAACAATATCATCATAGTTTATAATAAATCGTGCATGTTAAATATAAATGACTCACCTAGCTTGAGTAAATATAAAATCTGAATATATAAATCATGCATAGTAAAGAATGTAGTATAAGTCTCGTGATTCATTACACTTAGTTCTAAAATCTGTATCCTATTCCTATTCTCAAAGCTTGTAGGCTAAATGAAGTCTGAAACGCATTATGTATAGTAAATACTTTATCTTAAGACTTTAAATTAATAAACTATTTTAAGAGTGGGGGACGTCTATTTAGGAGATTCTTCTAACCGACATACACCATTTGAGCACCCATGGAGTCCCACGTCCATCCCCCATTAGGTAGGGATATTCTACCCTTGCCATCAGAATAGAACAATCTAATCTATGTGATCACAATCTGAGTCATCCATGTAGAAGTGGGAATAAATATTTGTATCTATGCTGGTACATAGTTCTATGGAAGATAGGGCGTGATAATCCCACACTTCCCGCTCGGTGCTAAATACTACTCCCAATCATATGCTCAAAATCTTAAGAAAATCCACCTTTAAAAAAATAATCTTATGGTCTACAATGTAGCCAACTGAAAAATCAGAAATTCTCAATCTATAAAGTGGATTTCAATTCTATTGTGACCAAAAGGTCTAATCTTTCTCAAAATCTAAGGATAATCTCATCGTTGAGCTCTTATAGTATAAAAATTCTCAAAATAACAGTCTTTAGTTAGGGTTTAAGGACCCATACTTCAATCTCATAATAAAAAATCTCAAAATCCATGCTTGATGACATAAACATTCATAACTTATCTTAAAATTTGGAAATTTCAACTTTATGCATAATAATATCAACATACTCAGGTAATTTAAACTTCTAAAACATTGAAAATCTCATAACCTCATGAATAACAACATAGGGTATAAATCCATACTTAAATTTCATAAGAAAACATTTAAAATCATATATCTTTGTAAATTAAAATAAATTTTGGGCACTAGGATGAAAGAATTATCCTTGTTCAACACCCACATACATTGGATGATGAACTTTAGATGAGCATTTACTTTTGAGATGCTATATATAGTTTTTGAAGGGTAATTCTTGAAGCTCTTAATCTAGGAATCTTAATTCTTCAATCAATTTGGAAAAATAATGGTGGAATCTAGAGATATCTTGAATCTTGGGTTGAAACCCTAAGATGTGTTCTAGAGAGAATTTGAGAAAAGTAACTATAATTTGGTATTTTGGGTGCTTAATCCCGTGTTTTGGCTGGAGGGAAATAAGTTAATTGCCCCCTTGGATGCATATTTTTTTTAAATACTTAAAATTAGGCACCGACACATTTGTTGACGCAACACATTAATGACATCGACGTGATATTTGACACATCGTGCCAAGATCATGCCGTGTCACTGGAATTTGACTTTGGCAACTGGTAACAATATTAACTAATGCGATGGACAAAACGGCGCACCAAGATCATGTTGGTCCACTATTTTAGGATTCCAAACATGGTTTAAACGAGGTCTAAAAAATCCAAAACTTGTCTGGGAACACCTATTGACCTCCCACATCATGAATCAACGAAAAAATAAACTATCAAAGGTCATGAAGGTCGATAATAAAATCCTCAAGGTTTCAAAGGCTTTAGAAATGACTAAATCCCAACACTTGGCTAGATTTTCTAAGGCTAGGAACTATTCTGCGCATGCTTTAAGGGACTTAGACGATAAGGATTTTGTGGGGTCTTCTAATATCTCCCCTTTGAGAACGTTCATCCTCGAATGTCACTTATTAGGCTAAGAATACTGATAAAACTGAGGATGCACAGCTGAAATAAATTATTAAACTGACACTATATCATTCTAAGCTTTTGTGTAATTCTGTGAGTGCATGAACTTATAGAGAAGGTACTGTATACTTAGAAAAAAACTAAATTAATGAAGAGTAGTAGCTTTGGCTAAATATGGGTTTGCGAAGAAAAGGTGAGGGTACTTGGCTCATATGTCTGCCTCTGCTTCACAAGTTGCATCCTCAGCTGATTGAATCCGCCAAACAACTTTGACCAAGGGAACATCTTTGTTCCTTAGTCTACGGATAAGGTGATCTAAAATCTCAATTGCAATCTCTTCATTACAACCATGGAGTCACCAACACACTTCTTAAGCATCAAAATATGAAACACAAGATGAACGGCTGATAAATCTTTAGGCAACTCAAGCTCATAAGCCACTTTCCTAACACGACTCAGAATCCTATAAGGGCCAACATACCAGGAACTAAACTTCCCCTTCTAGCCAAATCTCTTCACCCCTTTCATGGGTGAAATATTTAAATACACTAAATCACCTACCTCAAACTTGAGGTCCCTTCTCCTCACATCTGCATATGATTTCTGATGACTCTAGGTTGTCTTCAATCTCTCTTTAATCAAATTAACCTTCTCCATAGCCTCAAAAATTGCATCAAGCCCAAGCAAATCATCTTCACCAACTTCAAACCAACCTCTGGGTGATCAATATCTACTCCTATAGAGGGCCTCAAATGGGGCCATCTGAATACTAGAATGATAACTGTTGTTATACGCAAATTCAATCAATGAAAAATGCTCATACCAACTACCTTTGAAATCAAGAGCACATGCCCTCAAAATATCTTCCAAATTGTAGATGGTCCTCTCAGCCTAACCGTCTCTCTATGGTTGAAAAGTGGAACTTAGATGAACTTGGGTACAAGACACTTGTGAAAAGCTCTCCAAAACTGAGAGGTAAATTAAGTACCCCTATCTAAGATGATAGACAAGGGAACTCCATGCAACCTGACAAATTCTCAGATATACAACTTAGCATAGTCATCAGTTGTATAAGATGTATGCACTGGCAGGAAATGTGCTGACTTAGTCAGCGTGTCTATAAAAACCTAAATCGAATCATGACAACATCGTGAAAGTGGTAAACCAGTCACAAAATCCATATTTATCTCTTCCTACTTCAGAGTGGGGATACCAAACACTTGCAACATACCACTAGGTCTTTGGTGTTATACCTTAACCTGTTGATAAGTTGCACACATTGGCACAAAATCTGTTATATATTTCTTTATACCACTCCACCAATAGATTTACTTCAAGTCATGGTACATCTTTGTAGCACTTGGATGAATACAAGATCGTGTGCTATGCTCCTCATCCATAATTCTCTGCCTAAACTCATCAACACAAGGCACACATAACCTATCCTGATACCTCAACACCTCATCTTCCCCTTAGGAGAAATCCTCTATCTTTTAATCTTTAAATGACTCTTTTAGTTTAAAAAAATTAGGATCCATGTATTTTTCCCCTTTACTTCTAAAACAAAAGAAGATTCGAAACTACTTTGAATCCAAACATTACCCTCGGTTGAATCAAGCAACCTAATACCTTATCTAGCCAAATGATGCACTTCACGAGGTAACTCCTTCCTATCCTTCTTCACATGAGTGACACTACCTATAGAACACATACTAAGGGCATCTGCCACAACATTGGCCATGCTTGGTTGGTACAACACACTCATATCATAATCTTTCAGCAACTTTAACTACCTTCTCTGACAGAGATTCAACTCCCTCTCAGCAAATATATACTAAAGACTTTTGTGGTTCGTGAACATATCCACATGAATACCATATAAATAGTGCCTCCATATTGTCAAAGAAAACACCACAGCAGCTAACTACAAATGATCGGTTGGGTAATTCTTTTTATGAGGTTTTAACTATCTAGAGGCATACGTTATAACCTTATAGTTCTGCATCAACACACAACCCAAACAAACTTTAGAGGCATCATAATACACCACAAAACCATCTGTACCATCGGGTAATGCTAACACTGGAGCTGAAGTGAGTCAAGTCTTCAACTCCTAAAAACTTTTCTTATAAGAATCTGACCACATAAACTTAACCTTCTTATGAGTCAACCGATTTATCGGAGATGCAATGGATGAAAATCCCTTAATAAAATATCTGTAATAACTAGCTAGACCCAAGAAACTCCTAATGTCTGATGGAGAGATAGGTCTAGGCCAATTCCTTACGGCTTTTGTCTTTTGGGGATCAACTCTAATATCGTCAATGAAAATGACATGACTGAGAAAAGCTACTGATCTTTGCCAAAATTCACACTTGCTGAATTTGGCAAACAATTTATGATCTCTAAGAGTTTGTAAGACAATTATAAGATGATCCATATGGTTATCCTCACTTCTAGAATAGACAAGAATATCATTGATAAAGACTATGACGAATATGTCTAGATACTATTTAAATACTCGATTCATGAGGTCCATGAAAGCTGCTGGAGCATTGGTTAGATTGAAACACATGACTAGAAACTCAAAATGGCCATAACGGGTTCTAAAGGCTGTCTTTGGAATATCACAATCTCTTACTTTAAGCTGATGATAGTCGAATCTAAGGTCTATCTTTGAGAAATAACTTGCACCTTGAAATTGATCAAACAAATCATCAATTCTAGAAAGAGGGTATTTGTTCTTGCTTGTGATCTTATTAAGATGACGATAGTCAATACATATATGCAAAGGACCATCTTTGTTTCGCATAAATAGGACAGGAGCATCCCACGAAGAAACACTAGGCCTTATGAAACCTTTATCTAAAATATCTTTAAGTTACTCTTTCAACTCCTTAAGTTCTGTGAGAGCCATATGATATGGAGGAAAAGAAATAAGTTGAGTATCAAAAAGAAGGTCAATCCCAAATTCTATGTCTCTATTAGGAGGCACCCCTAAGAGATCTTCTGGAAAGAGATCGGGAAAATGATTCACTACACTGACTGACTAAATAGTTAGAGTCTTAAACTTAATGTCTTTAACTTGAACTAAATGATACATGCAACCATTAGAAATCAACTTTCTAGCCTTAAGGTAAGATATGAAATGACTCTTAGCAGATATTGAATTACTAGACTACTCAAAAAATGGCTTACCTGGAATCCAGAACTTCACCACATGGGTATAACAATCTATGGTTTCATAACAGGAATGGAGCCAATCCATACCCAGGATAAGATCAAAATCAACCATATCTAATTTTATTAAGTCTGCTAATATGACTCTATGAAGAACAGTGATAGAACACTTTTTGTAAGTTTGCTTAGAAATGACTGGCTCACCTACTGGAGTGTAAACTAAGAAAAGCTCAGGGATCTTTTCAAAACTCATTTCAGAATTCACAACAACTAACGAGGTCACATAAGAGAAACTCGACCTAGGGTCTAACAACATATAAACATCAAAACGGAAAACATGAAGCATACCAGTAACAATATCTGGAGAATCCTCCAGCTCCTGATAGGATTGTAAAGAATAGAACCTATTCTAGTGCTAACCGCCAATAGTATTGGATGATGCGCCCTGAGGAGAAGCTAGGCAACCTAGAGTGGCTAGTGCACTATTAGCCTGATTTTGGGAACTAACATCTCTTTTTCCCTGCCTAGCATGTAGGAACTCTTTAATTCCGTGGCTTGACTGGCCATACCCATAACAACCCCTCTGACTAGCTAAACATTCTCTAGGATAATTCTTACCACACTTAGCATACTGAGGATAACTAGACCTACCACTCACACTATTTTGTGATCTAGAAACAAAAGACTTACCCTACTATTCCTACCTATTTTTGGGTATAGGAGCACTGGATGATAAAGGTGCAGGCATAAATGATAAATTCTAAAACTATGGACGATTTCCTCCTTTAGACCTACTCTGACCATAACTAAACTGCCCTATCTTAGCTCTCTTACTTACCTCTCATTTTCCTTCATCTTCTCTTCCTCAATGTGTTGTGTATACATCATCAATCTAGAAAGATCCATATCTCTAGTAGCAGTCCTACACTCCTACACCACCAACTCAGATACACCAGCCACAAACTTACTCATTCTTTCCCTAGAGTCTGCCATGTAACTAGGGGCATACTTAGAGAACTGATTGAACTTGAGGAAATATTCCTTCACTATCATAGATCCCTGCCTCAGGTTTATGAACTCTTCTATCTTAGCTTTCCCCATCTCAAGCGTGAAAAACATGTCTAAGAACACTTCCTGAAACGCATGCCAAGTCATAAGATCTGCATTCTCCCCTGTATTCTTCCTCCACATCACAACCCAGTTATAAGAAATATTTTTCATCCTATAAGATGCCAGTTCTACACTTTATTCTTTAGAAACATGCATAATCTACGTGATATTTTTTACCTTATCAACAAAGAGTTGGGGGTCCTCACCTACCTTCGACCCAAAGAATTCTGGTGGACTCATCCTCATAAAATCTCTGATCCTGGATATGGATAAATCCCTATCTTGCATAGGTGGGGCTACATCTTGATGGTTACCCTGAAAATTTGCTGCCATAACTTAGACTAGCACCTAAAAAGCTACCCAAGACTCTGCATATGACACATTCTCATTAAGATGATCTATACGTTGAGGTGGTTGATTATCATTACTATAGGAATTAGCTCTACAAGGATGAATATTCTTTCATAAAAGAGCACGAGTTAATAGTAGATAAAGACAGCTATAAACATGATGGATTATGAAAGAAGAAGACGACATTTCCAAAAATATCTCATAGCCTCTTGCTCATAGATGTGATGCGCTTCACACCAATGATCAAGACTCTACATAATGCGGATTGCTTTACTTCCAAGGACTCTTTAAACCTTAGGCTCTGATACCAACTTTGAAATGCCCCAAAATCTATTTCCTGGGGTGCCAAATAGTGCTTTGAACTATAATTAGTCCTGAGATAACCCTGGTTGTCTCCTACTCATCTAAATCTCAACATAAAAAAATATTAGCATCAAATCATGATAAGTATGGAAAAGTAATCTGGTGAGAACAATACTAAAATGTTTGAATAGGACAACTAAAAAATAAGACTAAATCTAGTAGTCAGATAAGCCTCTAATGTCTAAATCTAGAGAGCCATTGGGACATGCCCCTGTTGACTCAACTATCTGGAACGAGAAATGAAAGACATCTACTAATGAAGCTAGAAATCTAAAAAGTATAAGTCCCCAAAACTATGAGGACTCACAAACTTTATGGATGTAGATAAGGTACCCGAAAAGTAACTCTTGCTGCTGAGACTGAGCACCTAAACCTATATTATGAGACAATGTAACACATAGATATGTATGCGGATCAGTACTTTAAGGATGTACAGAGTATATGGGGGTGCATGCAATAAGTAAACAATATCATTATAGTTTATAATAAATCATGCATGCTAAATATAAATGACTAACCTAGCTTGAGTAAATCTAAAATCTGAATATAAAAATCATAAATAGTAAAGCATATAGTATAAGTCTTATGAGTCATTACACTTAGTTCTAAAATCTATATCCTATTCCTATTCTCAAAGCTTGTAGGCTAAATGAAGTCTAAAAGCTAAATGAATTCTAAAATATGCATAGTAAATACTTTATCTTAAAACTTTAAATCTATAAACTATTTAAAGACTGCGGGACGTCTATTTGGGAGGTTCTTCTAACTGATATACACCATGTGAGCACCCATAGAGTCCTACATCTAGTCCCCATTAGGTAGGGTTGTTCTACCCTTGCCATCAGAATAGAATAATCTAATCTGTATGATCACAGTCTGAGTCATCCACATAGAAGTAGGAATAAATATATGTACCTATGGTGGCACGTAGTTCTGTAGAAGATAGGGCATGCTAATACCACACTTCTCACTCAATGGAAAAATACTACTCCTAATCTTATGCTCAAAATCTTAAGAAAATCCACTTTAAAAAGATAATCTCATGGTTTATAATGAAACCAACTAAAAAATTAGAAATTTTCACTCTGTAAGGTGGATTTCAATTCTATTGTAACTAAAAGGTCAAACCTTTCTAAAAATCTAAAGATAATCTCATCATGGGGTGATTATAGAACCAAAAATCTCAACATAACTATCTTTAGTTAGGGCTTAAGGACCCATACTTCAATCTCATAATAAAACATCTCAAAATCCATGCTTTATGACTTAAATATTTGTAAATCATCTTGAAATCTAGAAATTTCAACTTTATGCATAATAATATCAACATACTCATGTAAATCAAACTTTTAAAACATTAAGAATCTCATAATATTATGAACAACAACATCGGGTATAAATCCATACTTAAATTTCATAGGAAAACATGTAAAATTATTTATCTTTGTAAATTAAAAAAAAAATTGGGCACAAGGATGAAATAATTACCCTTGTTCAAACCTCACATACCTTGGATAATGAACTTTAGATGAATACTTTCTTTTGAGATGCTATATGTCCTTTTTTAAGAGTGATTCATGAAACTCTTAATCTAGGAATCTTAATTCTTGAATCAATTTGAAGAAATAATGGTGGAATCTTTAGATTTCTTGAATCTTGGGTTGAAACCCTAAGATATGTTCTTGAGAGAATTTGAGAAAAGTATTTAGAATTTGATGTTTTAGGGGCTTAATCTCGTGTTTTGGATGGAGGAAAATGACTTAATTGCCCCTTGCACACATATTTTTTAAAGACTAAAAATTAGGCACCGACGCATTTGTTGATGCGGCATGTTGATGAAATCAATGCGATGTTTGATGCATCACGCCAAGATCGCACCATATCACTAGAATTTGATACTGGCAACGAGAACAATATTAACCAATGCAATAGATGATGCGGCGTGGCAAGATCACATTGGTCCACTATTTTGGGATTCCAAACATAGTCTAAACGAAGTCTGACAAATCCAAAACTTGTTTAGGAACACTTATTGACCTCCCTAATCATAAATCAACAAAAAATCAACTATCGAAGGTCGGGAAGGTCAATAATAAAATCCTCAAGGCTTCGAAGGCTGTAGAAATATCTAAGTCCCACCAATTGGCTAGATTTTTTAAGTCTAGGAACTCTTTTGGGCATGCTTTAAGGGACTTAGATTATGAGGATTTTGCGGGGTCTTACAAATATCAACACTCCAAAACAGTTTCTCACTCGTTAAGCAAAGTGCAAAGTTTTGAACATGAACAGTTCTTGAGCAGTCTTGAAATTAAGTTTTTGCTACGTCACTTCTCTATTGACAATTGGCAAAAACGTATTGCTAAAATGTGTATCTTTTCATTTATAACTGTGTGATGATTAGGGGTGAAAAATCATTGGACTAGAATAGAAAAAGGAGATTTGAATTCTATTTAGGTGGGTCAGGGCTTGGCTTGACCCTGTGTTCTCCCGTGTCGGAGTTTTCCATGTTGGAACAAAATAGAACCTGCAAGTTTATTACACAAGAGGAAAAAATTGTACAGATACCGTGTACAGCTGTACAGAACTTTGCATGTCCAAGGACCTAGTCCCTTCCAGTTTAGCTACACATCATCAAAACAACATATAGAAATTTCCACCCTTTATTATGATAAAAAACCAAACCATATAGTTTTGAGCATCAATGCACATTCATCATATTTAATCAGAGTGATTACCACCTAAGAATGAATGTTCACCCAATCATCATGCTTTCTCTATCATGCAACATAGTTACCTAGCCCCTTGTTATTATTTTGCGACAAAAACCTCCCTCTTTCATTGTGTATAATTATTTAATTTGGTGTCTTTACATTTACATACTTCCCCTATCGGTATGGCTCTCTTCAGGTCTACAGTTTAGTTTATCTGGTGCCTGGTCATCACTTCATAAATTTAGTATTCCCCATTTTGGCATCATTTAAAAGAACTAATAGAAAACCAAGATTAAAGATAAGCACAAATTAGTTAACTCCTGGCCACTGGGGTAACAAAAATATGTAGAATATCTTTAAATTAAAAAAACAAATGAGATACACAAACTAAACATTCATTCACTCATAATAGTCAGTACCAATACAGTAGGCTAAAATAATCATCATAAGATAATTGTCTTTAAAAACCATAATAATAACCAAGATATACAATTGACACAAGGTTGATAAGGGAATGAGGATAGCAGGGCTCAGGTGGAAGAAGGATTGGTTGAAAAGGGCATAAGTAGTTCTTCATTCTTGAATCTATAGTAATGTGAGTATCCACCAACTATTTGTTGAGGATTATCACTTCAGCATTCAGTTTGGCCATTCTTGCTTAGAGTTTTACATTTCCAGCTTAATGCATCATCTCAATCTGATATCATGGCAAAATGTTATGGAAAGTTACCCCTAAGGACCTGGTACACTACTATAACACCCTGGGTTTTGACCCTTAGAAAATTTTCTGGAATTCTAGTCTTTGGACTCAATACGACTCATCGGTATAAGCCATATGATAGGGTACAGATAGTAAACTCTAGTCGTATACTGACTAGTGTTGGTTGGTAGGATGGATTTTGGTTACTGGAATTAATAGTTCCTTAACGTAATATTTGATATGGTTACTTAGGTTAGATCTGAGTATAAGTGGCTCACTGTGATCCATAAGCAGGTTATGAGTCATACCTAAGACTCGTATGGTGGACAGTGTTCAAACCTTTTGTGATTCTATCTTTCTAGGGATACGAGTGAAGGGTACAGATCATATGTTTTTAATACAACTAGGGTATGATGAGTCGTATGTTGGACAGTGTTGGATAAAAAGGTTAAGGCTATATACAAGTGGAGGGTAACAATCATACTGGAAGATACAACTTTTGAGGGTCATTCGTACCCCTAGGATGGTAGTTTGTGCAACTTAAATGAGGGTATTCTGAACATTTCTCCACTTATCCTAATGAGGTCCCACAGCTTCTAACATACTTGTGAGGTTATTTACCCAATTATTTTATTCATTAACACATAGAAATGCTTCTAAAACACTCTATAATTCTCTCAAAAGCTTTTGGGTAAGAGAAGCTAGGGTTTTAACTAGAGGATTAATTTAGGGCTTGTCTTGGTGATTTCTTTTCATCATAATCTTTGTTTAAGGCATATTCTCTTCCCTCATTGCTAATTCTATATAAAATCATGTTTTTATGAATGTTTTCATGACTTCATGGATTGTATGAGTATGGTTTTAAAATATAAATTGGGGGTTTTAATATTAAATGGTTGGTTATCATTTTTTGTGGTTTTAACTTTTCTTGATGTGCATTAATAGTGGTTTTTTATAATTGTATTGTATGGGAATGGTTTAATGGTAATTGGAATTGGTTTTTGTTAAACAATGCTCTCGATGTGTTTGATAAAATGCCTATAATAATGTTTTCATTGCATTGAGTATTTTTAATGGAACTCATTCTTGTTTTAAAACTTGGTAAAAGAATTATACATGTTTTAAATGGCTTGGAAATGTAAATGGATAAATGTTTATGCTTGTGGGATGCATGGAATTCCCCAAGTAGTTTTATTTGGTAAATGAAAGGGTACTTGGATGTACCCTTAAACCTATATATAGTTGGTTATGGATAGTACTTGCAAGTATGCTCGGTATGATGATACCACCACCCAATAGACTTGATTAATTAATGGAAAAGGGATTGGTTGGTTTGTTGGTAATGGTTTTAATTGGGTAAAATTGGCAGAATATGTAGCAAAGTCACAAAAGGTGGAGGTCATGGGGAGACCAAAACTAGAAACTTATATTTCCCAATGTGAGGTTGGTTTGGTGACCATGTGCAGAATGTCACACTATATTTTGGTGGATGTATGAGTTATCCCAGGTTTTCTTCCTTGGACATGTGGCTACACGCTCTATAGCCCTTTCAGCAAGGGGATTTGAACCCATATAGCCTCTCGGTAGTTTAGGACAGCAAAGCTACATAGCCCAGGTAAAGGTTTTAATGGCATGCTAAACCTAGTCCCCTTCCCAGCATGGTTATATATATATCTGTATAAATGGTTGTATGCATATGGATGGTTTTACTTGGGCTTATAAATGGTATTATTTTATCCTTATCTTGAGATCATTCTAGCATTCACCCGCTTACCCATATACTGGCAGTTGTATACCCATACTATGCAAGAATTGGCCATTCTACTCATTCTATATAGTGATTGACTAAGGGATAAGCATTTGGACTGAAGTGGTGAGCTACCATCCTTTTGGAAGGATCCATTTCATGTTATGGATATTTCTTTACACTTTGATTTTATTTTGATTATTGATTTTTCCATAATTGAGGCTATGCCCCAATCGGGTTTTATTACTCTTTTAGTTAGATATTTTGTGGTACTGCTATGGGTTGGAATGGATAAGATCGGTATTTGTATCAGCCTTGGCATTGGAATAAGCTGGTGGGCTGACATCATTGAACATAATTTCTCATTTTTCCTTTGTATTTTATTTTGGGATTAATTTTATTATTCTTTGGAACTTATTTGTTTATGGCCTGGTTTATGTCCTTTGGAATGGTTTGGTATGGCTGGGCGATTGATGTGGGGTAGTTGGACATGGTTTGGTCGGTTACGATTGGGATCCTATCCCAGAGTTTTCATGTGAGATACTACACTATCCTTTTATATGCTAAAAATTTAGCCAACTCAGGATAGGCTACTGGAGGTTAGGTTTGGTAACACGGGTGGTTTTTGGTCTCGGTCGGACTTGGGATACCCATTACGACATGGCCACCGACTGCGTCATGTCAAGTTGGTATCGAATCCTAGGTTCATGGTCAATTAGGAGTCCATAAATTCATATCGAGTAGAGTCTTTTTTAGAGGTATGTAGCGTGCCACACTTAAAAGAGAGAGGCTACAAGGCATTTAGGAATGTTTCACTTTCTTGGTATTTAATTTTCAACCTTAGATTCTTAGTCCTGGAATCTTCTCTAATCCTTGTTTATTCGTCCTTTAGATCATACCTTGTAGATTTAGAATACAAAGAAATTCTTCTATCCTAGTTGGGGCTAATGATGAAAGGGTGCTTCTTACTTCTGGGTTGATCTTTGATCTCACGTTCCTATCTCTAATAGTGTTATAGTTCTACCGGTTGTATGAATAGTGGTATGAAGAGTGGAATAAGGACAGGGTGTTATGGAAGAATCAGTCTTGTGGGATACTTTTTCTAAGGAATTTTTAGATTAGTTCTTTTCTCAAGAGTTGAGGGAAGCAAAGATAAAGTAGTTTATGAACCTCAAGCAAGAGAGAATGTCTGTCAAGCAATATGCCTTGATGTTTCACCAATTGTAAAGGTATGGTCCTCATTTAGTAGTGGACATGTAGGTAAGAATGAGGAAGTTCGTATCTTGGTTTGATCGGGATTTGATTCTAGAGAGCAAGATTGCTTTGTTGACTAAAGATATGGACATCTCTAGGTTGAATATTCATATATAGCAGGTAAAGGAAAAAAAAGGAAATGGACAGAGTTTGGAGATAGATAGGGTAAGAGAAGCAAGTTTTTTTTACCAGGAAGATGGTCAAGATGGTGGCAAATGGCAGAAAAAAAATGGGAGAGTTCTGATTCCTTCTCTTCTATTAGTGCTCCTTAAGGGAGTTCTAGTTCCTTCTCTTCTTCTAGTGCTTCTTACATTCGAGTGATAGGCTTCATCAAGGTGGTGATATTTTTTAGGCATAGAGGGCCAAATCTTAGGAAAGCGGAGGTCAGTCAGTTTCTTCATGTGCTTCTTGTCAATTTTGTGGTCATCCTAATTGGGGTTATTGTGATGAAAGAAAGGACAAATGCTTTAAGTGTTGCCAGGAAGACCATCATCTTAGGTTAACCACTTAATAAAGTTGCTACGAGGGAGAATAAGATTCCTGTGGCATCATCTTCTGCTCCTACACCTGGCGGTGTAGCATCTACTTTTGTTACTTCTCCTGGTTCTAGTGTTGGTTGGAACAGGTTGTATACTTTTGCATCCTAACAAGAATTCAAGGCATCACCATATGTCATTACAAGTATGTTAAAGCTTTTCTCCCGTAATTTATTTTATTTTCTTAATCCAGGGTCCACTCTCTTCTATATGACTCCTTATGTGGTTGTATCTTGTGATTTTGATTTGAAAGTTATTTTGAATCATTTTTCTATTTCTATCCTAGTAGGTGACTCGATTATTGCTAAGAAAGTCTATAGGAGGTATTTGGTATCTGTTGGTGGAAACCAGACCTTGGTGGATCTATTTGAGTTAGATATGGTGGATTTTGACTTCATTCAAGGCATGGATTAGTTGCACTCTTGTTACGCGTCCTTGGATTATTATACCCATAGGGTTATCTTTAGGTTCCCTAATGAACCAGTTATAGAAAAGGAGGGTGGTTCTTTAGCTCCTAGGGAGAGATTTATTTCTTATGTTAGAGCTCAAAGGTTATTCTCTAAAGGTTATCTCTATCACAAGTTTTGGGTTAAAAATTCTTACTAAGAAGGTCCTTCTTCTATTCAGTTCCTATGGTTAATAAGTTTCCAGAGGTCTTACCGCATTATCTTCACAGCATTCCTCTAGATAAGGAAATACAGTTTGGTATTGATCTAGTTCTTTACACTCGTTCCATTTCTATTCCTTCATAAATAATGGGTCGGGCTGAGTTGAAGGAACTCAAGGAACAACTTAAGGATCTTCTAGATAAGGGGTTTATTCATCCTAGTGTATCTCCATGGGGTACCTATTTTGATTATTTCTGATCGTGCCATGCATTTTATATCTTACTTCTGGAGATTTTTCTGAAAAAGTTGGGGTCTAAGGTGGTCTGAGTACAGCTTTCCACTCACATATGGATGGGCAAGAAAAGAGAACAATTCAGATATTGGAGGATATGATTTGGGCTTATGTGATTGAATATTCCAGCAGTTGGGTTGAGCATTTACCTTTGGTGGAGTTTTCTTACAATAATAGCTATCATTATAGTATTGGTAAGGCCCCTTTTAAGGCATTGTGTGGTAATATGTGTAGATCTCCTAATGGTTGGTTTGAGCTTAGTAAGGCAGACTTGATTTGTCCCTACTTGGTTTATCAGACTATAGAGAAGGTGAAGGTGTTTCGGGATAGGCTTAAGGCTTCCCAAACTTACCAAAAGTCTTGTGCGGATGTTAGGCATAGAGACTTGGACTTTGAGTTTGGGATAAGGTTTTACTCAAGGTATCTCCCATGAAGGGAGTAATGTGGTTTGGCAAGAAGGGTAAGATCAATCCCTGCTATAATGTTCCTTATGAGATTTTGCGGAGAGTTAGTAATGTGGCTTATGAGCTAGTGCGACCTTCTAGCTTAAGCTTGGTTTATTCGTCATTTCAAGTTTCCATATTCAGGAAGTGCATTAGTGATCCCTCCTCATTTGTTTCCTTAGAAGAATTCGGTGTCACAGATTCTGTCTTATAAGAAAATCTCGATTGAGATCATTGATAGGTAGGTTCATTGGTTGCAGACTAATGATGGGCTTTGGTTAAGGTTCTATGGCAGAACCATAAGGTTGAAGAGGCTACTTGGGAAGCGGCAGAGGACATGAAGCAAAGTATCCGCATCTATTTTTTGCTCTTGGGATTCATGCGGCTTGTGTGTGTCTTCAACACATTTTTATGTTATAAATTTGTTAAAGAAAATATTATTATCTTTTCCTCTTTGTTTTAAAACTTTGTTAAAGATTAGGAAAATATTTTATAATGCCAAATACTCATGTGTTTGGTTACTCCTACCTTTCCAGTTATTCGAGAATGAATGTTCATAGTTGGGGAGACTATAACACCTCTGATTTTGACCCTTAGAAATTTTCCTGAAATTCTGGTCTCTGGTCCCAATACAACTCATGAGTACGAGCCATATGATGGGGTATGGATGGTAAGATCTAGTCGTATGCTAACCAGTGTTAGTTGGTGGGATGGATTATTATTACTGGAATAGCTACCACTTAGGGGTACGAGCCCTATTGGTGGTTATGGATTTTTTGGTTCCTTAATGTAATATTAGACTAGGTTACTTAGGTTGGATCTGAGGACGAATGGCTCAGCATGAGTCTTAAGCCAAGGTACGAGTTGTACCCCAGACTTGTATGGTTGATGGTGTTCAAATCTTGTATGATTCTATCTTGCCAGGGATATGGGTAATGGTACAGATCATATGATATCAATAAGACTTAGGTAGGAAGATTCATATGCTAGATAGTGTTGGACCAGAAGGTTAAGGCTAGGATATGAGAGGAGGGTATGACTCGTGAAGGTCAGTCGTACCCCTGAGATGGGTTTTTGTGCAACTTAAGGGGCAATATTCTAGATATTTCCCCACTTATCCTAATAAGGTCCATCAACTTCTAACCTACTTGGGATGTTATTTACACTATTATTCCATTTATTAACAATTCAAAACTCTTCTAAAACACTCTATAATTCTACCAAAAGCTTTTGGGCAATGGAAGCTTGGGTTTAAACCATAGGATTAATTTGGGACTCATTTTGGTGATTTCTTTCCATCATCATCTTGGTTTAAGGTACTTCTCTTTCCTCATTGTTAATTCTATCTAAAGACATGTTTTTATGACTGTTTTCATGACTTCATAGATTGTATGATTATGGTTTTAAAATATGAATTGGGGGTTTTGATATTAAATGGTTGGTTATGGTTTTTGATTGTTTTATTTACGCTTGACGTACATTAATGGTGGTTTTTGATAATTGGATTTCATGGGAATTGTTTAGTGGTAATTGGAATGTATTTTGGTTGTACTATGCACCCAATGTATTAGACAAAATGCCTATAATAATGTTTTCATTGCAATTAGTATTTTTAACGGAACATTTGTTTTTTTATAACATGGTTTAGGAATTATGAATGGTTCAAATGGCTTGTAAAGGTAAATAGCTAAATGGTTATGCTTGTGGGATACATGGAATTCCCCAAGTGGTTTAATATGGTAAATAGAAGGGCACTTGGAAGTCCCATTAAACCTATATGTGGTTGGCTATGGATTGTCTTTTGCAAATATAGTTGGTATGATGATACTATCACTAAATGTCCTTGGTTAATAAGTTGTAAATAGATTTATTGGTTGCTTGGTAACGATTTTTATTGGGCAATAATAGAGGGATATGTAGTAAAGTCAGGGAAGGTGGAGGTCCTGGGGGGACAAAAACTGGAAACTCATATTTGCTGATGTGAGATTGGTCTTAATGACAGTGCTCATGATGTCACACTATATTTTGGGGGATGTACTAGTTATCCTAGGTTTTCTTCCCTGGTCGTGCGGAAATACACTATATTTTAGGGGTTGTACTAGTTATCCCAGGTTTTTTCCCTGATCGTGTGAAAACACACACAGGGGCCTTTTCAGCTGAGAAAGCTGAACCCATAAAGCCCATGGGTGAATTGGGATAACAAAGCTACATAGCCTATGTAATGGTTTTAATGGCCTAAAGTATCTATTTTAAATTTAGTATTTCCATCCTGTTAGAGAGGAAAGCTATGATCTTTACCACGCCATAGAGGAAATCAAAGTAGCTATATAATGGAAGATGAGAATTAGCGATATTAGTGAACTTATCTCTAAGCTTTCCAAGCCTGACGTTAGATAGAGAAGTCATTTTGTAGTCTTCAAAAAGAGAAGATCCACCCTAGATTCCTATTGAGATTATTTGTGCACTACAATCTGAGATTGAGCTCACCTGAAAGTAAATTTACAGTTGCATGCTAATGAATGGTTTTACTTGGCTTTATAAATGGCACTATTTTATCCTTATCTTTAGATCATGCTAGCATTCACCCGCTAACCCATCTATTGGTGGTTGTATACCCACGCTATGTAGGAACCAGCCATTCTACTTCTCCTGCATAGTGATTGACTTAGGGATAAGATTTTGGTATGAAGTGGTGAGCTTCCATCCTTTTAGAAGGCTCTATTTCATGTTATGGATATTTCTGGACACTTTAATTTTATTTTAGATGTTGTTTTTGGTGATGGTTTGGGGCATGTCCCAATCAAATTTTTTACTCTTTTAGTTAGAGGCTTTCTGGTACTACTATAGGATAGAATGGGCTATGCCAATAATAGTGTCAGGCTTGGTATTGGAATAAGCTAGTGGGCCGACATCACTGGACAAAATTTATTACTATTTCATTGTATTTTATTTTTGGATTAATTATATTATATTTTGGAACATAATTTATTATGGCCTAGTTTATGGAATTTGGTATGGTTTGGTACGGCTGGGTGGTTAGTGTGGGGTGGTTGGACTAGATTAGGCCAGTCATGATTGTGATCCTATCCCAGAGTCTTTATGAGAGTTGTTACTCTATCTTATTATATGCTCAAAATTAAGCCAACTCAGGGCAGGCAGCTGGAGGTTGGGTTGGGTAACAAAGGTGGTCTCCAGTCCCGGTCTGACTTAGGTCACCTATTATGACAAGGCCCCAGGTTGGGTCATGACAATTTGGCATCAGAGTCTAGGTTCATGGTCAATTTGGAGTCCATAAAGCCGTGTCGAGTAAAGCCTCTTGTAGGGGTGTGTAGCACACCATACTCATAAGGGAGAGGCTATAAAGCATTTAGGAATGTTTCACTTTCTTTGTATTCAATTTTCAAGCATGAAGTCTTAGTCCTAGAATTTTCTCTTATCCTTGTTTGTTTGTCTTTCAGATCATGCCTTATAGATTTAAAACACAAGGAAATACTTCTATGGACCAATGTTCTTCGGCGAAATCAGTCTATGGAGAGAGCTACTGGAAGCAGAAGCAAACATGCGAACCAAGTACGCTCATCTTTTCTCCGCTAATTCAAGCTTAGCTCGAGGTAACCATTTTTCTTAAGCTTATTCAGTTACATGTTCAAAATTCTAGTATAAAAATTAGTATCAAGTATCACTGCATAGCTTATCATGCATTCATGAGCTCAGCTTACCAGTCATGCATCAGATATGCATGTTCAGTTAGGCTATATTCAGTTTAGAATTCAATTAAGTCCTAAAATCATGTACCAGTTGAGCATGATTATTGTATTCATCGTTTTATCTTCTCTCCCCTCTCAAGAAGTCATCATTTGAGGAAGAATGTTTCCAAGGGGGAGATATTGTAATACCCCAAAAAATTCAAACCAATATTAGATCCATGTACCAAGCTCAATCAAAGTACATCATGGTTATTTTAAAGTTTTATGAGAAAGTTAGATGTATATTAAGGCTTCAAATAACTCCCAGCTATCAAATGAATCAAAACATTCCTCACCAATCGAATTCTTGAGAAAGATATTGCCATAGTCAGATTCAACTGACATATCTCTCATTATACTTGGAATTTTTGAGTTTATGACCTATCAACAGATAGATAATTGAATTATCTTTCCAACTATACTAATTTAAACTAAATCCGATATCGGAGCAAAGATTTATTCCTATTATACTCCAGAATGTCAGGCTAGAAACAGTGTGACGACATTCGTGATAGCTTACCACATTTGTGATACCCTACCATGAAGGTCGCCAGCCTTAAAAAGAAAAAAGGTTCGAAGTGACGACATTCATGGTAGCTTACCACATTTGTGACATCCTACCATGAAGGCCGTCAGCCTTAGGCAGAAACCAGCTCCTAAGTGACGACCTTTATGGTAGCTTACCACATTTGTGACGCCATATCACAAAGGTCGCCAGCCTTAGGAAGAATCCAGCTCCTGTGTGACAACATTTATGGTAGCTTACCACACCTGTTACACCCTAACACGAAGGTCATCAGACTTAGGCAGAAACTATCAATTCCAGCTTCTGTGTGATAATATTTTTGACGGCTTACCACATTTTTGATGCCTTGTCACAAATATCGTTAGCTATTATTTTCAGCAACTGGGAATTTATTTCATAAGGGTATTTTGGTCTTTTACCTTCATTTCCCATGACTTATAACCCTCAAGGAACGATTATCTTCCATTCTCTTTATTTAAAACATCTTAAAAATCCTATATTATACTTTCAATTAAAAGATTAGGGTTTTCTCTCAAGATCATCTCCTCAGGAACAGGAGCATTCTTTCCCAAAGAAATTAAACCCTAGTCAAGAAAAATCAAGGGAAAGCCTAAGGAATTCTTCAAAAACCTTCAGAAATATTAGATCTCCTTCAAGATTCAATCACTAATGTATGTGTAGTGTTTATCTATGGATCCAGTCCATTCATAGAGCTCAAGAACCATATTTTAAATACTATTTTGTGAACTTTTAATGGTAATATGAGCATGTACATGTTGATGATTGTTTTTTAAGTTTCAAGATGATATATAGAGGTGTTTTCATGGAATATATATGCTTGTTAGTGGAAAACTATGAACCTTAGATGGTGTAAAATGGTAAAAGTTATGAAACACATCTATGCCTTAAAGAATGCATGCAAGGTGTTCGATAAGATGCTTAGGATGCTAGAAATTTATGTTTATATGGTTCCATGACGTCTAAATGACAAGTACATATTAGCAATATACTTTAATATGAATTCCATACTTTTTTTGTTGTGGTATGAAGCATGTATGATAATGGAGATATCCAATATGCGTAAGAAATATAGCTATGCACTCCCTACCATGCTTAATATGTTGAGGAACTACATGATGTATAATATCCTCTATTTATAATAATGTGAATTATGGACTCTAATGTTATGATCAAGTCAATCATGTTGTGTCAGTTTTCTTACATCGAGTCCTGGGGGTATTTTTACCCGAAAACTATAGTTGTGTGCCTAGAGCCATCTCATGTTTCACGATATACAAAGTCAAGCCATGATTCAGTAGAATTCCATCAGTGATGTGACTTAGGAAACCTCATGGTCTCAGTCAGTTATCAGATATCAATAATATTTCGTCAGTCAATAGAATTAAGTAAGTTCCACTCACGTACAGTCAGTTAAATCATGTTCAGTCTCTTCACATGGGAGTAGGAGTTAGCATCGAGTGAACCCAAGGATGGGAACTCACCTGTATATGAGGGTGTGATTCTTAGCAGTCATCCTTACATTCCAGAACTATATAGCCGGTATAGGTTGAGACATCATAGCCTATTATATGAGGGTAGATAAGGTGGCTTAACCTGTTATATGAGGGTTCCCTCTGTTCTCACTAGAGTTACCTGTTATATGAGGGTTGATCACATGTTTTCCTTACTAGTGTTGCAGTACTGACACCCTTCCAATCAGGGCAGAGATTAGACCCCATCTTATCCATAATGGCATTTATGGGGCATGTCAGTTAAACAACTACCTCTCATAGTTTCAGACTCAGTCTTAGTAAAATAACTCAGATAGTTCTTCAGATATCAATATACCAGGACTGTCAGATATAGTCAAATTCAGTTATAGTGTGGAACTCAAATAGTTCCATCAGATTTAAGACTGTCAGATACAGTCGCCCATGTTATCAGAACTATAGTTCAGCTATGTCGGTTATCAATAAACCATGTATTAGCATACAGATTTAGCTATCACGTACTCACGATCTTAGTTACTATGTATGTATGTTTACGCTCTCACGTTCATATCAGTCAGTCAGTTAGCATTGTTCATACATGTAAACCCTTTTGCATTAGCCTGCCTTACTCGTATACTCAGTACTCCAGTTGTACTGACGCATTTACGCTATGGTGATTTCTTTTATGTTACACCATTGGTTCAGAGACACGAGCTCTAGAGCAGCAGTAGCATCTAGCCACAGAGATGCAGTGAGTCCTCATCCATTCGAGGGCGATATTAATTTATTTCATTTATTATTTCAGCTCAGTTTTGCTAGATAGAGTTAGTTGGAGACATGTTCCTTCAACTCCTTATTCAGACAGTACTTAGAGGCTTTCAAATTAAGTATTCAGACTTATGTTCAGATTTGATTCAGTTTTCAGCTGTTTTGGGTATTTTCCACCCATATGGATATTATGTTTTGACAGATTCTTTATTCAATTGAACCTTATAGCCTATATGGTCTTGTTTTCCGCATTATTATGTTATATATGCAGTGTACAGGTACAAATATCAGTCATGGGTTAGCTTGTTGTCCCTTGGGTTCATGAGCACTCTGTAGCATTCCGATTTAGAAATTTGGGTCGTTATAGTTAGCTTAGGGTCCCTTGTAACTCTAAGCATCGTGTTATGACTAGGGGTAGTCTCGTGTCATGATACTTTTATTTTTCACCCTTCTACATACATAATTTTTTCCACACACCCCTATGATAGCCATCTTTAACTTAGGCAATTTGTCTGGGTAGAGGTGCATAGTATCCAAGGATGGACCAAGGCAAAAACAGGTTCATTTTAATCATTTGGAAAGGTGAAATGTTAAAATCAAGAAAATAGGTAAATGTAGGCTCAAATCAAGGATCAAATGGATACTTTCACATTTAGAAAGTTATTTAGTCTAATAGTTGACTAAGTCAAAAATAGCCTATGATCATGTCCTAACCAACTATCCTACAACCTAGGAACGACTAATAGGGATTAGATTAAATGCACAGAAGGAACTAGGTAAGTATATCACACACACATGGTGTAGGGTTATATCACCAACTACTACCTATCACTTTATGAAATTCTATGCTTTGATTAGATTATCCGTAATAATAATGCCATAATAAGATTCACATAATGTGACACATATAATAATATCACACAGTTCACTGAATTAAATTATGTAAGAGGGGTATCATTTTTTCAAACACTTAAAAACAAAAATCAAAACATGTCGGCTACACTTAGGTTCCTTAGTTTTCTTCTAATTAAACATAAACAAAACAAAAAATAAAATCACACTATATGACCTTAACATGTTGTCTTTACTAAAAACAGACTCTGGGGAAAAGAGAGACGACAACAAAAATGCCAAGAGGATATCAAAGTCCATAAGTATCCCCACCCTTATTGAATAGACATGTATTATGCCTAATGCATAAGGAAGCTACCAAGCAAAAGATGTAGGAACATACCAGTGGTAACTTAGGTGAATAGATCTGACATCAATCACACAAACACGAATTATCATAAATGCATAAATAACAAGATATCTTGGGTTTCCTCTCAAGAAGTGCCTCATTTAACATTATGGAATGATGTGGGTACATTGATTACTCACACTTTATCTAGGTAGATGGATTTGACCTCTAGGGTCATCAATACAGTTTATTACTGAAACCATCCTCATGTCAATTAGTTGTTACATAGTTCTATGAACATTGAGTATGAATTTATTATTATTCAACATAAACTTCAGCTAAACTATTTTCATATACACCAATGCTCTACCCATGGACAAAAATAGTCTCTCCAGAATTTTGGGCATCTCAAAATCAACCTCACAATCCAAGACAACAAAATCAGCCAAAAATATAAAGTAGCACACCTCTACTAAAACATCAAACATATGCCTACAGGGTTTTCACCTTACGATCTACCATCAATAACTACATCATTTTTGGTTTGGAAGGTTTCAAGCCCAATTTCTTAAACACTACCAGCAACATCAAGTTAATGTTTACACCTAAGTAACACAAAGATCTTGTAAATCTAGATGATCCAATTATACAAGGAATTGTGAAGGCACTAGGGTCACCTCTCTTTTGCACAAGTAATTATGATGTAGTCGAACTATAATGATGGAAACCACCAATATCCTCATATATGGCAGTTCTCTTCTTTGTCACTAAATCCTTCATAAATTTTTCATAGTTAGTCATTTGTTCTAGAGATTCAATAAGAGAGATGCTCACAGTCAACTCCTTCAATATAGTAATAAACTTCTTATAAATCCCTTCTTCGGATTTTTGCTTCAATCTCTGAGGAAAAGATGGAGAGGTTGTGGAATAGGCTTCAAGACTAGTTTGACATTCTTACCCTTATAGTTATCCTTCTCTACTCATTTCTTTAGAACTATAGGCTTTTGGGATGCCTTATCATTCATTTTTAACTTTTTGGTTTTATTTTTTTGGAATCATCATTGTTCTAAAACTCATTTCTATCATCATCAATCACAGGCAAGGCTGGATCAATAGTGGCCTTACCACTCCGAGTAGCAATAGCTAAATAATGATCGACATTCTTTGGATATTAAATAGTGGTACTGAAAGAGAGCCTGGCTGACACTGATTTTATGGAGCTGATTTCTGACCAAACTATTTCTCAAGCTGGTTAATTGTAGTGGCATCTAATTTTACTTTTTGGGTTAATCCCAATTTATCTACCTTAATCTCCTTTTGGAAATTTTCTTGACTCTCTAAACCGTTAATCCACTTAGCAAGCAATGCTTCCATCCTAAAGTAAGCATCATAGTTCCCTGGTGGAACATACACACCACTTCTTTAGTCCATATACCTATCCCAATAATAGCTCTAACCTTGATTACCATGCCTTGAATTCCAATTGTCTTGACCAGACCCTTGGCTCTTGGCCCTTGGCCCTAAGATCAAAAACTCGTCATCTCTTTATCCAAATACTTTGCTTTTTCCTTAGCTTTAGACTCTTACTGCTTAGAAGATTTACCTTTTGTACCCAAATCATTCACCTATTCTTATCTAAAAGATACAAACTACTTAGTAAGTACCACAAGCTCAGTGCTCAGCTGTGCTACCACTTTAGCCATTATCTCATACAAGTAGCTCTGCTCATTAAAAGCACCAATATAATAAGTATCAATCCCTCTTTTTACTTCTTGAGCATGCTACCCTTAGAGATTCGGTGTAAGATTTTCTCAGCTAGATCATACCAAAGACTCATAAAATCTCTATCTATGATAGTGTTAGCAACAGCCTTGGTGTTTTCATTCAAGACTCCGCAAAATATCTCAACAAAATTCCTCCCCAAAATCTTATGATAGGTAATATTTATTAACTTCATCTTACACCACAACAAAGTCTAATAAAATGCCTCAGCTATCTAAAATTGTAAATCTCATCCTTCAACTACAACATGCTAGAATGAAGGAAAAATTGATCCAAAAACTATGTCATCAACTCATTCCAAGTGATAATGGACCCACGAGGTAATTTTCCTAACCACAATGTCGCTTTGCTTTTTAGAGAGCACGGGAAAAACATGAGTCTCAACACTTCCTGACTCAACCCCAGTATATAATATAAAGTGTAGATCCCTATGAAATTCATAATATGCATGTTTGCATAATCAGTAGGTAAACCAAGAAGCAAACCTTTTATATTGAGCAACTGAATTATTGCACTCATAATATCAAACTTCACTCCTTGTGGTAACTTGGGAGGAATGGTGGCTCCTGACTCAATTGGTTCAACATACCCCATATCTCCTTTTGTGTCATCATGACTTAGTAAGTACTAATAAGAAAGGGGTTGTTGAACTCTATTCCTTCTAACTCTATCTTACTCGAGTGTTTCTTGATACTCTTCCTCATGTCTTATTATTTCCTCTTAAGCTGCACAATGGTCATAAGCCAACCTCACATTCTCTTAAGTTAATAACCATTCAGTTGTTTGTGCAGATATCTCTTAAATAATATGTTCTACTATCTTATAGTTATGTCATAGGGTCTACTCAAGCTCCAAATCAAGTGGGATCAAGGGATAGCCTTGGCTCCGAGTACTGGTCATACATCGGTGTAATGAAATTGTAATAAACCAAAAACCAAACACCTCAACAAACTAAATCAATTAATCCATAACCATATTCCCCAACAACAGTGATAAAATTTGTTGTCACCAAAATTAAACATCCTACGAATTGTAACGCGGTCACTATCAAATATAAAACCTAACAAATTTGGTGTGAACACACAGAGAATAGGATGAATCTCTATCAAAAACTTTCTGATGTAATCTGAAAGTGCAGAAAGTAAATGGGGGGACTTTGCAAGAACAGTAGTAGTAGTAGTAGTAGTAGTAGTAGTAGTAGTAGTAGTAGTAGTAACAAGTCTTGAATAGTTAGGTTGAAATCAATATGAGTCAAATACTAGGATTGTGTTCCCCTCTGACTTCCTAACTCTGCAGAATTATCATGATCATCAAACTCTCCCGATGCCTTGTATGTATAATCTAACAAATTATGTATCACCAACTACTCTCAAAACCTTTTGGTAAATTTCACTCATCTCTACTAGGACTTAAGAGTGTTGCATTACTAACCCTATTCATGGATCTCATATTAACTATCTCCTCTTAATCTCAAGTTAGTTGGATGAAGACTAGTAACTTCAAATTATTATTGTGAGATTCTTTTCCAAATCTCAACCTCTCTTTTGAGTTGGTATCTAATACGTGCGGGTTCTTAGCTTCTGTATTCTCTAAGAAAGAAATCAATACGAAAAAATCACTATATATGTATAAATACCAATTAAAAAAGACTTTGCACTTCCTTTATTTTATTATTCCATTAGGGTTCCCACAATCCTAGCTAAAAGGTTTAGCTGCTCATGATTGAAATAATACCCCTAGTATTCTTGATTGAAAGCATATGAATAATCTCACAATGACTTAAGAATAAAAACCAAGATCTCAAATTAATAACAAACCCAAAAAGTCAATAACAAGATTTCCAAGATCAATAATGTAAATCAGAATTAATATAATATAGTAATTATGAAAAGTGCTCACACTAATAACAAAAAAATCAATGGGGTATTTACAGGATAAATTATAAAATCTAAAAATCCTAGCTAAAACAAAATTGGAAAATTAAGCTGGCACCACCTACGACCCCATTTATGGGTCGTAGGTACTACTTACGGGGTCATAAGTCTTAGAGAAGACCAGAAGCTTTCAGAACTGAACTTATGAGTGGTACTTATGGGGGGTCATAGATACCACCTACACCTCGTAAGTAGGCCTTCGTAGGTCTTAGAGAAAATCTTAACCTTCAAAACTTTATTTTTATACTTACGACCCAACCTACGGGGACGTAAGTACTACTTATGGCCCATAGATAGGTCTTTCAGAAGCCTTTCAGCTATAATTTCTCCATTTTTTTTGCTTTTCCAATCTAAAACCTATTTTTCTTCAAAACCTACAAAAAAACCCATCATATCTAACAAAAATGAAACAAGTACTTGCAAAAATTCTAGTTTTAAGCATCGAAAATGACATGAAACCATGACACATCAATGACCTAACCAATAGAGAAAGAAATAAGAAGAAGATTAATAATAAAGTAAAACTAAGGACTTTTAAAATAAATTCAAACGAATAACAATAATAAAAAATATTTGGACAGGACAACTCTAATAACCCTAAAATCAAGTGTCATGAGTAAGAGAGACTCTAAACTATTATATAATACAAATAAATTATTTCTCTCAAATAACGTAATGAAATAAATAACATAGATGAAATAGGGAACATGCTCCGGACGAGGAGCTCACCAAGACTGTAAAATCATAAAGCAACATGATCACGATCCACTGATATCACTTAAACTAGGATCTGCTTCAAAAGGGTACAAAAAAGTAGGATTGAGTATGGTCTACTTGTACTCAGTAGGCATCATAGGCTGACCAAGATAAGAAGACAGCTAAATAAGAAAAATATTACGATAAGTGGGGTAACTGCCCTACATACAAAAGAGTCATAGTGGATCAAATTGTACATCTCCTAACAATATATGCTACAATCTCAAAAACACATATCACAATATCCAAACGTAATATCATCCATATATAAGAGATGCAATGTAGTAAAATTTGATGATACAATATGAATTCAGTATTCTAATGCTCTTGTTTCATATACCCTCCAATCCTAATCTTCTAAGAGAGGACCCATGGAGTGTTCATAATCGATATACTAATCATATTATTATCAATTTACCTTGTTAATACTTCTGTCATCTAAGGCATTTTATAAAATTGTCTATTATATATTGAAATAAAATATAAGATCTATAGTAGTACCTTATAGCTGTAAAATGAGTGATGAATGAATATGCATGATCATAGCAAAATCAATAACATACAATAATCAGCTCAGTAATGTGTAAATGAACTCATGAAAAATCATGATTCAAGCCCCTAAAGGTAATATAATATTAAAGAACCATATAAGATGCTAATAATGTTAACATAAACCTCCACTTGGGTATCATAATTATAATAGTCTCTCTAATCAATAACAAAGTCAACATAATTTATCACTTAAGTATCACAATAATAATAATACTCAACTCTAAATAACCTATAAAATAAGATTATGCTCATCCCATAGCATGTTGTACATGATTATATATCTACCTAACCAAGATAGAAAACAGTTAAGTCAAACCCACCTCTAAAGCCTAAAACATAAGCCTAAAACCTTTAACACAAATCCTTTCCTTTTTTAGTAGCTTCAGAATGCACCCAGTCTATCTAAAATAGTTTCTACTTATCAATATGAGTTATTGATTTCGATATTGGCAAAATTTTGTTTAGTGTCCAAAATTACCTCAAAAACCAACTCTAAAAAATATTCTTAGTCAACCTTGTTGAGCCTATAAGCCTTTTCGATGGTACATAAATTACAAGTGTATCCTTTTGTGCTTAATCAATTCCATTTGAACCTTTACCTATGAAAGCACTTGATTTTCAATAATTAACACTAGAAATATGCATGTAAGGAACATGGATGACATTTGAGTGGAACTAAAAAAATAAGTGAGAAAAAATATTTTTATTAACTTAATTAGAATAAAATAAAGAAAAGAAAAGAAAAAAATGAATTGACATTGTTCTTTGCTGGTGAAGCTGTTTATATGTGATGAATTTAAAAGAAAGGGATTTATGTGAAATCTTTGTAGAATGAGTAACTGAATTTAGGATATGAGATGTATGCACTTGAAAAAATGATATTGTAGTGTATTAAAGTATCATAGTGTATTAAAGTTCTTGGGGTGGTTAAGTCACCATTGTTTCAGATATATTGTACTCGTCCCTTATCCTACATTGAAACCTACGAAAGTCTAACTTAGTCCTAGATTTGAAAAGCTTATATTAGTAGTCTTACACAATGGTCAAGCCTTTGGTATGACCTTGGGAGACACAAGATTTTTCTTTGTGTGAGAGAGTCAATTCGTTTTATGTGAGTCTTTAAAATACTTTAGAATTTTATTTTTGTGAATTTCTTTTTTGATTTGGTTAGTGAGGGGGGATGACTTATAACATATGGTGAGGTACTTGATTTTTAAGAAGGCATAGGAAAGCAAGCCAAGAATTAAAATGGATAAAAACCACTCTTCGAGACTAAGATGTTAGGAGAGATCATTTTTAAAATATTAAATAATCTGGGCATGAAATATTTAATAAAGGTCTATATGTATATAGTAGGTTCTAAACATTGATATAAACTATTATCATTAGTTTTGATGAATGAGCATGCTTGAGAAATGTCCTTTTCATGATGTCAATAGTGAATTTTCTTGAGGCCGAGCAAAAGTATAAGTGTCAGATGGTGATATTTAGCTAAAATGTATATATTTTAAGTACATTATCACCCCATATCTGTAGTATAGTTTTGTGGGATATATGTTATTAGATATTTTGAACTTATTATGTGTTTTACTTATGTTGGAAATATTTTTTAATGGAATAAAAAAAAAAAGAATGAATTGGTAAGCAAAGGGATTTACACATGCTCACATGGCGATCAATCCATCTGTAACAACCCTTGTATTAAATTTTAAAACTCTCTATGTTTTAACTATGTTTTCTTTCCCTGTTGTTGTCGAATAGTATTTATGAGTTAAGATAATAGAAATCAGGATACTCAAAGTGTTTGAGAGTATCTCATATGAGTTTAAGGCTTTTATAAATGTTTTAAGTTAATATAGTTTAATTTGGTCAACATTGCAAGATTCAAGTTTTGAATGATAAGTTTATCAATTTTTTCAGTTCTAGAGTGTTGATTTTGGGTTAATAGCATGGTTGGAAAGGATTTTGAGGTCATGCCATGAGTTTTTTTAGTGTTTGAGAGAGATATTAATTTTGTTTGCCCAAAGTGATTTCTGGCTAAAACTTGTTGATAATAATCTCTTATGATAAATCTAACGACTTCATTAAGTCTAGCACATCAAAATTAGCATATTAGCATTATTTATTTATTTCTATAGGTCTTGAACAAATCTCGATGGTCCAACTTGTACCCTTACATTGCAGCTGGTGCAAGGCTATTGGCATAACCACCAAACCTACTTTGCATTTATGACCCTGCCATTATATCTGTCCTTTACAAATATAGTGGTGGGATCATGTTCATGAAGGGTAACTGGGTCTAAGTCACCATTTTTTCTCTATGCATTCACTACTACTCTATTGTGTTCATGGTTGGTCCAGGTCAGTAGTCTCTATAAATGCTAAGGACTGGCCGCATTCACAATTATGGCACCATTCACTAGAATAGTGTATAAGCCTCATCTTATTCCTTGAACCCTATTTCACCATTTTCAAGGTTGGGAGCAGATTTTTAAGGGAATCTAAAGGGAATTTTAACCATCTTTCAATTCGGTAAGATTCTCAACTTGTATTTGACCATTATCCATTGATTATATAACAAAATTATCTTCAATCAAGGGATTTTAAACGTAAGATTTTAGGGTTTTCTTGGTAAAGTGAAAAAGTAATATTTCAATGATTTCTATCTTAATTTTAACTCTGTTTTGATAGAATTTTAGATATGAAATGCTTAAACTATGTTTAAAGTAATTTTCTATTAAAATACTAGTTCTATCCTTTGATCCTTTTTTGGTTGGTTTTCAAGGTGACTTTGGGCCCAAAATAAAAATATTCTATTATGGGTATTAATAGACTTATATTTTTGTGTATAAACACTTTTTATAGACTAAATATATTCTGGAACTACTCAAAAGGGAAGGTTTCATGTTGAGGGTTTTTGGGCTTGTGTTTTGTCTTTAAGATAGGTTATGGATTAAATTTCTTCAGACATAGATGGGTAGAGAACTTATCATATAAAACATACTATGGGTAGAGTAAAACCTCAATGTGTATATGATTTGGGGTTGATCATTATCATTATAATGCACAAGTACGGGCTTGTGTTTGATTTATCATTGCTTAGTGAGCTTATTATCACTGTTAAGAGTGGAGTTTTTTAGTATATTTTTTTTGTGGGGAAGATTTAATATTGAACTTTATAAGTTGGAAATAAAGAATTTACCCTGGATGATTGCTACGAAATTTCATTAGTGTAAGACCCCATAAAAATCTCATGTCAAATTCAACTCGTAAAGATCCATGAGAGATTCCAACACTTAGAAAAAAATTTTGCTAAGTGTTCAAGTTCAACACTTACTCTTATTTAGACCTCCTAACTTCGGAAATTTATTTGATGACCTTCCCGACCTCTATTTTTGGATTTTCAAGTTGCGTTGCGATGGGAAAAGTCCCTAGTACGTATTGGACACATTCCGGGAAAATTTTGGGCTCATTTTAGTGACTAACACACTGGTTTGAAATGCTCCCGTATTCCAGGCGCATTTCAGGTCAAAAATTTCAGGAAAATAAAATGAACTGTGAGAGCTTCTATATATCAATAGAAATATCTTTGAGTCTTCTTTCCAGTGCAATTAGTTTAATCCAATTTGAACATTAGAGTAGAAAGTTATGATCAATTTACTTCAGCCTATTAGCCTAAAAACAACATAGGACAGTTGCATCTTTCTCTCTTTCTCCAGGGTTATTTTAGTCTTCCCTACCTCTATATATGTATATACACAAACACGAGATTCAGCATAATTTAGCAACATATGCTTGATTTCTCTCAAAATTCATCAAGAGCAAGAAGAGGATTTGCAATTGGGGATTTAATTTCAAGAAATTCTCTCCATCGATCTTCATAAAGTGAAGAACTAAGGTATGCATAGTGTTCATCCATGGAGCTCAAGAATTAAGTTTTAAGTTATGTATCATGAATATATTGTGGTGGGATGATTATGTTCATGTTGATGATGTTAAATTGATTTTTTAATTTCATGAGTTATCTCAAGAATCATGAAACCTAATTTATTTTGTAATATTATTCATATGAACTTTATATTGATTCTTGAAATTGCAAGTTGGACGTTGATGATCATGTTGTTTGTGTTGAATGATTCCCAAGTTAGGATCTTTATATAAAATCATGAAACTATGTTGAAATATAAGTTGAAGTCCATGAATTTGGTGATTTATACTTTGTGAAAATTTTATGATTTCACCTATTCCTAAGTTGTGCATGAAAGGTGTTTGATTAAATGTTCAAGAGAAACAAGAAACATGTATGAATTAATATGGCCTAAAAGGTGAATTCATGTCATTGACCTCATACTTGAATGGCTTACATGCTATTGTTGTACAATGAATATGTTGTTGGAATGTCATGATGTTAGAGTATGAAATTATGATCTTGATTAGATACATTCCTACCATGAACAAGATTACGTTAACCATGTACTTCATGAAATCCCCAACTTATTTTATTATGAATGGTTGATATTTTTCATGTATTCAAAAATGTCAAGAAGTGTCAGTTTCCTTCTATCGAGTCCTAGGGGTACTTTTACTTGAAAAATATAGTTGTATACCTAGAGCCATGTCATGTTTTCATGATACTCTCAGTCAAGCCATTTTCAGTAGACTTCAGTCAGTCTCATGACTCAGGAAAACTCATGTAAAGGCAGTATTGGTTCAGTTTTAATCAGTACTCAGTAATCTACGTAATCTTAATAATATTTCATCAGCCTATGTAATTCAGTAAATCTCAATATCAGTACAATTTAGTTCAGTCAGCTAACAGAACTCAGTAGCATTTAGTCATTTAACAGAATTCAATAGTATTTCGCTAGTCATCGGAACTCAATAAACTCAGTCCATGTTCAGTTCAGTTAAACAAAAAAATTAGTAACAATTCAGTTAACTTTAGTATGAACTAGGAAATTAGTTTAGTATAATCAGTTGAGTGTCATTTAGTTGGGAGTAGGATTCAGCACCGAGCAAACCCAAGGATGGGGACTCACCTGCCATTAGAGGGTGTGATTCTTAGAAGCAGTCCTTGCATTCCAAAACTATGTAGCCAGCATAGGTTGAGACATTAATACCTATTAGTTGAGGGTAGATAAGGTGGCTTAACCTGTCAGATAAGGGTTCCCACCATTGTCATTAGAGTACCTGCCAGATGAGGGTCACTCACAGCTTGTCCTTACCAGTGGGGCGGTATTGACACCCTTCCAATCAGGGTAGAGATTGGACCCCAGCTTAGCTATTATAGCATATTTGGGGCATGTCGGTTAGATAACTACTTCCCACAGTTTCAATATCAGTCTCAGTAAAAGAACTCAGATAGTTCTTCAAGATATCAGGACTGTCAGATACAGTTAACTCAGATACAGAATGAAACTCAGCTAGTTCCATCAGATTTAGGAATATTAGATACAGTCATTCATGCTATCAGTTATCAAAACATATGTTATCAGTTATATCAGTTATCAGAATTTAGTTATCATTCATGATATGTTATCAGTAAATACATGTCATCAGTATTCATACTCAGTAGTCATGTTATCACGAGCTCAGTTTTAGGACTGTTATATATGGTCAATCAAATCAGTTCTTCATAATCAGAACTATCAGAAACAATCATTCCTTTATCAGTAATATAGAATCAGTCACCCAGTATTCAATATACAGTATCAGTTCCTCACTTATTAGTAAATTACATATTAATATTAGTAAACTCAGTTATTCAGTATCTCAATATCAGTAAACTCACTCATTCAGTATCTCAGCATCAATAAACTCATGTTGTCAGTAGTCAAACTCAGTAGTCAGTATTGCCATGAGTTTAGTTGCAGTTACGTATATATGTATGTATTCTCACATTCATATCAGTTAGCATTGTTCATGCATATAAAACCCTTTGCATTTATCCTACCTCACTCATATACTCAGTATATTCAGTTGTACTGACGCATTTACGCTATGGTGTTTTATTTGACGCCATAGGTACAGAGGCACGAGTTTTAGATCAGTAGTAGCATTGCAGATTTCAGCAGTCAGTGCTCCTCTTTATTCGAGGACAATATTATTATTACTTTATTATAGTATTTCAGATTCGGTTTTTAGTTCATGGAGTTAGTTGGAGACATGTTCCTTGAACTTCTTATTCAGTTTAGTTAAAGGCTTTCGGATTAGATGACAGATTAGATGTTCAAACTTCAGTATTTATATTTATTTTTGGTATTGTTATACAATGTTTTTCAGATATGAATCAGTATTGAACCTTATGGCCTTACAGTTAATGTTTCTGCATATTTTATGAGATATTATGAAATTTACAGGTACAGATATCAGTCTTGGATTAGCTTGTGGTCCTTTTGGGTCATGAGCATCGTGTAGCATTTCGGTTCAGAAAATTGGGGCATTACAAACTTGGTATCAGAGCCTAAGGTTCAACAGTGTCCTAGGAAGTCTGAAAGCTGCATCAAGTAGAGTCTTGTACATGAGCATATTGTGCACCATACTTATGTGCAGGAGGCTATGAGATGTTTTAGGAATAGTTTTCCTTCTTTCATGTCTCAAGATCGTGCTATAGCAAGTTTCTCTAAGGAACCCATTTAGATTCATATCAGGCTCTCCTCTTGTCAACCTTACCTTACTTTCAAGGTAACAGAAATAATGAAGCTCAAGTCCTAAAGATAGGGATTTCTCATGCAGACCCTGGAGATAGTTATGGGATTTGCCACATGCTCAGACAATATCCCCTCAATTCAGTCATGTTCCAATGTTGTAAAGATTTCATTTATGATCATAAGAACTCCTTTGTAAACTCAAATCCAATTTTTGACATGCTGTTAGATCCTTTCTCAGAATCCTATGATAGTATAGACCTAGAATTTTAAGCATGGACCCAAGAGTTTAGCAGTAGATAAGTTGGGATAGTATTGTCTAGTCTGATTATATTATGTATTCATTGGGATAGTTTTACTAAGGTAAATTAGGAGGCTTGAATAGTGTAAGCTAGAATTTAAGTTTATTTACTTGAAATTAAGCATGAAGGTGTAGATATGATATTAGTAGTATATGAGGAAATAGAAGCAGCTGATGTGTTTAGTAGGATGGGCAGGTGTCGAACAGAGTATGAGTATGTGATGATAAATCAAATGACCAAGTCAAACTCTCAGATTCTAGTAGTAGTTCCAGTATATATAGAAAAGTAATAAGGGAAGACGATTCCCAACCCATCTTCTTCTCAATACAAAGATTTGTACTTCGGCTATCATGAAATCCACTCAGGTCTTACATAGAAACTCTATGGTCACGATCCACGATCATGCACTTTTTCATAAATTATGTATGGTTTCAGTTCCCAGTATACAGGATCTCAATTTACCCCGCAGTACGACTCAACCTCAGTAGGTAGTGTATCCATTAATTCTCTCGAACTTAAAGGATGTGTTCTCATATTCAACTATGTTCTCATGTAGGCAAACCTGGTTAAGGCATTTGCCATTAAACTAAAGATTAAAATCTTTTGAGTCCATGAACATTCTTTTTTTTCCCACATACACTTTCCTCTCGAACAAGAGATATTCTTCGGCTCACCTTTTAAGTTGCAACTAAGAGAGATCGTTACATTGCTCGACAAGTACTTTCATTTTGGACAAGTGATTGATTCATTGAAGTAACCTAACAAATATTTTCCTCTCAGAAAAGTGATGTTTGTAGTACTGACTCTATTAAGTTGTAGCCAAGAAAGATCATTAAAATAAAAAAAGGTTTATACAACATCAATTTCTTACGGGCATACAATAGATTCACAACCCAAATTAGTATTCACATCAAGGTTCCCATAACTCAAGTAAAGAAAATTAGCTATTCATGATACAGAGATCAACAATATGCTTTGAATTCATAATCAAGAATTAGTAATAAATCATACCCACAATCAATTTTCAAATGAAAGATGTTTACAAGAATGTTAAGAACCCTCAATGAGAAGTTTCTTTCCTTTTTCACCCCCAGTAAAATTGTTCTGATAGATGAATTATGAATGAATCAAAAACACTAAAAGATGTTATTTATACTAAATCCTAATTAAGGAAATAAAATAACAAAATTAATAAAATTGTTCAGAATAGGTGATTCCCAGGCTGACACTTCATTAAGAAGTTGACGCCCTATCACGGATGGCGTCAGAGAGTCTTCAGTTGCCTTCAGGTTCTATCTTAGGCTGACAATGTGGTTGACGCCGCATCAGGGATCTCACGGCATATCACCAATGTTGTCATATATCTTCTTCCCATACTAACTTTCTGCTTAAGGCTGACGCTATTCTTGATGCCTTATGACAACTTTGACGCCACTTCACCAACGTCATCAGAACTATTTCTCAGACTGCAACTCCCTGGTTAAGGCTGACGCCAATGCTGATATCCTATCATAAGGCTGATGACTTATCACGGTTGTCGTCAGCTATCTTTTCAACTCTTTTTGCTCAGATTTCAGCTCTTCTGCTCCATTGTTATTTATTTCCATGCATCTTGACTTTCCTACAAAATCTTAAGAAATAACATTAAAAACACCAATAATTACTTAAGAACTTACAATTATTTCAAGTTAAAAAGTCCTAAATGTGCTACAAAAATCTATCACATCATGTAAGTGGATGCCTATAAGCTAAGCAATAAAAAAGTAAAAAAGAAAGGTATGATGAAAAGAAAAATAAGGCATACATTGCAAAAGAGATAAGCAAATGAAAGATGCCTTGAAAAAGTTGGGAACATCAAGGTAGCTAAAATAGGCACATATAAAGTGTGAAATCAGAAGAAGTGGTCCATGGTCAAAAACTTAGAAGTATGAAATAGTGTGATATAGATGTTCAAGGAGGGTGTATCCACTTTGTCCTAAATGTTATCCTACCCTTCCCCAAATCTATATTACAAGCTCAAAAATCCCTTCGAGATCTCTAACCAAGTGTATTCATTATAGTGATGAGTGAAAATAAGGTCAAGTCTATGCTATGGTACTTAATAGCATTGAGAGTTTTAGTGAGAGACAAAGTTTCACAGTTGAATCCCTTGTTGCATATTTGATAATGTGGTGTGTGTGGGATTTTCCTTCTTGTAAGGAGGTAGTGAACAACTTGAGGTGGGTGATATTGTCATCTTCCGAATAATGAGGAAAAAGAAGTATAGTGGAATTGAGGTCAATAGAGAGTAACATTTAGAGTGTTAATAATTGTTACATTATTGCTCTTTGAAGTCCTTTGCCTCTTTGAGTTTGTATTTCATGATGAGGGGTGTCGTGAGAATTGCTTTGCCCATGTTTGTAGAGCCACTTGTGGTAGAAATTAAGTTTGAGATTATTGTGATCATTGGGTTATATCAATGGGCTTAAATTTGCATTGTTTCATTGAGTAAGAGGTAGTTTTGCTTGATGACAAGCAGAGGTTTAAGTTGGGGGTGTTGATGAGGGGTGAATTTACCACTCATTTACATCTAAAATTTGTGCACACTACTATTATTTGAAGGGATAAATGAGACATATTTGTTGGTTAAATGAACTAATTTCCATATTTTGTAGGCATAGAGGTGAAGAGAAAGAAAGATATGGATTTGAGCTAGTTGGAAGACCCTTCATGTAATGAAGATCAGTTACTATGATGATGGTTTGAGGGCCACGATAGCGGCCAGTCGAGATTTGGTTAGCCTCCCTCAATCGCAATGATCTAAAGGTGATTACGGGTAAGCTGGTGCAATCACATCAGGGGCATAAAAAATTTTTGCATAGCTGGTCCTAAATCCAAAAAGGGACGAAAATACCTTCGCTTGGGCATTATTGAAGTTTGAAAGGAAAAATTATAGACTTAGTGAACCCTAGAGCTTTGGGAAACATTTGTATTTGGAATTTTCCAATTTGATCTTGGTGAAATTGAAGTGTAAAGTGAAGATTCTTGTTATTTTCCATTGCCCATAGATTATATGACTGGAAATTTTTGTATATCTCTTCTCTTTAGCTTATGAGTAGCTAAACTTCCTTTTCTTATGATTATGTTGAACTAAGGTACAATTGTGTGTGGGTTGTGATGTATTTGTTTAAATTCTAGTTTGTTGGTGATGGGTTTCTCTATTGCTTGTTCTAATTAGTTGGAGTTTGTGGGTGAAAACCCCAAACACCCAAAATGGGTTTGTAGGTGAAAACCCCTAATTCTTAAAAGTTCACATCATCCTTGAAAGAAAGATATGGGTGAACTTTTGGAACCTATATCATCCTTAAAAAAAGGATATGGGTGACAAAGTAATAGTGGACAATAATGGATATAGTTTGATATCTATTCTCCATCTTAAAAATAAGGGTGATAGAGAGAGTTAGATATATTTTGGCATCTTCCTAATAATAGGGATGCCAATTGAGGTTTTAGGTAGTTTAATTGACATACTCGTAGATACTCAAAATGGCCAGTGAGTGATATCCTTGAGGTATTGTTGATAAAATAGCCTTAAGAACCTTCAATCTAGCGTACCATATCGTTGAAAACTAAAATTTGCACTAAATCATCAAGTTCCCATGCATAACTTGCCCTTACGTAGACATAATCCCAAGATCTTTCTCATATTGGGCTTTCAATCGCAATTGTCACCATTAGTTTATTAACTTGAATATATTTTGATAGAACCACATTACAAGCAATCCCCCCTATTTTAAATCATGTATTTTATTTTTTTTTCAGTACGAGCATACCTTTAGATGTCATTAACACCCATAGGTTTTGAAAACTAGACTCACTCCCCATGGATTCAACCTCAACATTAGTTGAGCTATTGACAATGACTGTCATTTACCACATGCCATGGTATAGGTGGGTGTTATCACCCGCCCGGGCATTTCCTTGATTTTTTGCACATTCAATGTTTTGAGGCTTCCCACAATGGCTATCTGTCATTAATGACTTGTCAAAACTGTCGGGTTAGTTATCGATTAGCTTGTTTGATTTTACGCTCATTTCCCTATTTGGAGCTTTTATTGTATATGATTTGGTATCAAATCAAAACTCCTAGTAGATGACCTTGAATTATAATTTTGACAATGCCATCAACTTTGTAACATTTTTTTAAGCTAGAGGATCCTCAGTTTAGATCCAAAGGCTTCCAAACTCGTTTAGGGCTATTGGGAGGAATATTTAAAAAATGAAACTATTAGTCTATGTTGGCGTACTAATTTTATGTTTTAATAATGACAAACTCACAAGTGTATCCATGCAGCTAGTAATAATGGAAAGATAAAGAAAGACGGCTTCAGAAATAGAAGGGCAATCAAGAATGGAAAGACATACACAGTATCCAAGTAACATCTAAGTAAAATCAATCATAAGAAGATAAATGGAAGGAGCATCATAGTCTGAAATATTATGGAAAATCATGATACAATATCTCGCCAATGATATAGAGGACCTCAGAATGGCAAGCAAATCAATCAAGCATCACAAAAATAGAAGAAGGATCAACCTTCCCACAATCATGGTTGTAATCCCCAAATTCATGGCAGAACAACTCAATAAAAAAGAGAAGATCACAAGTACGTTGGCAAGGCATCAAAATCAAAAAGAAAATATATATCACGGACATATCTAATATGGATATGATTCAAAACTGTGTATGGATGTATCTAATATGGACATTATACTCGGCTACATTCCTCAATCAATGAATCAATTCATATCCTTGACTAAAAATAAATATCTCGTGTTTCCTTATAAAAGGTAGCAGAAGAAGACTATAAAAGGAGAAGACCAAAAAGACAGACACTCTTTATGCAACTTTAAGGAGAAAATTCCAAGTGTCTCATTCTTAGTCTTAAAAAGCTTTGTAATGTTAGTTTACAATTGTTATATAAAGAATAGGATTGAATCATCTTTGTAACATCAACTGAAGTTGTGTCACAAGATCTGAAGAGAAAAATAATTCTTCAGAACTTGTTTCCTATGTACTCGAACCAAACCTGTAACGATCTAAATGAAACTGGAAACCCAAGGGGACTAGATGTAGGCACTGCATTGGTGTGCCAATCTTTGTGTTTTTACTTTATGCTTTATTATTTTGCTCTTAACTATTTAAGTTTAATTTGGTTGTAAGTATTTTGATCTGTAAGTTAGTCGACTATGAGTTGTTAGTAGTTGACTCACAAAATAAAATTTCAATTCACCCCCTCTTTCCTCTTGAATTTCAATTGGTATCACAGTAGGTCTCACAGATAGCATTGCCTAACCGCGAGTGGGAAAAGATTAAATGGCCAATTACCAAATTCCTAGTCTCTTCTTTAGGATGATCACTCCTCCACAAGACCACCATACTTCAATGGACAACACTTCTCATACTGGAAAAATAAATTCACTATCTTTGTCAAATCAAATGACTACCAAGCCTAGATTGTCATCAAAAAGGTTCCTAAGTCAATTCTAGGGCTCAAGGAAAAACAAAAGAACAAGGATAAAGAATCCAGTAGTATTAATATGGAATATCTTGAAAATTTTGATATTACCAAAGAACAACAGGAGGCTATCCAAACTAAAACACGTGTTATAAGTTTACTTTTGTGTGCAGTTAGCGGAGAAGAATACAACAAAATCTTAATCTGTGAGACTGCAAAAGAAATGTAGGACAAACTGGAGGTTACCTATGAAGGAACCACCAAAGTAAGAAGTCAAAAATTGCTGCTCTTGTAAATGAATATAAGCTATTCAAAATGGAGAAAAATGAGGATATTGAATCAATGTTTGCCAGATTCAGTAAAATTGTCTATGAACTAAAATCACTGGGGATGATCTATCCTCACGGCTTGCTAGTCCAGAAGTTAGTCAGAAGTCTCCCAAATATTTGGGAAATCAAGACTACCAGTCTAGAATATGGAGATCTTCACAACATAACTTATGATTAACTACGAGGTAACCTTATTGCATATGAGAAAAATTATATTAACAGGTTTCATAAGGATGAAAAGAAGAAACCAACAGCTTTCAATGTTGCTCCAACTAGAGAGGACGATATTCTAGATGATTCTATTAGTAAAGGAATGACCCTCATCAATCATGGGGTAAGGCAGATCATAAGATAGAGACAACAAGGATCCCAAGGAGGCAAAAGTAATAATTCCATAAGAAATGATGAATATTTCTACTACTGTAGAAAGCCTGGTCACTTCAAACAAAAATATCCTAAATTGAAAAGAAGAACATCTAGGAAAAATTAAAAATTTTGAGCTTGGAGAAAACATGAAACTGAAGAAGAATAGAGGTTATAAACATGTGCTTTATGGTAACAGGTGGACCTAGTGAGGTAAGGCCATATAAGTGTCATAACTGTAATACTCTTGAGTATAATCTGGATATGCTAACTGATGAACTTCAAAAAATGATAGATGAATATAATAAGCTTGCTCAAGAAAAGAAAATTTCTGAAGTTCATTTTAAACAAAAAGTCCTAGAAGAACGAAGAAACTGGCAAATAGAAATTAAGGCATGTCAAGTTGAAAATGACTTGCTTCATGAAGATCTTGGTGACGTAAAAACCAAATTAAACACTCTTAAAAGCTCCCCAAGCCCAATTTTCGTAGGAATAAACTCCTTAAAAAGGAATTGAGTTTTTTCTCAAGGTCATTTAAATCATCTAAGACCTCTTTATCTTTTTGAGGATCATCTATTTTTCTTGTGAACAAAGAGGGCATAAATCCTACAATTGTAGACATAACCCTAAAAGTTTATGGATTCGAAAGCCCAAGGAAAGCACATCTAACCTAGAAGGACCCAAGACCATTTGGGTAGATAAACAAAATTAATCTTCTTGATCTATAGGAACAGATCCGCAAGAGCTACAAAAAAGGAATGTGGGTCACTGACAGTGGATATGCCAGACATATGAATAGAAAGAAGGAGAATTTTTATTTCCTAAAGAAAGTAGATTGTGGATAAGTCAGATTCGATTATAATAACAAAGGCAACGTTATTTTAGTCAGCTCAGTAAGACTCATCTCATTATGTGAATTCACTGAAGTATACGTAGTAGACGATCTCAAACACAACCTGCTCAGCATCAGTCAACTATGTGACGTCGAGTTTGAAGTGCTCTTCAAAACTAAAAGCACTCAATTAAACATGAAAAAAAGAAATATCTCAATTATTGAGGAATGCGTTGATAACATTTATGTTTTAAATAATACTAACTTTGCCACCCTGTTGCCACCCTAACCTACCTCGATATTCAAGACAATGATAGTTTGTTGTGGTACAGGAAGCTCAGGCATGTCAGCATGCACATTATTTAGAAACTATATAGGCTTGATTTGGGGAAAGGTCTGCCAGAACTCAAGTTTGAAAAGAATCATATCTGTGATGCTCACAAATTGGGTAAATAGACTAGAATATCTTTCAAAGCCAAGGATATTTTCTTTACTACCAGACCTCTCCAAATAATCCATGGGGATCTATTTGGTCCCACCAAAACCACAAGCATTAGTGGAAAAAGATATGTTTATTTCATAGTTGATGATTACTCACTATTTACTTTGGCTATGTTTCTTGCACATAAACATGAAGCTTTTACAAATTTTAAGATTTTTTGTAGAAAAGTACAGAGAGAAGTGGGCATCTCATCACCTACATTCATAGTGATCATAGAGGAGAATTTGAAAATAAGGCATTTGAAGAATATTGTGCTCAAAATAGATACTCTCGAAACTTCTCTTCACTGTGATCTCCCCAACAAAATGGTGTAGTGGAAAAAGAGAATCAGTCCATATAGGAAACTGCTAGAACAATGTTGTTAGATCACAATCTCTCTAATCACTTTTGGGTAGAAGCAATTAGTACAGTATGTCATAGCATTAATAGGTGTCTGATCGGAACTATTTTAAAGAAAACACCTTATGAACTCTGGAGAGGAAAGAAGACCAACATTGGCTACATTCATCCCATTGGCTATAAATATTTTATTCAAAATAATTGAAAGAATACCCTAGGAAAATTTGATCCACGAAGTGACAAAGATATTTTCCTTCGGTACTCTTCCACTAGTCGTGCTTACAGGGTTTTTAATAAAAGAACTTTGGTTGTTGAGGAATCTATGCACATTGTATTTGATTAATCTAACCATCGCACCATGAGTATAAGTGTTGATGAAGAACAAGTAATATACAGATAGGAGAAGATCTCGGCATAACTCCAGAGCCCTCTCAAAATAAGTCGACTACACCCTTAATAGAGTCGACTCCTACAGTGAAAACAGGGAGGTCAAACATTTTAAAAGATTTGAATTAGGATGGAAGTCATCCAAATAAACTCATCATCAGAAATCCATAAGACAAAGTGAAAACCAAAGAATCATTAAGGAGATAAGAATTTGTTTCCCTTGTGTCTCAAATCGGACCCAAAAAAACTGATGAAGCTCTTAAAGATGAATCATGGGTTGAGGATATAAAGGAAGAACTAGAAAAATTTGAACCAAATTAAGTTTGGAAACTAGTTGAAAGACTAAGAAACTTCTCAGTAATCAGAACCAGATGGGTCTACAAAAATAAGGCAAATGAAAAAGGCAAAGTTATTAGAAATAAAGTCAATCTCATAGATCAAGGCTGCTCTCAATAGGAAGGTATTGATTACAATGAAACCTTTGCCCCTGTGGATAGGTTAGCATCAATACAAATGTTACTAGTTTTTGCCGCATTCAAATATTTTAAATTATATCAAATGGACGTAAAAAGTGCTTTCTTAAATGGTTTTATTCATAAGGAAGTTTTCATAAAACAACCCCCTAGATTTGAAGATCCTTCATCTCCAAATCATGTTTTCAAGTTATCAAAAGAAATTTATGGTCTCAAACATGCCCCAAAAGCTTGGTATGAGAGATTGAGTAATTTTCTACTAAATAATAATTTTCAAAGGGGTAAAATTGACACAACTTTGTTCATTCAAAAGCTTGATTCAAATCTCCCCACTGTGAATGTTTACATTGTCAATATCATTTTTGTTAGTTCTAACCTCTCTATGTGTGAGAATTTTACTTATTTGATGAAAGGAGAATTTGAAATGAGTTTTATGGGTGAGCTCACATCTTTTTGGGGCTACAAATCAAGCAAACTCCCAATGTCACTTTTAGCAGTCAAGCCAAATACATGAAAGACTCATCAAGAAGTTTGGCATGGAGAAGAAAAAGGCCTATGGAACACCCATGAGTTCATCCACAAGCATTGATTCAAATTTGGCTAAAAAGGACATTGATGAAAAAATGTACCATAGGATGATCAGATCTCTACTCTACTTACCTACTAGTCAGCCAAATATTATGTTCATTATGTGTAAATATGCCAGATTCCAGTTGACTCATAAGGAATCTCATCTTACTACCATTAAACTAGTCATCCAATATCTAATAGAAAACCAATACCTCGGTCTATGGTATCCCTGCTCTTCTTATTTTGATTTGATTGGATATTCAGATACTAATTTTGCAGCATATAAAAATGACAGGAAGAGCACTAACGAAATGTGTCAAATACTTGGAGTTGCTCTTATCTCTTGACATAGCAAGAAATAGACTCCCATCGCTCTTTCGACCACAGAAGCTGAATACATAGCTGCCGAAAGTTGTGGCACTCAAATTTTATGGATTATGCATCAACTTCTTGACTTTGACTTGTCTTTTGAATATGTTCCCATTATGTGTGATAACACTAGTGCAATCAGCCTAGCTAAGTACACTGTGCATCACTCTAGGGTTAAACATATTGATATCAAGCATCATTTTATTCGAGATCATGTTAAAAATGGTGACTTTTGCCTAAACTTTGTTGACTCTGAAAATCAACTGGCTGATATCCCTAAAAAACCTTTGCTAGAAGAAAGATTTTGCTCTCTACGAAAAAGCTTGGTATCATTAGCATTCATGATATTTAGAAACCTTTTATTTATGTATTTCATTGTCTGTATATTGCTTGTATATTATTTATTTTTTATTATTTCAAAGGGGGAGAAGGATAGAAACATTAGAGTATCCTACCAATCAGGAGGAGCAGATAAGCTCAAATGTCAGCTAATACCTACGCAAGTAAAGGGGAGCAAGCTGATAGATAGGGAAGTTAAATGATGTTTACTCTTTTTGTCATTATAAAAAGAAGGAGATTATTGGCCTCCCAAGTTTATGTTTTAATAATGACAAAATCACAAGTGAATCCCTATAGCCGATAATAATAGAGAGATAAAGGAAGTCAGCTTTAGAAATAGAAGGGCAATCAAAAATTGAAAGACATCAACTGTATTCAAGTAGCATACAAGTAAAATCAATCATGAGAACATAAATGGAAGGAGCATCATATTCCTAAATATTATAGAAAATCATGAAACAATATCTCGCCAATGATGTGGAGGACCTCGACATGGAAAGCAGATCAATCAAGCATCACAAAAATAAAAGAAGGATCAACCTTCCCCACAATCATGTTTGTAATCCTCAAGTTCACAACATAATATATCAATAAAGAAAATAAGATCACAAGTGCATTGGCAAGGCATCAAAATCAAAAAGGAAATATAGATCACAAACATATCTGATATAGACATGATTCAAAGTCATATATAGATATATCTGATATAGACATTATACACTACTACATTACCCAACTAAGGAATCAATTTATATCCTTGATTGTAAAGAAATATCTTGGGCTTCCTTATAAAGGGTAGAAGCAGAAGACTAAAAAGGAGAAGACCAAAAACAGACACTCTTTACACAACTTTAAGGAGAAAATTCAAAGTGTCTCATTCTTAGTATTACAAAGCTCTGTAATGTTAGTTTATAATTTTTATATAAAGAGTAGTATTGATTCATCTTTGTAACATCAACTGAAGCTATGTCACAAGATCTGAAAAGCAAAATAAGCATTATAACTTATTTCCTATAATTGTACTAGAACCAAACCTTTAATGATTTAAAAAAAAACTTGAAACCCAATAGGACTAGACGTAGGCAATAGATTGGTGTGTCGAACAAGGATAAATCTTTGTGTTGTTGACTTTATGCTTTATTATTTACATGCTTAATTGTTTGAGTTTAATTTGGTTGTAAATTATTTTGATCTGTAGGTGAGTCGACTGTGAGGAGTTAGTAGTCAACTCAAATAAGAAAAATTAAGTTCAAATCCTCTTGAATTTTAGTGTGGGCCCCATACTTAATTGAAATGATATCGAGTGAAAGTTTTGATGGTTTAATTAATTCCAAAATATTGAATTTGGTATGGTAGCATATATTATTTTCACTAATGGGGTTCCAAATAAATCTTAAGTATCCAATCAGAGTCTATTTTGAACTCGAAAAATCTAATACATTAGGTTTTTGATGCAACTATTGAAGCAATCATAAAAATACTTAAACAATCATCGTGTATGAGATATAGTATTACTTAAATGACCTTGACCATTTTATCAAGGTCCTCTTAAGAGGGCATCGCTTAAGCAACAAGTGAGTCAATAGTGATATCCGCCTATAATGCCAAATCACTTAAGAGTTTGTGTTGCAACTTAAGTAATTATTATTTAAGTGAGAGGGTGACCGCTTACGTAGCACCTGGGGCTTATTTATCCCCTTTTCCCTCACAAAATTTTCCATTATTTCTTCTATCATTTTCACACCAAATTGAAATTTCAAAGAGTGGAAAAATGGGAAATCATCGATTGAAGCTAAGGAAAGCACGCCTAACCCTCCTTGGTCATTTTTAATTAATTTTAGCATTAATTTACATCCTAATTCATGGTAAATTCTTATAAATTAGGTCTTAAATTCCTTAACTTCAAAGGCTAATTTTGAGACCCAATTTATGCTCTGTTTGCACTCAACTCTTGAGTACGCATTCCTTGTACTTTGAGGGACCACGTGATCGATTCAATTTAGGATTCCATTTATGGACTCTTTTTACATCCTAGGTTTTGGCCTTAGAAATTTTCCTTGAAATCCATTCTCTAGACCTAATACAACTCTAGGGTACGAGCTGTATATTGGGGTATGAGTGGTATGGTCCTCTCTTAAGATGACCATTATTAGTTGAAGGTATAGGTTTGATCACTATAATGGTCACATCTTAGGTGTACGTGTCATAAGGATTGGTACTAGTCATATCAGTGACTCGTATAGTAGGAAGTGTTTGATCCTCTTGGTAATTCATTCTACTAGGGATACGTGTCATTGGTATGGATCGTATGGTGAGGTTACGACTTGGTTATATAAGTCATATGTTGGATAGTGTCGGATCCAAAGGTTAAGTCCTGGGTATGATTGGTGGAAACCAATCAAATAAAAGGGCACAACTCGTAAGAGGGTCAATCGTATCCCTATGATAGGGTTTTAAGGGACTTAAGTGGGGGTATTCTTGACATTTCCCTACTTACCCTGATTATGACCCACGACTTTAAATACATTTATGAGGTTATTTACCCTATTATTCTATTTATTAATAATTTGAAAACAATTTTAAAACATATCATAATTCTCTCAAGAGCTTTTGGGGCAAAAAAGCTAGGGTTTCAACTTAGGGATTACTTTGGGGCTTGCTTTGATGATTTTATTCCACCATCTTTCTCAGTTTAAGACATGTGTATCTTTCCTAATTATTATTTCTAAAAAGGCAATGGATTTTTTAATGGTTTCAATATTGCATGGCTTATGGTTTTTAACTATTAATTAGGGGTTTTGTTTATAATGCCTTGGTTATGGTTTCCTATGGTTTAGTTATGCTTTTATATGCATCAAGGATGGTTTTGAGAAATTGGATTACATGGTAATGGTTTGATAGTCTTTGGAATTGGTTTTGATTATATTATGCTCGCAAGGTGTTTGGTAAAATGCTTATAAAGATATGTTCATTGCATTGACTTCTTTAAATGGAACTCTTGCTTGTTTTTAGATTATATATGAAACTTTAAATGGTTTAAATGGTTTACAAAGGTTAAAATCTAATTGGTTGTGCTTGTAGAGAACATAGTAGTCTCCGAATAGGTTAATATGGTAAACGAAAAGGACACTTGAGACTCCCCTTAACCTAAATAGTTTGGATATAGATAAATATTGCAAGTATGGTTGGTATGATGATACTACTATTAATTTCCATGGGTTAATAAATGGTAATTGGATTTTTTGGACATGGTTTTAATTTGGGAATTAATAGCGGGATATGTTACTAAGCAGTGGAAGGTGGAGGTTCTAGAGGGGGACCAAAATAGGAAACTCATATTTGCCAATATGAGGGGTCTTAGATGACCACATACAAGTGTCATATTTAACATTGGAAGGATATACTTGACATCCTATGGGATATTTCCTGGGCATACGGTTACACGCACTGGGACTCTTACAGTAGGGGGATCTAAACCCAAACGGCCCATGGGTGTTGCTAAATAAAAAGGTTACACAGCCGAGGTAAAGTTTAAAAATTTATGCTAAACCTAAATTCCCTTTCCCGTCACTTATCTATATATATGTATGATTGTATGCACCATGGATGGTTTTACTTAGTTTTTTAAATAGAATTACATTATCCTTATCCTGAGATACATGCTAGAGGTCATTCGTTAACCCATCTACTATGGTTGTATGCGCACGCTATGCAGGAACCAGTTGTTTGACTACTCTTACATAGTGATTGATTTGGGGACAGCTTTTAGATTAAAGTGGTGAGCTTCCATCTTTCTGAAAGGCTCCATTTTATGATATAGACATTCTTAGACATTTTTCTTTTTTTTATATTGGTTTTGGCCATGGTTTGGGGAATGTCCCAAGTGGATATTTGTATTCTTTTGGATAGAGGCTTTATCGTATTTCTGGGGATTAGTATAAGAGGGATCGGTATTGGTGTTGGCCTTAGCATTAGCATTGGTGTTGGGGATAACATCATTAGAAAATATTATTGGTTGTTCCATCGTAGTATATGTTGGGTTCGATTGTCATATTATGTTTTGATATTCTCTTTGGTTTTGTATAGAGTTAATGGTTGGTTTATTGTGGGTAGACTCGGTTAGGTCGATCACTTTTATGACCCTATCCTAGAGTCTTTATGAGAACATTTACGTAATCTTATTATATGTTCAAAATTCATCTTATTTGAGGACGTATGAGGTAGTTGGGTTAGATTAAGGGGAAGGTACGCGGTCCTGGTTGGACTTGGGATTCCCATTACATTTAGGACCTAGTTTGGGTCATGACAAGTTGGTATCAAAGCTTTAGGTTCATGTTCAACTGGGAGTCAACAAAGCCATGTCGAGTAGAGTCTCTTTTATGGGTGTGAAGCGTGCCACTCTCAAAAGAGAGAGGTTGTGTGATATTCAGGAATATTCACTCTCTTGAAATTCTTAGTCCTAGAATCTTCTCTAATCCTTGGGTTTTTGTCTTTCATATCATGCCTCCTAGATTTGGAACATAAGGAAATTTTTCCATCCCATCTGGGTATAATGCTGAAGGGGTACCTCTTACGTCTGGAGTACATCTTCGATCTCATGGTCTTATTCCTGATTATGTTGGAGTTCCTCCTATTCCTCCTACTACTCTTCAGGACCCTCAGGGTAACATAATAAATATAAAGTTTCATCAGTCTATTTATGTTATTGGTTAGAAGGTCGCTGCTCAGGCTGATCAGGGCGCGGCTAGTGCTTTGTCTGCTGAGGCCACAAGGGTTGGTTAGTTTATGAAGATAGGTCCTCCTACTCTTATGGGAGTAAAGATGGAGGAACACCCACATGGCTTCTTGGATGAACTATAGAAGATATTTTAGGTTATGCAGGCTTCAGATATAGAGGAAGTTAGCTTTATGGCTTATCAGCTCAAAGATATTGTATATCAGTGGTATGAGGAGTAGGAAAAAGATAAGGGTGATATGGAAGAGGAAGGTTTGTAGGAGGCCCTTTCTAATTCCTTCATGGATTATTTCTTTCCTCAAGATTTAAAGGAAGCTAAGATGGAGGAGTTTGTGAACCTCAAGCAAGGGAGGATGCCTGTGAGGGAATATGCCTTGAAGTTTCATCAGTTGTCAAGGTATGCCCCTAATTTAGTGGCTAATATATGTTTGATAATAAGGAAGTTCTCTTCTAGGTTGAATAGAGATTTAATTTTGGACTACATGACTGCTCTGCTCATTAAGGATATAAACATATTGTAAAACCCTGCATTTTTTAGCTAGAAATTGAACTATCATTCCTGAGTGTGCAAACTCTAATCCCATGGTTTATATTTATATTTATGTGTCATGATCTTTTTCCTAGTGTATGAAGTGATTATTAGGTGAACAATGTTCATAGCAATCACTTAGAGCAAAGTAGAGCTAAGAATCTTTCATTCGTCCAAATTTGATATTTAATTATTCAAGGGTCCACTTTGAATGTGTATAACTTTGGATACACATAGAATTTTGTAGATCAAGACCTATCAAATTGTAGATAATTGAGCTATCTTTTCAATGATATCAATTTTGCCTTAATCCATACCCGAGAAACATTATGGCATATTTAGTAAGAGAAAGTAAGCCAACCCGATTGGGACGCAGTGTGTTGGTCTCTCGATGAGATGTGTTGCACTCCTAATGCAATATCTGACATGACCTAGAGAATTTTCACACGTTTTTTCAACTTCATAGGGGTCTAGGGGCACATTGGTCATATTCCCTCATCCAAATTCATCCATAACATAAAATTTCAGCCCCCAAGGAGCATGAGTTTCCTTTTTATTCAATTTTCTCTTAAAGAAAACCCTAACCATCTCCCAATAACAAGATTCAACTCTTCTTCCCCAAAGATTAGGAATCCAACCTTTCAATTAAGGATTCTCAAGAAACATTTCAAGATTAGGGTTCCATTCTTTAAACTAAGGAACTTAAGGTACGTGGGGCTATCCTAAACTTCTTAGGCATAGTGAAATCATTTTAAAAAAAAAATTAAGCTATAAAATCATGTATTTGCGAAGGGTTTTGAGAACACTTTAATGAATATGCTTGATGGACCCATGTATATGACATAAAGTTTTGGTCTTTAGGCCTTACTATGGAATGGAATTAATGTTCACATATATATATGTATTTTCAATTTTGTAAATTTGAATTGAGATCATGATTAAGAAAACTCCCTCTCTTGTAATGATACCCTTTTGATATCATATGTTATGGGTTGTTAAATTGCATCATTGAAATCTTGAGATGAATTTTTTAGTATTGTTTATGAGCTGAAGAGAGGGTGTTTTCCTGCTTTCAAGTTCTTTATATGATAATTGAATGAATTGCATAAATTGAGTTTGACGTATTAACCATCATCTGTTGAAAGTTTGAAAAGGGAGAATATCTGCATGAGATTGTACATGTTTTAAAATAAGGACTCCTTTGCATGGTTTAAACGTTTTTAGGTAGTGAAATGATTAAGTTGATTAAAATATCTAAAGAAGGATACTATATGGTTTAGATATACCACTTACACGTCTTGGTATGACAATACCAAATAGAAGAGCGCCATAATAAAATCGAATTTCTTTTTAGATTTTGATTTCAAAAGATACATGTCTGAAAGAGTTAAAAATAGGCTTAAAGAGAGTTAGGTGATTACCCAAAGAAGGCATTGAAGTGTAAGGGCTCATTGTTGGAAATCGTGTTTTGCTGATATGGGTTTATGATGTCCCAAGATAAGGATTATACTTGTACTTATGCCCTTGGTGTATTAGAGATAGACACTCTAGACCTTGTGGCAAACTTGGGTTGGGGGTTTTTCCGCCAAGTTAAGGGCAGATTCCATATAGCCTATGGGATTGTAGAGTTTTAGGTTGTACCACCTTGCTCAAAAGTAAGATAAAGAGTGAGTCGTGGTTTCAAAGAAATGTTTCAAAGTCTTTTAAGTATGCCAATGTGTTTTCATATATCGTATGTAAAATATTTTATGAATTTCTCTCACTTATGTTGTATAAAAGTAGATTTTTTTGGATTACTCTGCGTACCAGTATAATTGTATTAAGCCTCTATATTTTAGGATCTGAGGCTCAGTCCTGGGGTCCCGCTAAGCAGTAGATCGATTTGTCAAAAGTTTGCAATTGATGAGCCTCTCTTATTTCAGAAGGCCTCATTATGGACATTGTCATTTTGTTTTAGTTCATGGTCAAACTAGGGGCCATGTCACAGTTTTAGACAGAAGTTATTTTCATATTGTTATAGGTTTCACACACTGGTTTCATATGTTTTGAATATTTAGGAACTTATATTTGCATTGTTTAGTTGATGTAAAAGAATGACCATGTTTTTATTTTGTTATGTTTTTTGCATTTTCTTTCAGCATATGAACTGTGTATATGATTTCTTATTAGGATAGGGCTCTCAGGCCAAGATGCCAATCATGGCCAGGGCCTCGTTTGGGTCGTAAGAAACATGGTATTAGAGCATGGTCATGGTCCTAGGGTTTGTACAAAATCGCGTCGGGTAGAGTCCTATTTGAGGATGTGTAGCGCGCCATACTTACAAGGAGAAAACTACTAGGCATTTAGGAATTCTTCACTTTTCTTCTTGTTCTAGATCATGCCATTGTGTTGTCCATTTGAAAGTTATCGAAATTCCTTCTTTACTCTGATTTTATTAACTATGTCTCATTATCGAGTTGATTCAAGCGTAGAAGCTTAGAGTCCAAATAATATGGTCCCTTCAAATTGAGTCATAAAAGATTATAAAATAGCACAAGGACTTGATAAGGGTCCATAGATGCTTTAAAGTGTATTGATTTAAGCTTATACCCCCAATCTACATCAGTCGTGCGGTTGAGCCTGAGGTACGGAGTATGTTTAGTCTTTTTTCTGAAACACTTATTGCAGATGTCATACTTAAGGGTAATGATGTATGGCAGAATATTGGGACATTATTTCCACCCAAGTAGTAGTATGTGATAAAGTGTCATAACCTATGAGCTGTAAGATGGTCCAGAATTTAGTAATATGAAGTCACAAGCTTAAAAGTTAGAATAAGGGTGACTTTTGTGTAAAGAAGTTAATTTATTATATAACCATTAATTGAGGGGTAGAATGCCATTTTATAGAGATAGACTAATATGGTAGCAATATTTGTAGATTATATGGTAGTCTGTGAAGGAAGTGGCTGGCTATGATTATTATGTATACAAAATAGGGAAGGATCTCATAATAGATAGTTATGGTGGTTGTAGAAATCATGTATAGGTTGTGAATGGAAAAGGGTAGATTACTCAATAAGTTATGGTAGAGACTCATTGGTGTGAATGGAATTTGAAGGTAGTCTAAATGTATGCATAGGTAAGTAAATATGAAGTGAGAATGTAGGATATGTTGATAGATGGTAATAGGTTATATTATAATATTAAGATCGACTATCTTTATTATGTGAGTTTACCCCTTCATTGTCTTTTCTCTAGTAGTTGTAAACTAGTACTACACAGGACAAGGTAGGTAGTAGGTTTTTAAGGTGTAGTAGTAATGTCATGGAGAGGATGAACTTACGGGCCATAGTTACGTGAATAAGTCACTTAGGTTGATATTTCTATTCTGAATTAACTCTTAGTTGCATGCATGGGAAGTTTAGGACCTGAAAATTTTTCTAAGTGTTGGGAAACTTAGGCATATTTGAAGCCTCTTAACTTTGAAAATTTTTAAATTTGTCTTCCCGACCCTGAGACGTAGATTTTTGAGTTGACTCATGTTCAGGGGGTGTAAGGGGGATATCTCAGGGAAGTTTCAGATTTTTTGGATGAGATTTAAGACGTGTTTGGATTTCAAAAATAGAATTTCACGGAAATATCGATGCATCATGATGCTTATCACATTAGGGAACTTGGCGCGATGAGTTGGTTCTCAACAATGGTATTAAGCAGCGAACTTAACTGCCAAAAGGGCAATGTAGTATTTTCCATAAATGTATGAATTATATCATCAGTTAGGGAAAATATTGCCCATTAGTATAGTATATGGCATGCTTCATATAATTGGTGTTGCTAGACTATAGGCTTGAACTGTAGATTTGGATTTTTATGATAAGAACAGTTACTTAAGATTTATGATGCATGTTTTGTGGGAGTAAGTAGTAGGCTTGATATGATGTGTGCAATAGCCTAGATTTGCAACTTGCAAAATAAGGAGCGGATAATTGTGATATGAATATAGTCATGAGGACTAGTGTTAAAAATGATGAATTGTGGTTGAGTCATTAAGTGGATAAAAGCGTGAGTATATCAGAATAAGTTGAACCCCCGGGTAGCATGTTATTAGATAAGGTTTATTTATGCATAAGTGTCACGTGTACCTAGCTCACATTCTTGAATTTTGTCATATGGAGAAGTCTGGGGAGTAGTTGTATGGAGATCTTTAGAGTTGAATTAAGGAAATATGGGTAGGCAATATGCACCTTTGGTATATTCTTATAAATTTTGTTAAGATAGTAAGTATATGAGTAGAGGTATAGTTTTGGCATGTTAGGCAGTGGAGAATGATTTATTAGGTGATAAGAAGTGTGGATGTGCATGCTTACGAGAGTAGCAGTGATAAGGTGATAGATATAGAGGCTAACGAAATTTAAGAGTAGCATTTTTCGAAAGTACTACCTTCAAAAAATAGTTTATCAGGGGGAGTTTAGCATTTACGTGTTTAATGATACCCCATTGTGTTGAGTGTTGGGCTTGTAGATATAATGAGAGGATATATCCTTAAGTATAGGATTGTGACTTTGATCTAAGGTGGAGATGATGAAGTGAGGTAGTTCCCAAAATTTCCATTTGGGGTCAAGTTTCATGTAAGAATCATGATAAATCAATTCCTATTCAAGAAAACTCCCCCAACTTCAATTTAATAAGCACATTCTACCAATGTCTTATGTAATTGAAATCATGCCTATGACCAAGGTTCGAATTATCTATGCAACTTATGTTATGATCCGATCTCCAAACTAGAAGCAATGATGTATCAGTAACCCAATCCTTCAAGTGTTCAATGCCATATGTTATGTTGCTCTTGATCCATAAAAATCTGTCTCAGAGCATGCTTGGTCCTAATAAAATATGTTTTTATATGTCACAAATTCATTTTATGTCGGGATTAGCCAAAGTGATAAGAATTTATGCTAACTCATGGCAAATTCTAGTTCTTTAAATGAGGAGCAATCGCTTATAGTGGCAATCTTTGTCTTAGTTGTTAACTACATAAATTCTGTCTTTATGATATATAACTCATGATATGTGCACCTATATTTTCTTACTATGCTCTGTCTTAAGAACTCAAGTTGCATTATGTTTCTGCCGAACGACTCTCTACTTATGATCCAGACACTTGATATATGAAGCACTTTGTGATTGTATTGTATTTTCACCTAATGCCCCACCTTGAGTAGATTAACAAATATTGGTTGTAATTGAGTAGTGTTTCTCCCATTCATAATGCTTATGCTTGAGCCCTATAATGACCCTCCAAATGATAGTATGATAAGTAGTTATGAAAGAGTAGTAGTGACTTAAGAAGTGGGAGTAGATGTTCTTGAATGTAAAAATTTTGATGTGATTTCCTTAACAAAGGTTATAAGTGATGGGAAAAGGAAGGAGATGGACTTTTGTTAGGTGAAATAGTTGGGAAGGAGGTATGTAGCGAAAATTTGTGAGAGTGATTGAAATTATTGGTCTTAGAGGGAAGATCCATGAAGTGGGTGTAGTAATGATAGGATTAAATGTTGTGATTGATGAAAATACAACCCATGTACTATGTGGTTAGTATTCCCTAAATTATAACATGAGGGTATTTAATGGTTGTGATAAGGTGAAGTAATTTTCTTAAAGGGATGTAGAGTATGGAGTCCCATAGCTTAAGCTAGCACCTCTTTTCTATGAGTTAGGCTTCAATATAGGAGTATTATACAGTGGGACTCAAACTCTTGTGGTTATATGTGTGATTGGAGAATTGTAAGATGGAAAGGACGAAGTATGTTATTTAATGTTGGGGCATAGCTGAGTAGTGTCTTTAAGTTTAAGTCTATTTGTTGTATCATGTTAAGTAGAGATGCTTTTATCCTTATCTCCCAAAAAATCTCATCTCATGATTGTACTAATGTAAATCAGGCCTATTATCACCAAATTAACTCATTCCTTATGTTTTGATGATTATGATTCATAGAACTCATGTGCAAGATCATCCCTATATAAAGTCTCATTACCTCATGTTTCCTGCTTACACATTCATTAGGGGTTATCACGAAGCTCGTTTGATGTCTTTGCATATTTTGTTGAGGAAAATGTTCAATGTGAGATTACATTCTTTATTATACACTTTTAGGGCTTCCAAAAGTCCCTACCCATCATATGGGGATGAATGATCCCAAGGGCGAGATAATGTAATACTCTGCATTTTTGAGCTAGAAATCTAACTATCGTTCCAACGTGTGTAAACTCTAATCCCATGGTTTATATTTAAAGTATGAAGTGATTATGAGGTGAAAAATGTTCATAAAAATCACTTAGAGCAAAATTGAACTAAGAATCTTTCATTCATCCAAAGTTTGGTATTCGATTCTACAAGGGTCAACTTTGAACGTGTATAACTTTGGATACACATAGAATTTTCATCTCAAGACCCACCACATTGTAGATAATTTAGTTAGCTTTTCAACAATATCAATTTTTTCTTAATCCGATACCTGAATAGAAAGTTATGGCATTTTTTCATGAAAGGCAGTAAGCCAACGCGATTGGTATGCGGCACCGCGATCTCCCGATGTGATGCATTACTCTCCCAAAGTGATATCTGACATGACCCGGGCTTTTTCAAACGTTTTTTTAACTTCATAAGGATCTAGGAGCACTTTGATCTTATTCCCTCACCAAAATCCGCCCATAAAACAAAATTTCAGCCCCCAAGGAGCATGAGTTGCCTCTTTATTAAATTTTTTCTCAAAGAAAACCCTAACCACCTCCCAAGAACAAGATTCAACTCTTCTTCCCCAAAGATCAAGAATCTAACCTTTCAATTCAAGATTCTCAAGAAAAGTTTCAAGAATAGGGTTTTATTCTTCAAACTAAGGAACTTAATGTATGTGGGGCTATCCTAAACTTGTGAAATTGTTTTTAGCAAGTTTTATTTGTAAGATATGAAATCATGTATTTGCAAAGGGTTTTGAGAACACTTTAATGAATATGCTTTATGGACCCATGTCGGTGATATAATTTTTTTGTCTTTAGGCCGTACTATGGAATGGAAACAATGTTCACATATATATATGTTTTGTCAATTTTGTAAATTTGAATTGAGAGAATGATTAACAAACCTCCCTCTCTTGTTATGATATCCTTTTGATATCACATGTTATTGGTTGTTAAATTGCATAATTGGAAGCTTGAGATAAATGTTTTAATATTGTTTATGAACAGAAGAGAGGGTGTTTTCTTGTTTTCAAGTGCTTTATGTGATAATTGAAAGAATTTCATGAATTATATTTGACAAATTGACCATCATCTGTTGAAAGGTTGAAAAGGGAGAATTTTTGCGAGAGATTGCACATTTTTTGAATGATAGCCTCAAATAAGCTAAAAACCCAATCTAAGGACTTAAGACACAAAAATCAGCAACCATACAAAGGCGAAAACAACACACATAGAAGACAAGAGATGAAGAAGAGATGCACAAAGTAAAAATAGTAGACAAACCCTCACTTCCACCAATGATTAGTCTAGAATGTGTCTCAAACCTTCAAACACACCTCACCAATTTAAGATCAAACCCTACTCTTAGGTGATCCAAAGGACTCACACTCCCTCAATTCAACCTTTCTTCCCAAATGTTCAATACAAGTGAAAAACCTGTCAAATGCATTCAACACTCAAATTTCGGATTCTAAGCTAAAACTAGAAGAGTAAAGTTACAAACTAAAGAGTAATCTTTCAATATTCATTAAGGATAATAAGAATGGAAGAAAAAATATCTATTTATACTATTACATAACAATTGATAAAAATGCCCTTACTGAGGGCTAGACAAAAGGGCGCCTCTTGAGTGTTGAAATGTAGGGTATAAAGTCAACTTTTCCATTCACCTTAGGCACCTATTAAGTGTATAAGTCCTCCTCCTTTATTCTCTTGACAAAGGCTTAAAAATGCTCCAAAAAGGTCTTCAATTGCTCGCCAAATCCGAAGCTTGAACCTTGGACAATAGTTTGTACTATTAGAGCTCCTTGTGCTTGTATCATCCTCTCCATCTTGAAAGGAATTTGTCCTCAAATTCAGATCTTGCAAAACCAAAGAGTGGGAAAATAAGCACACATTTCTCAAGGGAGGATGGTTAGCATTAGTACCACAAGTTATATAGACAAGCCAAGGTTGTTCACTTTTGACATACATCCATATATCTTTGGTATTTGTCATGAAAAACTTGGAACAAAGGATATAAAAGAAGTGAATAGATTCAACATCAAAAGGGAATGCACATGATCAGAATTTACTCCACCCATATCTCAAAGGAACTCCGGGATCAAATGAAAGTAGAAGACAAGGGTCTAAGATGAGATGACCCACTCCTTTCATTAGGCTAATTTGCTCACAATCATTCAAGGTATTACTCACAATTTTGACATACACAAAGCCACTATGAACAATACTAATATCATGGATTTCATACACAAATTCAAAGGACCATGTTTGATATCAAGATCATCATTACAAGCATCATCACTAACTTGGAAATTCTAAAACATGCCATTCTCATGTCCAAGTAGTGAACTAGTTTTAAGAGAAAGTTGATCATTATTCACAACAAAAGAGTTACTAAGGAAAGAGGAATGCACTTGAAAACCCAAAACCAGTTCACAAGACACTAAATCACAACATTTTTAGTTCAAGGAAGTGTTGAGAGTAGCAAAGTCACCTCGGGTAAGGCTTGGGCAGTTCACTTTTTTGGAGCTCTCAGTCAAGGGAGTCTCTAGTTTATTTCTCATGCTTTCATGTGGAACTCCTTTTGGATCCTTCTTGGTTATCATATTATCTTGTACCCTCACATAAGAAGAATCAAAGCTAGGCAAAATGTTAGCTTTTGGGTTAGGAAGTAACAAGGCACTTTTGTGGGAAAGTCCCATAATCAAATTTGTTTTTCCCTTTCCAATCTCACAATTCAAGGCCTACCCTCCCTTTATCTTCTTTATTTTCACATCCAAATTATTTGTTTTCTCTTGTATTTCACACTAGATGGTGGATGAGGAATAAGAGTGAACTTTTGGACACCATACTCAAAGGTGTACCGATTAGACCTTCCATCATGTATAGTATACCAATCAAATTGCCAAGGCCTTCCCAAAAATTTCTGACATGGTTACATAGGGATTACATCATACAACACTTTATCAGGATAATTCCCGACTTTGAATCTAATCACACATTGTCGTTTGACCTTCAATTCACCACACTTGTTTAACCATTGAAGCTTGTAGGGATTTGGGTAAGGGATAGAGGATAGTTTTAAGTGGTCAACCAAGGTGACACTAACAATATTCACATAACTTCCATTATCTATGATCATTGATAATATACTTACTTTAATAAGGCACTTGGTATGAAAGAGGCCTTACTAAATAAAGTCCTTCGTACCACATAACTAGGGATATCATATTCCCCTTCACAAGGAAACACATCTTCTTCACTAACCTCTCCTTTAGTTTCGAGTTCTATGCACTCTCCATCTTGAGAGTTGTCATCATTCTCTTGAGTTTCCAACTCAAATTCTTTACCAAGATAGTACAACTTCCCTTTTTTTAGGATCAAATTACGTTTGTTAGGACACTCACTTTCCCTATGACCCCAACCTTGACAAAACATTGTAGACCATTAGAATGAGAAGTATAATTGGGTTTACCTTCAAACTTTTGAGAAAAATGTTGGGCAGCCTTGATCATGACTTGAGGATGACTCATGGATGTCAAATTCATTATCTTTTCCTGTGGCCAACCCGTAGGAGTGTAAGGAGCCTTTGGCTTGTATCTTTCCTTATTCTTTTTCTCAAATTCCAAAGCCTCTTGAAATAGTTCAACAACGGTTTCAAACCTGTGAAGATTCATACGAGATGAGATGTCTTTGTTCAATCCTACCTTGAAACAAATGATGTCATGGTGAAATTTTTCCCCTCTATGATCAAGTTTTAAGATAAGTTATTGGATTTCATCGTAGTAGGCCATGAAACTCTTTCTTCCTTTCCTTAAATTATAGAGTTTAGCAAGAAGCTCATGTCTATATTGTTCCAAAACATACGTCTCTCTCATTATTCTCTTCAACTCCTCCCAAGGGGATGATTGGCCACCAATCGACACATTGTCAAATCTCTTAGTGTAATCCCACCATGTGTTTGCATAGCCTTCAAAATGTTAAATATCAAAATAACTTTTCCTCTCCTTTGTTAAGTCATTCACTTGGAACAACTTTTCACAAGAAGATTCCCAAGCTAACTACACCTCGGAATCACTTTCTCCCTTGAAGATCAGAATGCCAACTCCTATATAATTGATGCCAATGTCTCAGATTCTTTATTGATCACCATGCCCATGCCTTGTATCTTTCCATTGGAATCTACTATAAGGTCCTATTTGGTCATACCTTCCCCTTATTTCTTTCTCAAACCAGTATTCATCATGAGGAACTTCATAACCTTCTTTCTCCTCTCTACCATAATCTTCAATTTGGATTGGGTAGTTTCAATTTTGGGGTCTTTGTGGAGGGTTATGAGGCCTTTGGTTATTTGGATCTTAGACTTTTTACATTGGATGTGGTGGAGGGTAAGGTATTTGATCCATAGATATTGGCATTTGGTAAGTAGCATTTGGTGGAGGTATTTGGTTATGTGGAGGAATTGGTCTTTGGTCAAAGGGATTTGCTACTTGGACATTCGGATTTGGTGGTAGAGTTTGAGTTCCAAGTCCTTCTTGTTGGACTTGGTTCATTTGGGGATTTAGTGGCCTTTGTAGTTTTTGGTTAGGAGAGGTTTGGGCTAGGTTTAGTGGCTGGTTTTGGGGAACTCTTGGAGGGTAAAGCATTTGGTAGAAGGTCTCTAACGTAATAGTCATGGATGAGTTGTTATCTTGAACACTTGAAGATATATGGTAGGTATTAGGGGTAGAAGGTAATGAGTTCCTCCAACTTTCAACACAATCAAGCCTCTCACTAATGTTGGTCACCTCACCCTTCAAAGAACCCAATTCACCTTACATATCTCCCACATCCATACTCACCTTTGCCAAATCATGAGATAAGGCATCAAACCGAGCCAACAAGACTCCCATAGCATCATTTCCCAAAGGTTTGGATGTGGTACCTTTGTATTCCATGGAAATTGTACCTAACAAGAAGCAAAAACCGCAAAGAGAAGAAACCTACAAAATGAACAAACATGTTAGTTCAATAAAACCTCAACACTCTCGCAATCGGATCTCACCTCACACTTAGTTTCACAAGTTTTGAATACTTGGCAAATGAATTGAGTGGTGAATATTCTTTGGCCCAAAATCTATTTTTGTTTGATATGGCTCAAATAAAAATGATGTACGTACTTGAACCAACAAACTACTATGAATTAAAATGAGAAAAGCATACAAATAGCGAAGACACGAAATAAACGGACTCTAAACTAATTACCAAACTAGTAGGTACTTACTAGCTTACCAATTAGGGATAGAATTAACTTATAAGAAACTAGAATCCAAAATTAAAAACTAGAAAATCTACATAGGAACTCAATTTGGCCGATTGACTAGTGATGACGCCGCATTCAATGATTGGACGTTGAGTTTTCAAAAATTTTCAACCCAAAACTTCAAATCTCGGCCTAGAACACCTTTGGAGAAGAAGAATTTTGTTTGGGAGGAAAAATTGAGGGTTTGAAATACTTTTTGGAGCTTCAAATGAATTCAAAAACAATGGACCCCCCCCTCCCTCCTTGTACTTGGATTGTACTTGGAATTATACTTTAATTATTCCTTTGTCTCTTCTTTCTTTTGGATGACTATGAATATACCAAGGAATATTACTTCACAAACACCAAGTACACCCTCTCTCCTCCTTATTTTTGGATCAAATGCACCTCTTGAATATTCTTCTCCAACAAGATATGATGAAGATTGAAGAACAAGATGAATATTTAAGAGTTGACCAAAGTTTGACCCTCTACCAAATAAACCCCAAATTTGGATTTTCTTTTAGATCTAGGTTCCTTAGGCCAAGATGAACTCAAATATAAAAAAAATAAGTATCAAACCACATCCAAAATGTAAATACCACACAGATCTAGAGCTTAAAATCTTCAAAGTACTATATACATGGAGGTCTTAGCTCAAAATCAGCCAAATCTTGTTCCGAGTGTAGATCTAGACTTCCTAGATGTTAGAGAAAAAGAATCTAACACAATAAACTTCTAAAACAAAGAAAAATTTTGTACATATAAGTTTTTAGGTTTGGATCTAAAACACAACACGGGACAACAAACAATTTTTTTGAGATTTTCCGATTTTAGACTCTTTTTTTTGTGAGATTTTCTTAATAAGGACACAAACCAACATTTAGGGATTTAGGAACAACCCTAACCAAGGCTTTGATACCAAATGATCGCCTCAAACAAGCTAAAAACCGAATCAAAGGACTTAAGACACAAAAATCAGCAACCACACAAAAGGGAAAACAACATACATAGAAGACAAGAGATGAAGAAGAGATGCATAAAGTAAAGATAGTGGAGAGACCCTCACTTTCACCAATAATTAGCACTAGAATGTGTTTCAAACCTTCAAACGTACCTCACCAATTTAATATCAAACCCCACTCTTAGGTAAACCAAAGGACACACACTCTCTCAATTCAACCTTTCTTGCCAAATGTTCAATACAAGTGAAAAACCTTCCAAATGCATTCAACACTCAAATTTCGAATTCTAAGCTAAAAAAAGAAGACTAAATTTACAAACTAAAGAGTAATCTTCCAATATTCATCAAGGCTAATGAGAATGAAAGATAAAACGTCTATTTATACTATTACATAATAGTTGACAAAAATTCTCTTAATGAGGGCTAGATAAAAGGGTGCCTCTCGAGTGTTGAAATGTAGGGTCTAAAGTCAACTTTGCCCTTCACTTGAGGCACCTCTTGAGTGTATAAGTCCTCCTCCTTTTTTTTCTCTTAACCAAGGCTTCAAAATGTTCCAAAAAGGTCTTTAATTGCTTGCCAATTCTGAATCTTAAACCTTGAATAATAGTTTGTACTCTTAGTTCTCCTTATTCCTGTATCATTGAAATAGGACTTCCTTGCATGGTTTAAATGTTTTTGGTGGTCAAATAATTGAGTTGATTGAAATATCTAAAGCAAGATACTATATGGTTTAGACATATGACTTGCAAGTCTTGGTATGATGATACCAAATAGAAGGGCACCATAATAGAATCATATTTATTTTTAGATTTTGATTTCAAAAGATACATGTCTGAAAGGGTTAAAAATGGGCTTAAAAAGAGTGAGGTGGTTTCCCAAAAAAGGCATTTGAGTGTAAGGGCTCATTGCTGAAAATTGTGTTTTGTCAATACGGGTTTATGATGTGCCAAAATAGGGATTATACGTTGGCATTATGCCCTTGGCGTATTAGAGATAGAGACTCCAGCCCTTGTGGCAAACTTGGGTTGGGGGCTTAGCCCCGGAGTTAAGGGAGGATTCCATATAGCCCATAGGATTATAGAGTTTTAGGGTATACCACCTAGCTTAGAAGTAAGATAAAGAGTTATTCGTGGTTTCAAATAAATATTTCAAAATATTTTAAGTATGCCCATGTGTTTACATTTATCGTATGTAAAATATTTTATGAATTGCTCTCACTTATGTTATATAAAAGTACATTATTTTGGATTTCTCTGCATACCAGTACAATTGTATTAACCCCCTACATTTCATAATTTGAGGCTTAATCCCACGGTCCTGCTAAGCAGTTGATCAGTTTGTCAGAAGTATGCTGTTAGTGAGCCTGCCTTATTTCAAAAGGCCTCGTTAAGGACATTGTCATTTTGTTTTAGTCCATGGTTCGACTGGGGCTTCTTCCTAGTTTCAAACAGAAGTTGTTTTCATGTTGTTAGAGGTCTCGCTGGCTGGTGTCATGTATTTTATGTATTTATGAACATATATTCACATTGTTTATTTGAAGTAAAAAAATGATAATGTTTTTATTTTATCATGTTTTTCGCATTTCTTTTCAGCATATGAATTATGTATATGGTTGCCTATTAGAGAAGGGATCTAAGGCCTTCATGGTTTTAGATACCCGTCATGACAAAGGCCTCGATTTGGGTTATGACACATCTCTAGGTTGACAGTTTATGTGCAGCAAGTTAAGGATGAGAAGAAAAAGTAGAGGGAATTAGGGGATAGGTAGGGAAAGTGGGGCAGGTTTTCTGATTAGGGAGGTGCACAGTCTAAGGGTGGTAGAGATAGTGGCAAATGGCAGAAAAAAAAAATAAAGGACTTCTGGTTCCTTCTCTTCTTCCAGTGCTCCTTACCCACAGCAGTCGGGCAACTGGCATCACTAAGGTAGTGACCATTCTCGAGCTTAGGTTTTCCAATCTTAGGTGCATGGTGGTCAGTCAATTTCTTTATTTCCTCCTTATCGGTTCTATAGTCGTCCTTATCGGGGATTCTGTGAGAAAGTTAGAGATAACTATTTTAAGTATGGTCAGGTAGGCTATTATCTCAAGGACTATCTGGCTAATAAGGTTCCTGGTGGTATGGCATCTGCTTCTGTTACTGCTCCTAGTTTTAGTGTTGGTCGGAATAGGTTGTATGCTTTGGTATCCTAGTAGAAATTCAAGGCATTAACTGATGTTGTTACTAGTACGTTATAGCTCTTTTCTTGTGATGTATATTGTTTGCTTGATTCGGGATCCACTCTTTCTTGTGTAACTCCTTATATAGCTCTATCTTTTAGTTTTTATATGAAAATTATTTTGGATCCTTTTTGTGTTTCTATCCCAGTAGGAGACTCGGTCATTGCTGAATAGGTCTATAGGGGGTGTGTGGCATCTGTTGGTGATAGGAAGACCTTGGTAGATCTATTTGAGTTGGGGATGGTGAATTTTGATGTGATTTTGGGTATGGAATTTTTTCATTCTTACTATGCATCTTTAGACTGTCAAACTCATAAGGTCATCTTTAGGTTCCTTAGTGAGCCGAAAATAAAATGGGAGGTTTGTTCTTTAGCTCCTAGGGGGAGATTTATTTCTTATCTTAGATCTCGAAGGTTAATCTCTAGAAGGTGTAACAACCCATATTCAAGTACATGTATTGGTGTATTCAAGTACGTGTATTGATCTTATTTATATGGAATTAATTTTTTTATTTTATTTATACCGAAATTTGCCCATGGATGGTTCCATGCGAAGGTTATTGAATAAGCTTTCCAACAATATAAAAATTTACAAAAACGGATAGGTTTCGGATATAATCGAGCACATTCGAAACTATAAAATAGTGGCCGAGATATTTGGGAATAGTAAATGTGCAGGAAAATTTCCTGCACACAAACTACTGAGGCCAGCTGAATTTTTGGGTCCACTTCAAATGATCATAACCCCATTAATATAATGAACTGGGAGAGCTGCGACCTATGAAAAGAAATATCTTTAAGTCTTCTTTCCAATGCAATTGGTTTCATCCAAATCCAACATCTGAGTAAGGAGTTATACTCGTTTTACTTCAGCCTATCAAAATAGATTTTTAGGGTCAACTTCAAACAAACTGGGTGGCCTACTTTATATGAAATAAAATCCCTTTGAATTATCCTTCCAACGATACCAATTTCACCCAAATCCAATATCGGAGCAAAGAGTTATGGTCGATCTACTTTAGCTTATCAAAACAGTCCACCAAAGGACAGATTTGACATTATTTAAATTTTAAAGGCATTTTGGTCATTTACTATTATATTATGGACTGGAATATGTGTATATATACATGTATATGAGTTCAAAAACACATTTTCATCATTAATCATTAAGGAAGAACAAATCCTAGCCAAATTTGACCTTTAAATTACTTTTGATTCAACCGTAGAAATTCCAAAGTAATCTGATAACTGCGTTTGTTATCTCGAGAGCTTTGAACGGCACCTATTATTTGTGCAAACAGGACTGCATAAACAAGAGGTGAATTCTAAGGTATTAATATTGTTTGCCTTTGTTCTTTTCCATATGTATATGTATGATAGAAGATTATATGTATTGGTTGTTATTGAAAGGTGATGAAAATAGGGTTATGGACTATTTTGCATGGTTTGGTTGTATTGAATTATGGAAGGTGGATCTGGTAATTGAGTTATGGAAGGTGGATATGGTAATTGAGTTATGGAAGATGGTTATGGTGATATACTATTGAATTGATGATTATTTATGTCTATGACTCAATTTGGTTTAATGGATTGGTTGGAAGGATAAATAAATCCAAACTTGATATTGGAGGATGTTGTATGCATATGCATGGCATGTGAATGTAATTGGAGTAAGAGGGTTAAAGTGACACCCTTTATGGTGTAATTAAGGCTTACTACTTAACCACTAGTTTGGTGAATTCAAATAATTAAATTGTGACGTTTGGTTGCTAATACTAGATTGCTATATATATTCATTGTAGATAAGTAATCCGAAAAGACGGGAAGTACATTTGGGACTAGTATTGAAGGTTGACAGTCAGGTATGTAAAGCATACACTATACCATATCTTTGGCATGAAAGTGAATAATTGTTCTATTAAGAAAGTTTCCAAAGTTATTCAATAACATGTGATTCATAATGGTTTTGTATGATGTCCTACGTTACCAATGAACTTGTTTCCACCCTACAAGATGTCAAGACATTCCAATACTTACTTGTTTTCCAAATCTTACATGTTTATTGCACTAATGAATGTCAGAAGGTATCCGGTTAGTCAAACAAGATCCATGTGCTATTAATGACTCCAAAACGTTTCATTGATATACCAATAAGTTCCTACTTCATTGCTATTGCACTGATGGTCTATTTATATGTCTCTTATTGATGTATCATTGATTCCTATTATGATTGATTCATTTGTTTCTAATTTCTATTGAGCTCCTATATCATATGTGATTATCTACAGCTTTACATACTCAGTACATATTTTGTACTGACGTCCCCCATGGGGGACCTACATTTCATGCTGCAGGCACAAGTAACTCAGCTCATACACAGCACAAGTAGGAGCCAGGATATCCAGCTACTTTTAGTGAGCTCCAATTTGCTTTGGGGCTTTCCATGTCATATCCAGTCACTTTTGGTATTGTATAGAAGTTAGTTATATGGTGGGGTGTGTCCCGACCTTAGTTAAACTCTGTGTATTGTCTAAAGGCTTTGTAGACCTAATGTACAGTCAAGGTGGTGTTTTGTTAATAGACGTGATGGCTCCAACGGCCAAGTATTTTATATACATATATATGTGTGCTCGAGCTTATATAGGTGATTATTTCCTTTTATATGCGACATAATGCTGTCCGAATTTTGGGTTGTCATAGAGGTATGCATGGGAAGTATAAGGTTATGAGTTGGTTCTCCTGGGCCTCCTCGGTTACAGGTGCCAGTCCGCCCCAATAGGATTTGAGGTATGACAAAAGTGGTATTAGAGAAGTTCATCCTAGTGAGTATACAAAGCCATGTCTACGTAAAGTCTTGTTTATCGGTGGGTCGTGCACCGCATCTATAAACAGGAGGATATGGACATTTAGGAATTGTTTCTTCTCTTCATGTCTTAGATCGTACGATAGATCCTATATTGTATATGAAGTCATAGTTGACCACTGAATCCGTTTGTTTCTCTTATTATAGTAATGATGCCGGTTACCAGAAGCAAGAAAACTGGTAAGCAAGTAGATGTGGCTGCCGAAGAGGGGACTAGTAAGTCACCCACTATACCAGCTAATCAAAGTGAGGCTCCAGCTGAGCATGCATCAGAAACTTCTTCCATTCCGAAAGAAATAAGGGGGAGGAGAACTATATCCCCAGAGCCACCTATTAATACTACTGATTAAGATCTTAGAAATACAGTGCAACTTTTGACTCATATAGTTGTTGGGCAAGCTCAAGGGCAAGCCATTCCTACCACGGGTCCTAGTGGTACAGATAGGGAGGCTAGTCTTCGAACACAGGATTTTCTTAAGATGGATCCTCCCACTTTTATTGGATCAGATCTTAACGAGGATCCACAGGACTTTATTGATCAAATTCAAAGGGCCTTAGATGTTATGCATGTAATGGGTAGAGAGACAGTGGAGTTAGCAGCGTATAGGTTCGAAGGGTAGGCTATATATTGGTACGAGGACTAAAAATGATCTAGGGGTATTGATGCACCCCCAGCTACTTGGAAAGAGTTCAAAGAGGCATTTCTTGATCATTATCTTCTATTCAAGATTCATCAGGCCCGTGCAGATTAGTTTTTAAATCTTTGTCAGAGGAATATGAGCGTGAGGGAGTACAGTCTCTGATTTAATTTCTTATCGAGATATGCTCCTAATGTTGTAGCTACTATGGATGACAAAGTTCATCAATATGTGGATAGGCTGGATCCATATCTGGTTTGAGATTGCACTATTGCCTCTTTGAAAAAAAAATGGACATAGCGAGGATCCAAGCTTTTTCACAGAAAATGGAAGATCAGAGGCAGAGGAGAAGAACACAGGAATTAGATAGAGGATATTCCAAGAGGGCCAGATCTATAGGTCAGTTGATGGCATCCCATAGAGGGTTCAGACCACAGTTTTCTACTAGACCACCTAGGCCATTATCTTCTTATTCTGCAGCTAGTGCCCTACCATAGTTCTAAGGGTCCAGAGGAAATCAATTTGAGCACAGAAGTGAGAGTCAGAGTTCGCGGACATTGGGGTACTAAGGGTAAGGAAATATGAGCCAATCGAGACCTTCTCGAGAGTCATGCAATAAATATGGAAGGTATCATTTGGGCGTATATCGTCTGGGGACCAATGTTTGCTTTTGGTGTGGTATGTCAGGGCATATGATAAGAGAATGCCCACCAAGAGGCATTAGGGGTATGGCACAACCTACGGGGTCATTTGTTGCATCATCATCATCGATGCCTTATTCAGGAAGGGTTGCACAACCAATGGGTCAGGTGATAGAGAAGCCACGAGTTCTAGCGGGGCTCAAAATCGTATGTATGCTCTAGCGGATCGACAGAATTTAGAGGCTTCCCCAGATGTGGTTATGGGCATGTTGTCTATCATTTCATTTGATGTATATGCCTTAATTGATCCCGGTTCTACATTATCTTATGTTACTCCATTGGTTGCTGGAAAGTTCAAAAGAATACCCGAACTGTTAGTCAACCCATTTGAAGTGTCCACACCAGTTGAGGAATCTATTATAGCTAGAAGGGTTTACCGAAATTGCATAGTAACTGTTTGTGGTCGTGATACTATGGCTAATCCCGTGGAGTTAGAAATGGTAGATTTTGATGTTATAATGGGTATGGACTAGTTGGCGTCTTGTTATGCCACAATTGATTGCTGCATGAAAAAGGTATATTTCCATTTTCCAAATGAATCAGTCCTTGAATAGAAAGGTGAAATTGGTGTGCAAAGAGGTAGATTTATTTCTTATTTTAAGGCAAGAAGAATGATTTCCAAGGATACATATATCATTTAGTTAGAGTAAGGGATACAGAAGCAGAGCCACCAACTCTTTACGCTGTTTCGGTGGTAAATAAATTTTCTAATGTATTTCCTGAAGATCTTCCAGGTTGGCCTCCTGAACGAGAATTAGAGTTTGGTATTGATATAATAGCAGGCACCCAACCAATCTCCATCCCTCCGTATAGAATGGCCCCAGCAAAATTATGAAAATTGAAAGAGCAATTGAAAGATTTGTTAGAGAAGGGATTCATAAGGCCTAGAATGTCCCCCTGGGGAGCACCAGTGTTATTTGTGCACAAAAAGTATGGCTCATTGAGGATGTGTATTGATTATCGACAATTGAATAAGCTGACTATTAAGAATAAATATCCTCTCCCAAGAATTGATGATTTATTTGATCAGTTACAGGGAACCAAGTGCTTTTCTAAGATTGATTTGACGTCAGTTTACCACCAAGTGAGGGTCAAAGAGAAGGATATACCCAAGACAGCTTTTCGAACACGGTATGGTCATTATGCATTTCTATTAATGTCATTTGGGCTAACAAATGCACCAGCAGCTTTTATAGATTTGATGAATAGGGTGTTTAAGCCATTCCTGGAGGTATTTGTGATAGTTTTTATAGATGATATTCTAGTTTATTCTAGATCAGAAGAGGACCATGCCAATCACTTACAACAGGCATTGCAGACTCTTCATGATTGTAAGCTTTATGTAAAGTTCTCTAAATATGAGTTTTGGTTAAAGTCAGTGGCATTTTTGGGTCATATTGTATCTAGTGAAGGGATAAAGGTTGATGCACAAAAGATAAAAGCTGTGAAGAACTAGCCAAGGCCCACAACGCTTATGGAGATTCGTAGTTTTCTCGGGTTGGCCGGTTATTATAGAAGGCTTGTTAAAGGTTTTGCTTCCATTTCAGCACCCTTAACCAAGCTAACCCATAAAGCATCCAAATTTTAATGGAATGATGCCTGTGAGAAGAGTTTTCAAGATTTAAAGAATAAGTTGATTTCTACACCCGTGTTGGTACTTCTAGAAGGCATCGAAGGGTATATAATATATTGTAATGCTTCCAGAATTGGTTTAGGATGTGTATTGATGCAGCATAGTAAGGTAATAGCATATGCTTCTAGACAATTGCGGTCAGATGAGAAAAATTATCATACACACGATCTTGAGCTGGCAGCAGTTATTTTTGCTTTAAAGATATGGCACCACTACTTATATGGGGTTCATGTTGATATATTTACTGACCATAAGAGCTTTCAATATATTTTTAATCAGAAGGATCTAAATTTAAGGCAGCGGAGATGGCTTAAACTATTAAAGGACTACGATGTTGATATCTTGTACCATCCAGTGAAAGCAAATATGGTAGCTGATACGTTAAGTCGTAAGGTTATGATGGCACCTATAGAAAGGCAAGGGATAATTAAAGATCTTCACCAGTTAGCTAGTTTGGGAGTTTGCCTTCTTGAAACTCTGGATAAAGAGCTTATCGTACATAATGCTGTGGAATCTTCATTAGTAGCTGAAGTGAAAGAGAAGCAATATGCAGATCTTATTTTTTTATAGCTTAAGGAGAACATTTAGAGTGGTGCGACTAAGTAATTTGAGCTTATGCGAGAAGGAGTACTTCAGTGCCAAAACCAATTATGTGTGTCAGATGTAGATGGGCTAAGAAAGAAGATTATGACAGAGGCACATTGTTCAAGGTATTCCATTCATCCAGGATCAACCAAAATGTATCAAGATTTGAAAGATATGTATTAGTGGAATGACACGAATAAGAGCATTGCATAATTTGTAACTGAATGTCCAAATTGTCAAATAGTTAAAGTTGAGCACCAAAAACCCAGAGGTTATATGCAATGCATTGATCTTCCAAGCTGTAAGTGGGACATAATCAACATGGATTTCGTTATTGGTTTGCCTCGTACATCCCGGAAGTTCGATTCTATATGGGTGATTGTTGATAGGCTTACCAAATCCACACATTTCCTACCAGTTAGGACCACTTACACAGTTGAAGAGTATGCGAAGCTGTACATTAAAAAGATAGTCTGATTACATGGAGTGCCAGTCTCTATTATATCAGATCGGGGAACACAATTTACCACAAACTTTTGAAAGTCTTTTCAGAGGTGTTTGGGAAGACAAGTGAAGTTGAGTACAACTTTTCACCCTCAAATAGATGGGCAAGCAGAATGTACCATCCAAACACTTGAAGATATGCTACGAGCTTGTGTAATAGATTTTAAGGGCAACTGGGATGATCATTTACCTCTTATTGAGTTTGCCTACAATAATAGATATCATTCAAGTATCAAAATGGCACCATATGAATCTTTATATGGAAGGAAGTGTAGATCACCAATAGGATGGTTCGAAGTGGGTGAAACTCTTTTGTTCAGACTTGATCTTGTTTATCAAGCCATAGAGAAGGTTAAAGTAATTTAGCAACGACTGAAAATAGCCCAAAGTCGACACAAGTCATATGCGGATAGTAGAAGGAGAGGGCTAGAGTTTTTTATAGGTGATTGGGTATTTTTGAAGGTATCACCAATGAAAAGGGTAGTGAGATTTGGAAAGAAAGGGAAGTTGAGTCCACGTTATATAGGCCCGTATAAGATCACTCGAAGGTTTGGACAAGTTGCATATAAATTAGAGCTACCCCAAGAGCTCTCATCAGTACATCCGGTATTTCATGTGTCAATGCTTCGAAAGTGCATTGGAGATCCATCACATATCACTTCTACTAAGGATGTGCAAGTTACGGAAGATCTTACCTATGAGGAAGTGCCTATTGCTATTCTAGATCGCCAAGTTAAGAAGAAGAGAAATAAAGAGATAGCATCTGTGAAAGTACGTTGGAGAAATCATCAAAGGAAAAAGATTACATGGGAAGCTGAGGAAGCAATAAAATCTAAGTACCCTCTTCAAAGATGAAGAAGAAGTTCAAGAAACGGAGTTAGAAAATTAACAAGTTTTTTTTTATATATGCATAGTATTTATGTGATGTTGTGAATATTAATGATGGACTTGAACTTTTTTTGGTTGAATAACTACGCTAACATTCGAGGATGAATGTCCTAAATGGGGGAAGGATGTAACACCCCGTATTCAAGTACATGTATTGGCATATTTAAGTACATGTATTGGTCTTATTTATATGGAATTAATTTTTTTATTTTATTTAAATCGGAATTTGCCCGTCAATGGTTCCATGCGAAGGTTATTGAATAAGCTTTCCAACGATATAAATATTTCCAAAAATGGATAGGTTTCGGACATAATCGAGCATGTTCGAAACTATAAAACGGTGGCCGGGATATTTGAGAATAGTAAATATGCAGGAAAATTTCCTGCACACAAACTACTGAGGCCAGCTGAATTTTTGGGTCAACTTTGAACGATCATAACTCCCTTAATATAATGAACTAGGAGATCTGTGACCTATAAAAAGAAATATCTTTGAGTATTATTTCCAATGCAATTGGTTTCATCCAAATCCAACGTCTGAGTAAGCAGTTATACTCGTTTTGCTTCAGCCTATCAAAATATATTTTTAGGGTCAACTTCAAACGAACATAACTCCTTATACAGGAAGAACTGAGTGGCCTACTTTATATGAAATGAAATCCCTTTGAATTATCCTTCCAACGATACCAATTTAACCCAAATCCGATATTGGAGCAAAGAGTTATGGTCGATCTACTTTAGCTTACCAAAATAGTCCACCAAAGGATAGATTTGACATTATTTAAATTTTAAAGGCATTTTGGTCATTTCATATTATATTATGGACGGTAATATGTGTATATATACATGTATATGAGTTCAAAAACTCATTTTCATCATCAATCATTGAGAAAGAACAAACCCTAGCCAAATTTGAACTTTAAATTACTTTTGATTCAATCGTAGAAATTCCAAAGTAATCCGATAATTCTGTTTGTCATATCGAGAGATTCGAACGGCACCTATTATTTGTACAAACAGGATTACATAATCAAGAGGTGAATTCTAAGGTATGAATATTATTTTCCTTTGTTCTTTTCCATATGTATATGTGTGATAGAGGATTATATGTATTGGTTGTTATTGAAAGGTGATGGAAACAGGGTTACGGACTATTTTACATGGTTTGGTTGTATTGAATTATGGAAGGTGGATATGGTAATTGAGTTATGGAAGTGGATATGGTAATTGAGTTATGGAAGGTGGTTATGGTGATATACTATTGAATTGATGATTATTTATGTCTATGGCTCAATTTGGTTTAATGGATTGGTTGGAAGGATAAATGAATCCAAACTTGATATTGGAGGATGTTGTATGAATATGCATGGCATGTGAATGTAATTGGAGTATAAGAGGGTTAAAGTGACACCCTTCATGGTGTAATTAAGGCCTACTACTTAACCACTAGTTTGGTGAATTCAAATAATTGAATTGTGACATTTGGTTGCGAATACTAGATTCCTATATATGTTCATTGTAGATAAGTAATCCGAAAAGATAGGAAGTCCATTTGGGACTAGTATTGAAGGTTGACAGTCAGGTATGTAAAGCATACTCTATACCATATCTTTGGCATGAAAGTGTACAATTGTTCTATTAAGAAAGTTTCCAAAGTTATTCAATAACATGTGACCCATAATGGTATTGTTTGATGTCCTACGTTACCAATGAACTTGTTTCCACCCTACAAAATGTCAAGACATTCCAATACTTACTTGTTTTCCAAATCTTACATGTTTATTGCACTAATGAATGTCAAAAGGTATCCGGTTACTCAAACAAGATCCATGTGCTATTAATGACTCCAAAACATTTCATTGATATACCAATAAGTTCCTACTTCATTCTTATTCCATTGATGGTCTATTTATATGTCTTTTATTGATGTATCATTGTTTCAAAGTATTAAAAATGCAGTGGCAACCAAAATAATAATCTTAAAGATTAATTGAACTAAGTGATGGAAGTTCTCTCTTATCGGGTGGTATCCCTGAGGCATAAGCCTATTATGGGTTGATCCCTATTTATGTGTTTATGGGTGGTATCCCAGGGGCATAAGCCTATCATGGGTCGATCCCAGTTGATATGTACTGGAGGCAGCCTAATGGTCACAGTACAATATCGTAATGATTACAAAGATGATTAGAAGGTAAAGTGATTGAATAAATACAATGTACAGGTTGTCACAAGTTCTAGTAAGTGTGGTCCACTACTATTATGATTTATTCACTTGTTTTTGAGTTCTATTGAGCTCCTATACCATATGTGATTATCTAAAGCTTTACATACTCAGTACATATTTCATACTGACGTCCCCCACGGGGGACCTGCATTTCATGCTACAAGCACAGGTACCTCAGCTCATACACCGCACAAGTAGAAGCCAGGATATCCATCTACTTTTGGTGAACTCCAGTTTTCTTCAAGGCTTTCCGTATCATATCTAGTCACTTTTGGTATTGTATAGAAGTTAGTTATATGATAGGGTGTGTCCCTACCTTAGTTAAACTCTGTGTATTGTCTAAAGGCTTTGTAGACCTAATGTACAGTCAAAGTTGTGTTTTGTTAATAGACGTGATGGCTCCAATGGCCAAGTATTGTATATTCATATCTATGTGTGCTCGACCTTATACAGGTGATTATTTTCTTTTATATGCGACATAATGTTGTCCGAATTTTGGGTTGTCATAGAGGTATACATGGGAAGAATAAGGTTATGATCTGGTTCTCTCGGGCCTTCTCGGTTATGGGTGCTAGTCCGCCCCAATAGGATATGAGGTGTGACAAAAGGTGTCTTTATGACGTTGTTCGGGTTAAATATTCTTAGTAAAAATGTTCTTCTTTGCAATCAGTTTAGGTAGTTAATGAATGTCCAAAGATCTTTTCAGATGATCTTTCTGGTGTTCCTCCGAATAGGAAAATAGAGTTTGGTATTGATTTGCTTCTGCACACTCATCCAAGATTTATTTCTTCATATAGAATGGCTCCAGCTGAGTTAAGGGAACTCAAGTATCAAATTAAGGATCTTCTAGTTAAGGGGTTTATTCATCTTAGTATTTCTCCATAGGGTGCACCGGTGTTGTTTGTGTGCAAGAAGGATGGTTCACTTCGGATGTGCATTGACTACAAGTAGTTAATCAAAGTAATGATCAAGAACAAGTATCCTCTCCCAAGGATAGATGCTCTATTTGATTAGTTATAGGGTGCCAAGTTCTTTTCCAACATAGATCTTCGGTCTGGGTACCATCAACTTAATATTTGGGAGATGGATATCCCTAAGACAGCTTTTCATACTCTATATAGGCATTTTGAGTTCTTGGTGATGTCATTTGGGTTGACAAATGGTCAGGAAGCATTTATGGATTTGTTGAATATGGTGTTCAAGCAGTATTTGGATCTCTTGTTATTATGTTTATTGATGATATTCTGGTGTATTTAAGGAGTGAGGTGGATCATGCTAGTCACCTCTGTGTGGTGTTGCAGACCTTAAAAGAATAGTGGTTGTTTGCCAAGTTCTGTAAGTGTGAGTTTTAGTTAAATATCATGACTTTCTAGGGTCACATTATTTCTTATGAGGGGATAATAGTTGATCCTTAAAAGGTTGTTATGGTGAAATATTGGCATAGGCCCACGACTCCATCCTATGTTCTGAGCTTTTTAGGTTTAGCCGGGTACTGACGGCAGTTTATGGAAAGTTTTTCATCGATAGTTGCTCCTTTGACTAATTTAACTCATAAGAAGGCTAAGTTTTCTTTGTTGGATGTTTGTGAAAGGAGTTTTGAGAAGTTAAAGTATAGGTTGACTTTGGCTTTGATTTTGACTTTATCGGAAGGCAATGATGGGGTTGTTGTTTATAATGATGCATCTCGAGTAGGCTCAATTGTGTGTTGATGTAGCATGGGAAGGTGATTGCCTATGCTTCTAGGCAGTTGAAGGTGTATGAGAGGAATTATCCTACTTATGATTTAGTGTTGTTGTCCGTTATATTTGCTTTGAAAATATGGTGATATTTTCTATTTGGTGTTCACGTAGATATCTTTTCAGGTCATAAGAGTCTTCAGTATGTGTTCACGCTGAAAGAGCTTAATCTCAGGCAATAGAGATGACTCATGCTTCTCAAGGACAATGATATGAGTCTTCACTATCACTCGGGTAAGGCTAACGTGTTTGTTGATACTCTTAGAAGGTTGTCTATAGATAGTTTAGCTCATGTAGAAGAATAAAAGCAGTAATTAGTGAAGGATATTCACCGTTTGATTAATCTTGGAGTTCATATCTTGGATTTTAAGGATAGTGGTGTGATGGTGCAAGAAGTGGTTCGATTATCTATTGGTGCAGAGATTAAGGAAAAGCAAGCATTGGATCTGGTCCTGATGAAAATCAAGAGTGATATTTGTAGGCAAAAGGTGGTGGTGTTTAAGATTAGTAGTGATGGTACTTTGCGGTACCAAGAGAGACTGTGTTCCGAATGTCGATGGGTTACAACAACGTGTTTTGGATAAGGCACATGAGTCGCATTATATTTTCCATCCTGGATTGACAAAGATGTATCATGATCTTAAGGAGATCTATTAGTGGAATGGTATGTAGAGAGTGACTTCGTGGCAAGTGCATGGTGTGTCAACAGGTTAAGGTTGAGCACATGAGGCCTGGTAGGTTGCATTAAGAAATTGAGTTTCCTAAATGGAAATGAGAGATGATCAATATAGATTTCATTACCAGTCTTCCTCGGTCTTGGAACCAATTTGATTCAATTTAGGTTATCGTGGATGGATGACTACATTTTCTCACTTTTTGCCAGTTAGGACTACTTTTTCGGCAGAAGATTATGCGAAGTTGTATCTTTTAGAGATTGTAAGCTGCATGGGGTACCTGTTTTGATTCTTTATAATTAGGGTACATAGTTTACATCTCATTTCTTACGACATTTCCAGAAAGGGTTGGGAACTAAGGTTAGTCTGAGTATAGCTTTTCATCAGCAGCCGAACGAGCAAGTGGAGAGAATGATTCATATATTAGAGTACATGTTTCAGGAATGCATGATTAACTATGGTGGTAGTTGGGTTGAGCATCTACCTTTGGTAAAGTTTGCTTACAACAATAGCTATCATTGTAGTATTTATATGTATCCTTTGGAGGTGTTGTATGGTAGGAGGTGTAGATCTCCTATTGCATGGTTTGAGCTTATTGAGGCATTTATTTATGGTCCCTATTTGGTCTGTCAATCTATGGAGATGGTGAAGGTGATTCAGGATAGGCTTAAGGTTGCCAGAGTTGCCAAAAGTCTTATGCAGATATTAGGTGTGGTGATTTAGAGTTTAAGGTTGGGGATAGGTTGTTTCTAAAGGTGTCTCCAATGAAGGGAGTAGTGCAATTTAGCAAGAAGGGGAAGCTTAGTCCTCGGTTTATTAGTACTTATGTGATTTTATAGAGAGTTGGTAATGTTTCTTATGAGTTGGAGTTGCCATCAAGTTTGGGTTTGGTTTATCCGAACTTTTATGTTTCTATGTTGAGGAAGTATATTGGTGATCCTTCTTTGGTTGTTCCTTTAGAAGGGTTGGATATCTCAGATTATCTATCTGATGTAGAGGTCCCAATTGAAATAATGGATAGGCAAGTTCGTCAGTTGCAGACCAAGTATATGGCTTCGGTAAAGGTTCTGTAGTGGAACCTTAAGGTAGAAGAAGCTATGTGGGAAGTGGAAGAGGACATAAAGACCAAGTATCCATTCTTATTTTCTGCACTTGATTTTCATGCATAAGATATGTGTTCTTGAACATATCTTTATTTTCTGAGTTTGTTAAAGAAAATATTAATCTCTTTGCCTCTGTGTATCCAAACTTCGATGAAGGTTGGGAATATGTTTAATAATGCAAATGAATTTGTGCGTGGCTACCCCTGCCTTCTCTGTCATTCAGGTATGAATGTTCCTAGTGGGGGAGAATGTTATATCCTGGATTTTGGCCATAGAAAGTTTCCTTGAAATTCGTTCTTCGGACCCAATACAACTTCAGGGTATGAGTCGTATGATGGGGTATGAGTGTTATGGTCCAATCATAAGCTAACAAGTGTTAGTTGGTGGGATGGGTTCGATTACTAAAATGATCATGACTTAGGGGTATGAGTTGTAAGGATTGGTGTGAGTCATATCAGTGACTCGTATAGTGGGCAGTTTTGATCCTCCTAGTAATTCATTCTGCCAGGGATACGAATCATGGGTAGGGATTGTATGCTGAGGTTATGACTTCGTTAGATGAGTCGTATGTTTGACAGTGTCTAATCCAAAGGTTAAGGCCTGGCTACGACTTATGGAAACTAATTTTAAGGTAGGGTGCAACTCATAAGAGGGTCATTCGCATCCCTTTGATGGGTTTTCAAAGGACTTAAGTGGGGGTATTCTAGATATTTCCCTACTTACCCTAATTATGACCCACAACTTCTAAAGACTTAGGAGGTTATTTACCTTATTATTCTATTCATTAACATATAGAAAACTATTTCAAAACACATCATAATTCTCTCAAGAACTTTTGGGGGGAAAAATCTAGGGTTTCAACTTATGGATTGCTTTGGGGCTTGCTTTGATGATTTTCTTCCATCATCTTTCCCGATTTAAGGAATGTGTCTCTTCCCTACTTATTATTTCTAAAATGGCATGGATTTTATGGATGTTTTCATGATTTTAATGTTGCATGTTTATGGTTTTAAACTATTAATTAGGGGTTTTGTTTATAATGTCTTGGTTATGGTAGGATCAACTATTAATTGGGGGTTTTGTGTATAATGTCTTGGTTATGGTTTCCTAAAGTTTAGTTATGCTTTTATATGTATCAATAATGGTTTTGGGAAATTGGATTGCATGGTAATGGTTTAATGGTCTTTTGAATTGGTTTTGGTTATATTATGCCCCCAAGGTGTTTGATAAAATGCTTACAAAGATATGTTTATTGCATTGACTTCTTTAAATGGAACTCTTTCTTGTTTTTAAGCTTATATATGAAACTATAAATGGTTTAAATGGTTTGCAAAGGTTAAATTCTAATTGGTTAAGCTTGTGGATAACATGGTATTTCCCCAAAAGGTTAATATGGTAAACAGAAAGGGAACTTGAGAGTCCCCTTAACTTAAATGATTTGTCTATGGATAAATCTTGCAAGTATGGTTGGTATGACGATACCACTAATAATTGGCCTTGGTTAATAAACGGTAATTAGATTGTTTGGACATGGTTTTAATTTGATTATTAATGGCGGGATGTGTAACTAAGTTGTAGAAGGTGGAGGTTCGGGGGGGGACCAAAACTAGAAACTCATTTTTTGCCGATATGAGGGATCTTCGATGACCATATACGAGTGTCACATTTAATATTAGAGGGATGTACTAAACATCCCATGGGATATTTCCTAGTCGTGGGGCTACACGTGTTGGGACTCTTTCAGCAAGCGAAGCTAAACATCTACGGACCATGGGTGTGGTTAAACGGCAAGGTTACATAAGGTTTTAAATACATGCTAAACCCATATTTCCTTTCCCGGTACTTATATATATGTATGGTTGTATGCATCATGAATGGTTTTGCTTGGATGTTTAAATGGCATTACTTTCTCCTTATCCTGAGATACATGCTAGCGGTCATTCGCTAACCCATCTATTGGCGGATGTATACCCACACTATGTAGGAACTGTCCATTCAACTCCTCCTACATAGTGATTGACTAGAGGATAGGATTTGATTTGAAGTAGTCAGCTTCCATCTTTATGGAAGGCTTCATTTCATGATATGGACATTCCATGGCATTTTGTTTTTGTTTTGGATATTAGTTTTGGCCATGGTTAGGGGCATGTCCCAACTGAATATTTGTATTCTTTTGGATAGAGGCTTTGCAGTACTTCTAGGGGTTGGTATGAGTGGGATCGGTATTGGTGTCGGCCTTAGCATTGGCATTGGTGTTGGGGCCAACATCATTGGACCATATTGTTGGTTTTTCCATCATAGTATATTTTGGGTTTGATTATCATATTATCTTTTGATATTCTCTTTGATTTGGTATGGCGTAGATGGTTGTTTTGGTGCGGGTATACTCGCTTGGGTCGGTCACTGTTGTGACCCTATCCCAGATTCTTCATGCGAGCATTTACAAAACCTTGTTATATGCTCGAAATTCAGATCATCTGAGGCTTTATGAGGTGGTTGGGATGGGTTAAGGGGGCGGTACCCGGTCCTTGTTGGACATGGGATGCCCATTACATCTAGGCCCTAGTTTGGGTTGTGACAGCTCTATAGGCCCGTTCTTGACCCAAATTTTAAACCTACCCTTTAAACAAAAATATGGGTGTTGTATTACTCTTTATGACATGTAGGCTACTATTTTGATAGTGTAACGACATTACATGATCGTAGAGCAAAAACGTATAATTTATGGGACATTCAAGGATTGGAATTTCGCATTGAGGTGGGCTTTTGTCTGATTTTCATTATGACATAGTGTATTGTATATGTTTCATGTTATATAGATATATTAGGAGGTTATTATGGGTAGAACACCATGACTTAGACTGAGAAGGGCGACAACCCTTAGGTAAAATACTTATTATGCATCTGAATCCTATAACCCTAGGTTTCTAGAATGACAGACAAAGTTGGGGCCAATGATCTTTTAGTGTATGGTTTACTATGCTACTCGGTGGATTGTGATGGTTTTTTTGAATTTTGATGTGGTTGTGTTGGTTATACATTATTCGGTCGAAGGCCGTGATTATGATTCTATTTTGATTTGGGAAATGAATTATCCTTGAAGGATGTGGTCATAGTTTATAGACATTCAAATGCTTATAAAGTTATTTTTTTGGATATTGGTGATGGAATGTATACATTAGATACGTTCATGGTTAACTTAAAATACGGTTTTACTACTGTTTTCCTGAAAAGGAATTTATTCCCATTTTTCACTTTTAAAGTGGATCCTTTCATAATGGGAATCGTACCACCGTAATGAATGACTTATAAGCTTGTGAGACTAAAAATGATTTTTTAGAAATTTGACCAAGATAGATTCCAACCCATGGTTTTACTTCTATTTACCTCAATCGAGAGAAATTTCGATACTTTCTACACTTTTATGATGATTTAGTCTCGAAGTTTACCTCAGGCAATGGATTTATTGAACTTACACTCTTTTGGTACGATTTTAGTCCATGTATTTTATTATTATTATTATTATTATTATTATTATTATTATTATTATTATTATATATGGTACTGGATGGAGTAGTTTGATGGTGAAGATAGATATTGGAAATCCTAGATCAGGATCAGGTCAGTGTATATAGGTACTCCCGAACCCCCTAGGGGAACCTTCGTCTGTGAGTCATCATACTAGAAAATAGAGGTCGTCATAGGTAGACAGTTCCCAAGCGTACACGCAAGTGTACATGGTCTACCAAGTAGTAAAATGGCCTTAAGGGAAGCCAAGTATCGATCCCACAGGGACTTGCTCTAACAACTATTCAATGCTAGCTTAACTTTTAAGATTAATTTGATGCAAAGGTAACAGAAAAGAGAGTTTGCAATTTGTAAACTAAATTAAAGGAAAAAATGCATAAAGTAAAAGTCTTGGAACAATCAACGGAGTAAATCCCAGAGTTAAAGCACTTCGAACAATCATACTATGTTATTGAACTTCATTTGTTAACTTACTTATCTTGGTTGTCGATTTGTAGGGTTAATTGCAGGATCATGGTCTTCCAACCTCTAATCTTTTACCCAATATGGAAATTACAACTACATCATTGAGCGGGGATGTAATAATCCAATTAAGTTCATTAAGCTATCATCCTACATGTGAATCAAGTAAGGCATCTAAGTATATCCATGTCCTAGACACTAATTCAAATTCCATATTTTATAAAGAAATAAGAACCATACTTTGTTTATTCCCATGTTCTATCTCCCTATTCCCTATTCTGAGATCAAAAGGTTGACAATAGATATATTTTTTGGGTGATCAATCCATCAAATAATTAAATCAAGAATAAACAAACAACCAAATATGAAAAACAAATTTAAAAGAATTTAATCCAAAACAATAGTACTCATGTTCTTGGCTTTAACCTTGGAAAGGGAGTTTCTAGCCACTCATAACCATAATAAACATCCAAATTATTGTATGAAGGATTAAAACCATAATGAAATTAAAAACAAAAGAATATAAAACCTAAAACGAAGTTGTGGTAGTCTCCAATGTTACTCCAATCGATCTAAGGGTTCCAAGATGTCCAAAACGTGTTTTAAGACGTTATATTTATAGTAGACAAGTCACAAATCAAATAGGATTGGGTTTCCATGTGATTATCCTTCACCTGAGCACAAAAATCCCACTTTTGATGGCCATATTTTCGCGGTGGTGGGATTATCGCTATTACCCCGCGACGCGGCATAATCGCGTTGAGATTCTGGAATTTGACAAATGCAGATTGACTTTTCACCACGCCGTAGTGCCTCCTTCATTGTTATTACCACTTCGATGTGATTTTTCACCATTTTGGGACCATTCTAAATACAGTGGTGTTTATCACTCACCCAATGGACACTCCACAAACCTCCACTCGCCCAAGACATTTCAGGTGTCCAAATTGCATCAAGTTTGTGTATTGTGCTTCCGTGATCCATTCCAAGACTTTTTGAGTTGTCTCCACTTTATTTGAAGCTTTTAAATCCTTAATATATCATAATAGTCCATTCAAAAAGATCCTATATAATTAAACACAACAATTTAGAGCTCAATAAAACACAACATCCTTAGTGGTGAGCTAGAAACACGAGCTAACCATAGGCTTCATTCACTTTGATCTCTAACTTATTGTTTTGACCCTTGGCTTGATCCAATTGACCCTTGAACATTATAAAAAAAAAATTCACATATAAATACATAATAACAACCTTTGGAACTCATTAAAACATATTAGAACCCAACACGGTAGACTAGACAAACACCAGCTCAAGCTAGTCACACTAGTTTTCTCGGTTGAACTCTAAATGATCAATTTGAATCAAAACTTGTGTGAAAACACCATTAAACATTGTAAAAACATACATAGACACTTATATGCACATTTATATCATTATCAACACATTAAGCACATGAATTATCCTTAAAACAAGGCTAAATAGGCTAGAATAGTAACGCTACAATGCATAAATACACCCTACATCACCACCCCACACTTAAAGACATATTCATCCTCGAACAACTCTTAACTATAAACACCATGAGATAAAGTGACTCCACACTTCTGCTATATGCAAGAAACTCAAGTTAGTACTACAATGACTACACGGAAAAGTTTCTCCACTAAGCATATTACATGCAATTTAAAGTTCGAGAATCCTACTTCAAAACATCCTAACCTCAAGAATGGACTCCATAAGTGGCAAACTCATGCATCTTTATTAATTAAATACATCATACAACTCACCCACATTCATCAAACATGTGTCTCTCACAATAAGAAAGTTACCCATAATCATTCAGAATAATTCAAATTATCACATTGGGTATACAAGTTATGGATACCCTCACAAACAATTCACAAGTTACACTAGATGAACCATAGGCTTGCCCTTAGTGTCATACTCCACTAATATTAGAATGACAAGAATAGTATCAATTAGGTCTTTTTTGGTTGAAATATCGGGTAAGGGACGGGCAGGAACTATTTAAGAATAGTAACTAACCTCTCTAAGCACTTTAATACAATACATTACACATTTAAAACCAATCTCCAACAACCAAATTACACTTTTTTCCATCCACCCAAATCTTTTGTTTTGCCCCATCTCTTTTAAACATTTTCAAAAACACATATTGGAAGTATTGTTTATTACCACATGAATTAATTTTTTTCTTTTTTTTGTCAACCATGGTAATATTTCTAGCATAATGTCTATCACACCCATCTACCACACATCAATTACCAACACCAATAACTATTACCTTAGGGCATCAAATTCACCTTTTCCCTCTTATTTCTCAAACTCCTTAATTAATTTTTCATTGAAGTGTCTAAGAGCTTTTGGATCAAATTAAGGTTTACCAAAGAAAGGATTAGGCTACATATGAGGCTGCCAAGGAAAAAGCTAAAGGCTCAACGGGGTTTAACTAGGATTTTGCACAAGGGTAGGTCAAAAGAAGGTATAAAAAAGTCTATCAAAGAAATGCCTAAATCATCTCCTAAACTCACACTTTTTATTTTGCTTTGCACATACACCGATCAAGTTCTAGACACATATGCAATAAGGAATATACAAAAACTCACATCACACATGGCACATGATCAACTCACATAGAATCATAATAGACTCCCAACCAACAATATCATGAATTCAATATTTAATCCAACAAGTACAAGAATCACAAACATGAGCCTAGGAGTCTCAAAAGTAGTAATTCACACAAATCAACATGCTTATACAACATTATGCAACCAAAAATAGCACCAACAAAAATATCTCACTTATTCCTAACCTAAAAAATTTTAAATTGAGCCCAAAATTGGGAATTTCCCCACCCCACACTTAAAAATCTACTTTGTTCCCAAAGTGAACTTAAAAGTAAGAGATAGAAATACTCCCTGAGGCCTCTAGGCTAGCTAGTAGCATCTTTTGCATTTATGGGATCTGCGGGATCTTACACTCAGCCTTTGTCATGCTTCTTAGCTTAGGTTTTCGGTACTCAGACTTCCCATTAACCTGTGACTCAATCAAAAACAAAAAAACTACATGAAATAAGAAACTAAAAACTAAAAAGAAAACATACCTTAGCTTTGGTTACCTCCCAAGAAGCGCCTAATTTAGTGTGGCGGCACGACCCATATCAAATTTTCTCTCCACCTTGAGGATATGAATTTCACCATCAACATTGCATCCATAGTTTTCCCTCGATCATATGGGGGTGGTACAAAGGTTAAGAAACCAAGGATTAGATTATGCATGGCAACCCACAGGGCCTTAAAGTGAGGTGTTTTTGTATGTTGCTTCTCTTGTGAAAAATTAAAAACATAGGATTCTTGTTTCTCATCTTCACACTCTCCTACTATTTCAGATGATTCCACAAATAAGACATCATCTAAATATAATATAGAAAAGTGCTTTGGTGAGGCCCTACCAATCCCACTTTAAAATTTACACTATCCACAACACCCTCACTCACATTAACCTTCTTAATTGCAGTATCAAAAGAAAGATGATAGTTGAGTGACTGCGATTCTTGTGTTTGTTCCACAGATTGACTAGTATTATCTTCATATTTTTATTTTCTTAGCATCTGTGGATATGGTGGCGGCGGTATCTCCTCAACTTATTCATCAACTTTATTTTTTGAGTACTCAGACTTTCTTGAATTATTAGCATCACTATTTTCTACCAGTCAGGGAGTCAACTCAGCATCTACCTCCTTAGTTTTTAGTTGAGCATTGCCCACAAACATGACTGAATTAGGATTAAAAGAACACATATCTGTAGAGTGATACATATTGCCATAAACCACACATCAACTTATGGTCTGCTACACAGGTCGGCTCAAGCAGGTCCCCTTCAAACACATGGATCAAAGTTTAGACAAAAAGCCTCATGATAGGGTCCTTCACAAAAATAACAAGAATCGTCATCCCTCAAAAACCATCTATGCAATACTGACACATCAAGAAGTGTGATAAAAATAGAAATAAAGAAAAATAAAAAGAAATTGAATAAAACACAAAAACTATTTACAACTCAATATAGAAAAACTTAAAATAAGATAGTTTCCTATTTACAAGTCCCCGCCAACAGCGCCAAAAACTTGACAGCACCAAAGCACACACGCAAGTGTACGTGGTCTACCAAGTAGCAAAATACCCTTAAGGGAAGCCAAGTATTGATCCCATAGGGACTTGCTCTAATAACTAGTCAATTCTAATGCCAAGGTAACCAAAAAGAGAGTTTATAATTTGTAAACTAAAGTAAAGGAAATAATGTATAAAGTAAAAATCTTTGAACAATCAATGGAGTAAAGCCCAGGGTTAAAGCACTTCTAACAATCATACTATGTTATTGAAATTTATTCGTTAACTTGCTTATCTTGGTTGTTGATTCATAGGGTTAATTGCATGATCTTGGTCTTTCGACCTCTAATATTTTACCTAATATAGACATAAAAACTACATCATTGTGGAGGGATGTAATTGTATGCCCCAAAATCAGGTCCCGAGACGTCACACGGTGCTTAGGATCACAAGTGACCCCAAGCGAACCCTTCTACTGGCATAACTAATAAGTAACTAAACAAAAAGTATAAATCTATACAAATCTGCAAAAAATAACTCTTTTCTGAATATGATAGATACAAAACTAAATTTACAAGATTACAAATCTGCTTTTACAACCAAAACTGAAATGGTATACATCAACTTCTACTGACTATCTATGAAGCCTCTACTATTACTGACTGTAGGTAGCTGGGTCGTGACTCCCGACTATCCCAACGCAATACGGCTGGATAAAGAAAGTACAACACTTCTCAACCTATATAACTAACTCAAGTCCTTGAATCAAAAGGACTCATCACCTGCTAACTGGATGCCGCAAACTGACTGGATCTGAAGATGTACACTATACCTTGTACCTATATTTTGAGAAAATATAGCCCACATACGAATATATGGGTTAGTACTATGGAAACGTACCGAGCATATGGGGGTGCAATACATATATAAAATAATATCTTAATATCATCACAGTTTATAAAATTATGCATGCTGATATAAATGACTCACTTAGCTCGAATTAAAATTATCATAATCATAAGAGAGTAAAATATATTGGGTGAAACATGTGAGTCATCATAATAAACCTCAATTCACTTCCATCTTGATTCCAAATCATCAAAGAAATCAAATCTCATAACAATTCTGTTTAGAATATATGTTCATTAAATCTTTTGAAAATAATGACTTTCTCAAACTCAGTCTTTCAAACAAATATGTTTTTATCTCAGATAGAAGAATAAGATTTTTCATATTAGATAGGAGAATACACACACACACATTGGGAGATCTCATAACCGACATAAACTATGTGAGCCACATGGAGTCCAACGTACAACCCACGTTGGGGAGAGTCGTCCTATCCTTGCCATCGGAGTAGGACTATAAGTATCAAATCCAAAAACTAGCGATCACTATATATAATCAGCCTTAATTCTCGCTCCTATGGGGGCACGTAGTTCTAGGAAAGTACCAACACAACTATACCTCTCACTCGTGCTAAAGACTACTCCCAAACTTAGCTCAGATCTTTTCAAAGAAAATCCTCCACAAATAATTCAGCAATTCACAACGGGAGCCATCATGCTATCCATTTTTCATAATAAATCAAAATGTGGATTTCTTTTCTCATTCGAGTTAAAAAATAACTCTTTCAAGACCAAAAGGTCAAATCATTCAAAACTCAAGGTGTGCATAACACATTACTTTCACAAAAATCATAATTCTTAAATAGGGTTCAGAACCCATATATCAATACTTGAGCAAAATATTTCAAGATTCACACTTTATGTAGCAAACATGTATAATTCATATGAAAATATGGAGATTCAACTTCAAACATGATATTAACATCAAAACTCAAGGAATTTATCTTCAAGACATCATAAAAATATAATAGTCTTTTGAAAAAGAACGTAGGATAGTAGTTTCTATCTCAAATTCATATCAAAGTATGTAAAATCATATATCTTTGTAAAATAATAAAAATTTTGGGCACAAGAAAGAAAGGATGTTCTTGTTGAAAAACCCCACATACCTTAAACTTGAATCTTTGAATGAACTCTTGACATTGGGACTCCATTCGTGAAAATAATGAGTGTTTCTTGTAGCCCTCGAAATGGAAATTTTGAATCTCGAAGAATTAATGAAAACTCATGGTTGAATCTTGAGATACTTGAATTTTTAGGTTGAAACCCTAATGAATGTTCTTGGTGATTTTGAGAGAAAGTAAATTTATTTTGGTGTTATGGGATTTTAATCCCGTGTTATAGACATATATAGGGGTGTTTTTGGCACTTGGAAGTGAGGTATGCAGCGCATTGCTTATCGCACATATTTAAGTATGTAGCGCATTGCTTATCGCACACATTTAAGCATGCGCCATATTGCTTATCGCACACATTTAAGTATGTGCCACATTTCTCATCGCACACATTTAAGTATGCTCCGCATTGCTTATCGCACACCTATTCCAGTAGCCATGTGCGATTGGTTAGGCGACACACTCTACTTTGCAAAGCCATAACTCCTTGCTCGGGTGTCGGATTTTGATGAAATTGGTATCGTTGGAAAGCTAATTCAATTATATACAATTTGATAGGTCTTAAGATGAAAAATTCCCTGTATATTAAGAGATATTCACGTTTGAAGTTGACCATTGTAGAATCAAATGTTAAACTTTAGATGAATCAATTGGTCTTAGCTCAACTTTGTTCTAGTTCATCGCTATGAACATTTTTTACCTCTAAAATACTCCATATACTAGGATAATTATCATGCAACTTGTATTCACATGAGAATCATTTGGATTATATCTTAGATGTGCAGGAACGATGGTTAGAATTCTAGAACAAAAATATGGGGTATTACAATAATAATCTAATAAACTTCTTTAAGCTATCATTCTACATTTGAATCATATAAGGAATCTAAGTACATCCATGTCCTAGAGACTAATTCAAATTCCTTATTTTATAAAAAATATAAAAACCATTCTTTATTTATTCCCATGTTCTATCTTCCTATTCCCTCTCTCGAGATCAAAAGGTAGCTAATAGATATATTTTCCGATTGATCAATCCATCAAATAATTAAATCAAGAACAAACAAACAACAAAATATGATAAGTAAAATTAAATGAATTTAATCCAAAATAATAGTACTCATGTTCTTGGTTTTAACCCTGGAAAGGGAGTTTCTAGCCACCCATATCCATAATCAACATCCAAATAGTTGTATGAAGGATTAAAACCATACAGAACCTAAAAAAAGAATATAAAATCTAAAAAAAAGTTATGGTAGTCTCCAATGTTGCTCCAATCGATCTAGGGGTTCCATGATATCCGAAATGTGTTTTAAGACATTATATCTATAGTATATAAGTCATAAACCAAATAGGATTAGGTTTCCACATTATTATCCTTCAGCTGGGAACAAAAAAACCATTTTTGATGGCCATCACATCGTGGTGGTGGGATCATCTCTATTATCCCACAATGCGGCGTAATAGCACTAAGATTCTGGAATTTGACAACTGCAGATTAACTTTTCACTGTGATATAGTATCTCCTTTATCGTTATTACAACCGCGACAAGGTGGTTCACTATTTTAGGCCTCTTATGAATCCATTTGTGTGTAGTACGCATCCAATGGACATTCCACTCACCTCCACTTGCCCAAGACATTTTAGGTGTCCAAATTGTATCAAGTTTGTATATTATGCTTTCGTAATCCATTCCAAGCCTTTTTGAGTTGTTTTCACTTAATTTTAATCTTGTACATCCTTCATATATCATTATAGTCAATTCAAAAATCATAATATATCATGAAATACAATAATTTAGTGCTTAAAACAAGACAACATCATCAACGGTGAATTAGAAACATGAGCTAAGCATAGGCTTCATTCACTTTGATATCTAACTTATTTATTTGACCCTTGGCTTGATCCAATTGACCTTTGAACATTATAACCTAGTTTGTTCACATATACATACAAAATAACAACCTTTGTAACTTATTGAAATAGATTAGAACCCAACACGATAGACTAGACAAACACCTAGCTTAAGCTAGTCACACTAATTTTCTCAGTTGAACTCTAAGTGATCAATTTGAATCAAAACCTATGTGAAAACACCATTAAACATTGTAAAAACATACATGGACACTTGCATGCATATTTATATCATTATCAACACATTAATCACATTAATCATCCTCAAAACAAGCCTAAATAGGATAGAATAGTAACACTAAAATGCATAAATACACCCTACATCACCATTTAATTCTAGTTTAATAAATTGAGGAGAGTATCAAATAAAATTCTAGAGTTGTAAACTAAAAGTAAACTAAACTAATGCGAAAAGGTAAATGACTTGACAATGCCCAAGCACACACGTAAGTGTACGTGGTCTACCAAGTAGTAAAGTGGCCTTAAGGGAAGCCAAGTATTAATCCCACAAAGACTTGCTCTAATAACTATCAATTCTAGATTAACTTTTAAAATTTATTTGATCCATAGGTAACCAAAAAGAGAGTTTGTAATTTGTAAACTCAAGTAAAGGAAACAATGCACAAAGTAAAAGTTTTGGAACAATCAATGAAGTAAAGCTAGGGTTAAAGCACTTCAAACAATCATACTATGTTATTGAACTTCATTTGTTAACTTGCTTATATAGGTTATTGATTCGTATGGTTAATTACATGATCATGGTCTTCCGACGTCTAATATTTTACCTAATATGGACATTGTAACTACATCATTTAGCGGGGATGTAATAATCCAATTAAGTTCTTTAAGCTATCATCCTACATGTGAATCAAGTAAGGCATCTAAGTACATCTCTATCCTAGACACTAATTCAAATTCCTTATTTTATAAAGAAATAAGAACCATACTTTTTTATTCTCATGTTCTATCTCCATAATTCCTCTCCCGAGATCAAAAGGTCGATAATAGATGTATTTTTTGAGTGACCAATCCATCAAATAATTAAATAAAGAATAAAAAAACAACCAATTCTGATAACCAAAATTAAATAAATTTAATCCAAAATAATAGTACTCATGTTCTGGTCTTTAACCCAAGAAAGGGAGTTTCTAGCCACTCATAGACATAATCAACATCCAAATAATTGTATGAAGGATTAAAACCATAATGAAACTAAAAAGAAAAGAATATAAAACCGAAGTTTTCATAGTCTCCAATGTTTCTCTAGTCAATCTAGGGGTTCCAAGATGTCCAAAGCGTGTTTTAAGATGCTATATTTATAGTAGACATGTCACAAACTAAATAGGATTGGGTTTCCATGTTATTATCCTTTAGCTGGGAACAAAAATCCCACTTTAGATGTCCAACTCATCGCGGTGGTGGGCTTATCACTCTTAAGCCATGACACGGTGTATTCGCACTAAGATTCAGGAATTTGACAACTACAGATTGACTTTTCACCACCATGTGGTGCCTCTTTCATCGCTATTACCACCTCGATGTATTAGTTAAGTATTTTGGGTCCTTTCTAAATCCAATGGGGTATAGCATACTCCTAATGGACACTCCAAGCACCTCCATTCTCCCAAGACATTTCAGGTGTCCAAATTATATCAAGTTTGTGTATTGTGCTTCTGTGATCCATTCTAAGCCTTTTTGAGTTTTTTCCACTTGATTTGAAGATTTTATATCCTTCATATATCATCACAGTCTATTCAAAAAGAATCCTATCAGATAAAACACAATAATTTAGAGATCAAA